>NC_080833.1:153887914-154260023 GCF_030435755.1 Ochotona princeps | reverse complement strand
GGGAGAGAACCAGCAGATGGAAGATCTTTCTTTCTTGCCTTCTCTGTGTAAATCTGATCTGCCTTTCAAATAAAAACAAATAAAACCTATGTGTGGTAAAGCACATGTAGTGGGTGTGAGCTGGGACAGTGGTGCACTTAATGTCTCCAAATGAAAAGTCCAGTCAGTTTCTGCTTCTTATATAAACACTGGAACTGGGATTTCCCTCAGCTCTGAAGGGCGGGGTGGATTCCCAGTTCCCTCGCATTCATAGTTGTGGTCTGACTTTGCCTGGGAATTCAAACAGCTTCCACAACCTGTCTGACCATGCAGCACTTCCCATACGATGTTTCTGGAGATTTGGATCACTGTGGATGTTGCAGGGTGTGATGCTCATTTTCTCAGACACAGGAGCTGCTTAGTCTGTTCCAAATTCCTACATTGGGGCCCCAGTCAGTCTTCATAGAGTTGTGTCATTATGGATATTGATGGAAAGGCCCTCTCCTGACAATCTGCCTTGCTTCCCTGATGGTACTTAACACTGTTCCTTCAGTTAAATTATGAAACATTTGTATTGCGACTTATCTGTCAAGAATGGAAATGCTTCCCTTTGCATCTTCACAGACACATCCACACGATTCTGCTTACTATTGTGAGCCAATTGGAAATCTCAAGTTGATCTTCTAGGTGCTAAACGATAATTAAAATTATTCCTTTTGCCATAAACTTTTCCCTACAGATATCCAGGCTGTTACAGGAGACTGACACTGTAGCACATTGGTTTATATTCCTATTTCTGATGCTGACATCCTGTATGAGTGCTGGTTTGTGTCCCGTCTGTCCCACTTCTGATCAAATTCCTGGGAAGTCAGCAGGATATGGCTCAAGTGCTTTGGCTCCTGACTCCCCAAGTGCCAGATCTGGGTAGAATTCTGGGCTGCTGGACTCAATCTGGTCCAGCCTCTACTATTGTGGCCATTTGGTAGAGTAAATCAGCAGATGGAAAATATTTCTTTCTCTCCTCTCCTCCCTTCCTTTCTCCGTACCTGTGACCATACCTTTCAAACAAACAGATGAATAAATACATAATTTTTTTAAAGATTTATTCATTTTATTACAGCCAGATATACACAGAGGAGGAGAGACAGAGAGGAAGATCTTCCGTCCGATGATTGACTCCCCAAGTGAGCCGCAACGGGCCAGTGCGCGCCAATCCGAAGCCGGGAACCTGGAACCTCTTCCGGGTCTCCCACGTGGGTGCAGGGTCCCAATGCATTGGGCCATCCTCAACTGCTTTCCCAGGCCACAAGCAGGGAGCTGGATGGGAAGTGGAGCTGCCGGGATTAGAACCGGCGCCCATATGGGATCCCGGGGCTTTCAAGGCGAGGACTTTAGCTGCTAGACCACGCCGCCGGGCCCATACATAATTTTTAAAGAAATGTTGTTGACAGACTCAAAGCGGCACTAAACAACAATAAAACTACTATACCAATGCATGAGGAGGGAATCGGGTGCGATCCTGACAACCTCTTAACAGGAGGTCATGTGCGTGGAGCAGGGGGGCACTCCAGAGTGGAGCAGGTGGTAAGGAGGAAGCTTGGATCCCAACCATGAAGACTCCCAGACTTTCACCACAAACTATTAATTTGAGCAATAAGGACTATATCCCAACTGCCAAGGAGGCCACAGGGAATTGGATGCCCTTGGAGGCCGAGTACTCTGAGGTCACCCACCCCCAACCGGAGCTTCCGCAGGGGATGGAAAAAGTCCAAACACTACCGCGCAGAAACCAGCATCATCGGAAAGACAACCAGAAGCCCTGAGAGGTCTGCAGAAACAGAAGAACAATAAATGTCCTTCCGGACCAGGGAGGAAAGCTTTCTCTGGACCGAGCCTGGCTCCACCTCTGGACCCCTCCCCCTCGCAATGACCATCAGGATCGCTTCAAAAACTCCTTACAGCAAACAAACAATCATACAAACTAAAAAAAAAAAAACTAAAATAAATAAACAAACAACAGGAAGTAGAGCTTGGAATCTGACAGGAAAGAGCTGGCATGGATTGGCTCATGCCTCGCTGGGTGGGACACAAAGATTAGTTACTCCTCACCATGGTGTTGAGGATTTTCCTGCACATCCCCCCCACCAAAAAAAAATGTTCTGCATCTTAAATGTCGACAAATATCTTGTTAGAGTTACAAGCCAGTCTAGATTATCCTAAAATCTGCCAAGATCAGCAAAATTATACTTCAACACAACAAATGGCTAAATACTAAAATGAAATAGACATGAGACAGCTGAATGGTACCTTATAGCCATTTTAAGGTATATAGCAGCCGGTCCTGTATATAAACTATAAACTAAAATTGAAATGCCAATGAGCTAATCATAGGTTGTGGTTAGGACTTGCTTTTTTTTTTTTTTTTTTTTTTTAACATACTGGTTACTCAAAACCATGTCAATTCCATAATGTTACAAATTGCTGTTGATGTTATATTGGGACTCTTAATTGACTGTCATGATATTCTACCAGCTCTAACTTCAGACCAGAAATGGTCTCCCCAAGAAACTGTTCAACCCATCTGGACAATAAGTAGCTGGACTCTATGCTTGGTATATGTTTGCAAGGAAAGAATCTTGATTGAATTTGAACTGTAATACTGCATCAAGGTGGAGGAATCCACCAGGGGGGAGGGGAGTGGAGGGGAGGCGTTGGGGGATTCCCAGAGCCTATGAAACTGTCACATAATGCAAAATAATTAATAAAAATATATATAATAAAAAAAAGAAAAAAGAAATGTTGTTGAATCTCAAGTGACATGCTTCTCTTACTTCTATCTGTATTGGGAAACTACCATTAGCATCAAATCACTCTGCTAAGCCATCCTACTGCAATAGCAAAAGAAGAAACTTTCATTACGCACCAGGAGGTTGCTTTGAGACACATGGCTATTATCTCAGGTGACAGTCCAGAGCACTGGCCAGGCCCTAGAGTAACCTACAATTCTGTAGATCCTCTAGCTGAAGTGGTCATGGGCAATCACTAGCCCTTGATTACCTACTGGCAGAACATAGCGGGGTATATGTAGTGATCAATAAAATAAGAGTTGACTTAAAAGATAGCAAAAGGTTCATGATTAATCCAAGTGTTTCAATGAATGTTCTTTAGCTTCTAACACTCTTGAGAAGCAGAAAAATGCATTTTTACTCTCTTACAATCCTTTTTGGCCCATGCATACTTCTTGCAATTGTAAAATTTGTTGTTTTCCAGAATTTAACAATGCTGTGTAAGAATTACGGTCATGCAGGGACTCCAGTCACTACCAACCACTAGTGGTGAAACTTGCTCCCACAGTGGGATTTCTAGATCAATTTGTAAGGGATGTTTGCTCCCTTACAAGGCAGTGTTGACAGCCTGATGTAAGAAGAAAAATAGTCCGCCTTGCCTGGCCTTTTTTTAAAGATCGAGAGAAGAAAATCTCCAAGAGGGGGATATATGATCTAAGTAAGGAGCTAGCTAACAAGAATGAGTGAATTACCCAGCTCCACCCTCCAGCTTCCACCATATCAGTCTACCCACACTGTAGAGACTTCCTAACTTCTGTGAGACCATTGTCTAGAGCTGCTGCTAGTCAACAATAAATTTGCTGCTGACTGTGACCTTGAAATGACTTTGAGCTAATTATAATGCCACTATAATGAAATTACCACAGCTGACACTTCTTTTCTCATCACACATCTAAAGACATGATGCTTCCAAGATTTGAAAAAAAAGGCTAGGAAATAAGTGCTAACCAAGCACAGCCCCTCCAGACTTCACCTCTTATGAACATTGGATTACGCTCTATCTCAGACACCCCCTTGGCACTAGCTCAGATATAAGGAAGGTCCGAAGTTTCTTGACCGCAGCTCACCTTGGAGCAGACACACTCTTTCATTTTCATGCACATAGATTTTGTTTCTCTGCTGAACTCTGCCTTTATCTTCTTTTGGGTTCTCCAATTTCTTGCGTCAAAGAACTTGGACCCCGCTGCTACTTGATAAACACCATGTAGAAGGTAGACATTATTTATTTTGGCCAACACAAAATTCAGTTTCACAAAATTCAAATTCTGCTGGCTACAGACTGCCTTGCTGAACTGTGACTTTGTAAAAAGTGCACATACGTTAGTGATTATAAAGAAGAAAGAAAACATCAAGTAATTTTTGTTAGAATGTTATAATTGCAGAAAACAGCTGAGAATTTGCTTTTCAGTGTAGCTTTTTATATCCCCAAATTCACAAATGTTCAAATAAACCTTGTAAATGAGAATATTTTTTAAAAAGATTTATTTATTTTCATTACAAAGTCAGATATACAGAGAGGAGGAGAGACAGAGAGGAAGATCTTCTATCAATGATTCCAATCTATCAATCTATCCAATGATTCACTTTCCAAGTGACTGCAATGGCTGGTGCTGTGCTGATCCGAAGCCAGGAGCCAGGAACTTCCTCTAGGTCTCCCAGACAGGTGCAGGGCCCCAAGGCTTTGGGCCATCCTCGACTGCTTTCCTAGGCCACAAGCAGGAAGCTGGATGGGAAGCGGGGCTGCTGGGATTAGAACCAGCGCCCATACGGGATTCCTATGAGTTCAAGGCAAGGACTTTATCTGTTAGGCCACTGTGCCGGGCCCATAAGTGAGAATATTTCTATAAAATTTGTAATAGTCCTTAAATTTCATTTGAAACACTTCCACCTGGAAAAATAATGGTTTTTTTTTTTTTTTTGGTGGAAATTCACCAACTATTTTTTACCTTAAGTTTCTAAAATTTAATGCACTCCTTCTGTGATAGTTAAGGAGACTTTTAGGGATTAGAGAAAGCTGTAGAGGGAATATGTCATCTTTTCCAGATCTTCTGTTCAACGCTTCCCCTGACTCGCCACCTGAAGTAGCTGCTGTAGCCAAGCCACTGCCCAGCACCAGTGCTGCTGATAATTTCAGCATGGCTGGTAACTATCTTGTAATGACATGAAGCCTAGCAAAGCCTCAATGTAACAAAATGATCATGGCTATCAATCCTACTCCCATGTACTTGGATGCCACCATACTTCCAACACTTCCTACACACTCCAGAAAATGGGCAGTCATCCAATTCCTACAACTGCCCAATCCATCCCAAAAAATTCCCCACAAAGCAGCAGTTGCTTTACCTCCAGATCACAGAGGGATGACCTTAAACCTGTGCAGCTCACTCCACACAATGCTCCACAACCTGAGTATAGCTTTGCTTAGCTAGTAAATAGTATTATTCTGCTAACCTTTGTTAGTATCTGGTTCTTGAATTCTTCCATGGATTGCAGATAGCAGACTGAATCTCTAAAATCCCTGACAAGTCTATGACCCTTTGTCATTCACAAACTTTCTAGCTGAAGGTCAGTTACTTTCTCCTGACAACATAGGCAAAGTGTACATTTATGAGCCTGTGGAGATCCACTGTACTGAAGAAATTCTTGATATTATTTTTTGTAAATAGAGGGAAAAGAGAGAAAAAGAAAACATGAGAGTCTGAACAAAAATAGTGCCTTTTAGTATTTTCTCTCCTCCTGGGTTTTCTCAATTTGCTGTAATGGAAACCTGCGAGCGCTTAAGAAAGGGCTTTTGTTAGCCAAAGAGACTTTCCGTCAGCTTTCCTGTCTGCCAAAATTCTTAAGACCTCCTGACACAAGGGGTGCTAGCCCAATAATAACAAACTCCACTGCTAAAATTTCAGCTAAATATAGAAAAGTAGTTTAAATCATATATTTGTTTCGCCACTTATGTTTTAACATGACTTCTGCTTTTCTTTCTTTCTCAAGAATTATTAAAATTTATCACTTGGAAACTATGCTAAGCACCAGTCTGCAGATTAAATACTAACTAGCTGACTAAACTGCACAGGAACTCCGCTCTAGGTGGGGCTGCTGAATCGTCTCCAGTTTTAAAACATTCAGCTAGTGGATAGGAAAAGTGACTCATGTGGAAAGTTATGGAAACTCAGATGATTTAAAGGACACTTGGGAAGAGACACGACCCCCTCACTGCTGGGGTCTCCGCAGTGACAGAACCCCCTCGCTGCTGGGGTCTCTGCAGCGACAGTACCCTCGAGGCTGGGGTCTCCGCCACGAGAGGACGCCCTCGCTGCTGGGGTCTCCGCCGCTAGAGGACCCCCTCGCTGCTGGGGTCCCCGCAGCGAGAGGACCCCTTGGCTGCTGGGCTCTCGGCACCCTGAAATCTTGGCACCTTTTCCTTTCTTGCTACATGTTCATAAGGGTGTGCAGGAGTGTACAGATTTTCCTATTATAGTAAAAATTAAATCCTTTTCACTAATGCCAGTGTACAAAGTGTACTTGGGGTTCTGTAGGCAATATCACTGTTTCCAGCACTGGTCCATCAGTCCAAAGAGAAAGTCTCAATAAATAACATTCCCAGCCAGCCTCTTGTAACCCTGTATAGGCTTTCTGTCTCTGAACGTGACGGCTCCGAGCAGCTCAGAGCTGTGGCATCACACTGAATCATTTCTGGACAGAATCTTTTCTGGACACTTCCTTAGTAGAGTGTTTGCAAGACTTTCAAAGGTCATGACATATCTCGGAATGTATTGCTTTGGAGGGCTGAAGCTGATCCCACTGGATGGGTATGCCACATCTCATTTTATCTAGCATTGTTTGTTTGCTTGCTTACACAGATAGCTGGGCCTGCTCCTCTCCACAACTGGGTTGTAGGTTTTTAAAAATGCTATTTGCTTAAGTAGGGCAGCTCTGTTAATCCCTTACCTAAATGAAGAATGGAGAGATGCATGGAGCCTCGAACGTGCCCAGGGCTTCAGTTGTTCTCGGCTTTAGCAGTGGCCAGGGCACAAACACTGGAATGATCATCCTGCTATAAATTTGCTTTGAAAGGCACGCTTACCTGCACAGGTGTATCTGGTTTAAAAGTGTCCTGAGGCATTCTGGTGCTTGCTTTGCCTTGTCTGAATGAAGCAGACTCTCTCTGTGCCCGAGCTAAACCACAGCAAAAGGATCACTTTTGGGTTCAACTGGCCTAGGGCGGAGCTCATGCTAGACATCTAAAACAGACTGCCAGCCGATCAGGGGCCTTCAGAAAGTTCATGAAACCTTTACAGCTTACCAAAAGGCATGCATGGGATGTAAACACAAGCTTCTGCCCCAACCCCCAATAAACTTGCTCTTCATCTCATTCCCCATGAACTTTCTGAAATACTCTCACATAATAATATTCATGCAGACATGACTGCTTAGAAACTACGATAAGGCACCTTGGTACACACTTTTCAATAATCCTTTCAGGTTAGGCACAAATAAACAATGGCTGCAATGGGAAAACGTATATTCATGCTATCAGTACACACACTGTGAATACATTTCCATTTCAAATTGGTTTCCATTAGGATTGTGGAAAATTAGACGCGTAGTTTACCAAGGGAGTTGAATGATATCAGTTAGTCTAAGACACTTTTCTCATAGGTGCTTGTAGCTAAGTCGTTAGGGATCTGCAAGGAGCAGGATGGCTGATGTGTTGTTTGCAGTGATTTCCATGTTCATCCTCTGACCAGGCTGCCGGACACCTGAATGCACAGTCTCCCAGATGTCTCCGACCTCTCTAGGGGCCACCCCGCCAGACCACCCCGCCAGACCACCACCTGTTCACTCTCCCTCCTCCCATCATGGCTTGCTGGCCGCCCCGCTGTCTGAGAATGCTGCCACTAAAGTCTAGCCCTGAATCCGATCCAGTAACGACTCACTCAGGCCCAGGAGAGTCCGGGCAGGGAGAATTTCCTAAAATGTAAAACCCGCATCATAAAGGCACTGAGGTCAGCAACCATGGCTGAGGGTCCCTGGAGCATTGCCGAGGAGGAGGAGAGGGGCTCGAGGACCAGTCTGACCTCACACACACCTCTCACAATGACGAGTCTGTCCCCACCTTTTCCTCCTCGATTTGTGGAGGCATAGTTGATGAATATATTTATTCAAAGCATACGTGCGCTAGCTTCATATTCTACATAAAAGAGTACTTTAAAAAGTTAATGGAAAGCAGAACTCAAAGCTGAGTTTTGAAATGCAAAAATTCTGAAATTCTATACTTCAAATAGCTCGTGGACTATGCAGGAAAAGCTACGGGTGTCACCAAATGTTGGCGTGAAAATAAACACATTTTCATGTCACGTTCTTCACCCTTTTGGAATGCACTGTAAAATGATCGCTGTGCACCAGGCCGATTCACATCCATCACTCCAGTTACTTCTCTGTGCATCGTAAGAACATTTAAATTCTACTCTCAGCAGATTTCAAGTGCATGTCATTGCACCTGAACGTGCTGGCACTGCCCAGTAGATCCCCAGAACTTGTCCTTCTTATAACCTAACTTTCCACAGTGTGACCAACATCTGCCCATGTCGTCCAGACCCTTCCTCCGGTCCCTGCCCTCAAGGTACTTTCAATTCCACCTGTCAGCGGGCCAGCCACACAGGACCTGGGTCTGGCCTCCTTCACTTCGCATCACGTGCTTTGGTGTGTGACAAAGTAGCCAAAGTAGCCATGAAATTCAAGGACGGCGTTACCTCATATTTTCTTCTCAGGCGCCTGGAGAAGCTTTCAAAGGCTGTGATGATGGCAGAACCATTTGCACCCTCTGGCGCCCCTTCTGGGGATGGAGCAGAGAAGCCTTCTGAACAGAAAGAAACATTGCAGAAAACAAATTGCTCAAAGTAGGTGTATCCAGCCCATCCTCTACCCAGAGAACTCAGCCAAGGTTCAAAGGTGCCCCCCAGGCCGCCCCGCTGTGACTGCAGCAGGGCTGGCCTTGGTTGTGGCATCGTGGATAGAGTTCCCACAGGCCCTTCAGACTGCTTTCCCTAAACATCTAGAGCTTAGCAGTCACAGCGATTGCTCTAATATCCTGAATGCCAGCTAGGATATTTTCAAGGAAGACCCAGAAGATGGTCAGGGCTGTGTCTACAGGGACAAGCGGGCCACCTGGCCTCAGGTTGTTGGCCTCACGGGGCTTCAGTGGGCCTGCAGTGATCAGAACGGATGGGCACACATGGACTCATTCATTTCTCATTAAAAAAAAAAAATTATAGTGACACAGCAAACTAACGCAGTACCGGCGTGCCGTCTGATGTTGCTCTTGTCCCAGCTGCTCCACTTCTCTTCCAGCATTATGCTTGTGGCCTGGGAAAGCAGAGCAGGATGGCACAAAGCCCTGGGACCCTGTACCCATGTGGGAGACCTGGAAGAAACTTCTGGCTTCAGTTTCAGCTCAGCTCTGGCCCTTGCAGCCATTTGAAGAATGAACCAACAAATGAAACTTCTTTTTTTCTCTCTCGCCTTCGCTCTGAAAATTCACCGTTCAAATAAAAATAAGTTGTCTAAAAATGTATGTGGGCCTGGTGCAGTAGCCTAGTGGCTAAAGTCTTTGCCTTGCACATGCCAGGATCCCATATGTACACCAGTTTGTGTCCCAGCAACCCCATTTCCCATCCAGCTCCCTGTTTGTGACCTGGGAAAGCAGTGAGGATGGCCCCAAGCGTTGGGACCCTGCACCTGTCTGGGAGACCTAGAGGAGGCTTCAGGCTCCTGGCTCTGGATTGTCTCAGCTCTGGCCATTGCGACCACTTTGGGAGTGAATCAACGGACAGAAGATCTTCCTCTCTGTCTCTCCTCCTCTCTGTATATCTGACTTTGCAATAAAAACAAATAGAAATCTTTTTAAAAATTGTGTGATGCTGGTACTGTCTGATGCATATGTGCCCCCAGCAACCCCAGGACTCAACCCAGGCCAGAAGCACCGCCTTCCCGTGTCTGGAAACTGCAGCCTCATCTTTAGGAGCCCTTGGCTTCCAAATACATGGGGACATTTATCCCAAGCCCAGCCAACACACACGGATGCGCCAGATCATTCTCCCCAGTTGCTGTGAGATGATTTTGAAAAAGCTCCAAAAAAAAAATTGAAATCTGAAGATATCATTATTTGGGTACAAAACAATTTTGAAAGCTACACAGAGCTTTTCTGTAATACACATTTTTTTGTCAGCTTTCTCAAAACTGCCTCATACAGTCGTTTTGAAAGCAAAAAAAAAAAAAAATGTGGTTGCTAACCATGAGGGAGGGCAGAGACCCGAACAACGGGGTCGGGAGAGGCACAGCCCGCGGCCACTGCTTAACACTGGCCGGCAAAATCCTTCGGTCTGGTCCTGCCAAGGCAACTGTAGGTGGGATTTCAAAGCCAATCTATTACAGGTTAATTTTTAAGTTGGCAATTCTATGTGGCCCACGAGGGATGTTATAAATAGCCAAATGGCCCTTAGCAGGAAGAAACCAAAAATTTTCCCACCCTCGTTAGAACACTCAGTTCCCGAGAAATTACAGCTATCAAAATGCTAGGAGGGGATGGTGCTTGCTCTTATCTGTAATTTATGCAACAGTTTATCTTTGGAAGGGAAAAACTGCTTAGTCTTCAGGCCTCCGCAGCTACTCTGATCTTTTAACTGGAACTCCCTTGCAACCCAACTGGGCCGGTTCCGCCTGCACATTTTATCTCGTTCTCTCCAGGACCTCCCACTGGATGTGGGGTGTTAGCTGCCACGCGGGAGGATCCTGGCACGTCGCCTTCTAATCTGGACTGTTTTGACCTTACTGAACTCTCAGATGATACATCTAAAGAGAAACACAGCACATCAGGGACTATCCCCCGCACACACACATTCCTTTGGTCTGAAATGCATCGTGTCCTATTTTTGAAAATCCCAGTTAGTATCTATCCTTGACAGCAGGAAGGAAAACCTGTCCCCTGTTCATTGCTGAGTATGGATCGTCTGCCCCATGCACCAAGCTGAAGTCCACTGCTGCTTGGAGGAGGACCCTTGGGGACAGGGCTTCCTTTGAGGAGGGAAGACACGTGTAGGGATGTACTACCTTGCCAGGTAGGGACTCACCAGGCAGTGTTCCCACCAAAGCAGGAACAGGAATTCTCAAAGCCACACGGTTGCAGGGCAGGTGCTCTGGAGTGCGCCACGTGCTGGCCAACACTGGCACTGCAGCATGGCCCTGGGGGCTCCCGGCTGCAGGTGGACACCTGGGCTCCTTGTCCCTGGCCTCTGCAGTCAGGCTCTCCTGGTCTAGCTGCTGTAGCCATCTGGGATGTGAATTAACCCATCAATAAGTCTCTCTCTGCATTTGCCTTTCCAATAAATTTTTAAATGTTTTTAAAGACTACATAGGTAACATTGAACACACTGGCTAAACTAAAGCCATCTCCAAGTTGGCCAGCACGGTGTGCTGGCAGAGTCAGGGGTACCCTCGCTTTCCTAAGAAAACACCTGTCTTCATTCCTCTGGAAATTTAAACTTTTGAAACGCGAGGAGCTCCTGAACATACTTTGGGTCCAAGTTTTGGTGAACACAAATTGGTGTCCATGGTTCACTGCTAAACTCATACTTCTGATTTAAAACAAAACCCACCACTAATATTACAATATACAGGTACTATTTTCCAAGTTGTTCTCTTTTCATCTCAGATTAAGGCAAACATGTGGTATTTAACCTTTTGGGATTGGTTCATTTCTCTTAGCATGATGGATTCCAGTCGGGCCCATTTGTCCACAAAGAATTGCATTTCGTTTTTTTAAATAGCTGAGTAGTATTCCATGGAGTAGATGAACCATAGCTTTCTTAGCCAGTCTTCCACTGATGGGCATTTTGGCTGCTTTCAGGTTTTTGCGATCGTAGATTGTGCTGTTCAACCAATCTGGACAATAAGTAGCTGGACTCTATGCTTGGTATATGTTTGCAAGGAAAGAATCTTGATTGAATTTGAACTGTAATACTGCATCAAGGTGGAGGAATCCACCGGGGGGAGGGGAGGGGGAGGGAGGGGGGGATTCCCAGAGCCTATGAAACTGTCACATAATGCAAAATAATTAACAATAAAAAAAAAAAAAAAAAAAAAAAACACCACTTGAAGAGCCTTGCTCTGGGGTGCCACCTTGTGGCGCAGAGTGGTAGGACGAACGAACGTCCCTGAGGGCTGGGCTGTAAGCCACATCTTCCCAGCAGGATTTGCAGCGTGTTCCCCAGCATCGTTCATTCCTTCCTTCGCTCTACTCTTGTCTGTGAAGTACTGACCCCATGAGCAACTAGAGATGGTATCTGTCACTGACCAGCCCAGCCTGAAATATCTTTGGAACGAGCACATCTAAACCTTTACAAGTCGACCGACGGCATTTCTGTGTGATTCTGTCTAGATGCTGGCCTGCGTTTTGAATCAGCCCAAAGGTCTTCATCCATTGCTAGGGTTCCCTGCTTTTCTTATTCCTTACTCAGCATACAGTCAGTGAAGGCCTCTACCTACAGGCTCTGGACCAGGCACTCAGAGCCCTGCTGAACGAGGAGCTGGCCGCCTGCCTCCTGCACAGTTCTAGAGGCCTCTCCAACCACACAGATGCAGGAGCCCAGCACAGTGGCTTAGCAAGCTAGCCCTATGCTTGTAGTGCCAGCATTCCATATGGGCACTGGTTCAAGCCCCAGGTGCTCCACTTCTGGTCCAATGTCCTGCCTGAGGCCTAGGGAAGCAGAGGAGGATGGCCCAAGTTCTTGGGACCCTAACCCACTGGGGAGACCCAAAAGAAGCTCCTGGCTCTTGGCTGCAGATCGCTTCAACTCTGGAAATTGCAGCCATTTAGGAAATGAACAGCAGATGGAAGATTTTTCTCTGCTCCTCCTTCTCTCTCTGTAAACCTGTCTCTCACGTAAAAAAGTAAATAAATCTATGACTATTTTAAATTATAAAATTACCCTATTTTCTTGCAGTCCTCAGAGTACAGCATGCAAACTTTAAACACTTAAGCACACGGTGAATTTTGACTGAGGGCAATGTTAGGAATCTGTAAAACACTTGAAATGCCTCAAAGGCTGCGGTTTTGTTTTTCTGAAGAAAATTTCCTAAGTTTATCCTTTGGGGAAAAGTGTAGCTTCCTTATTCCCCGAGACAGAGCCAAGGCAGGAGCTGGCTCAAGGACATGAAAGTGCAGTGTTCCATCGCACCTGCACAGCCATCCCCAAAATACACCCAGGGGAGACACAGTCATTGCTAATACTTTTCTGAAAGAGACCATGAGCTTACCTACTTTTCTCACATAAAATGTATAGCCCAAGAAATGAGATCTTTGAGAAAGGGGCTCTAATTTGTCTCAGAAGTGAAAGAGAAAAAAAAACAAATATTTTTTCCAAAGACAAACCAAGAGGCCTCATCAACCCTGGGACCAGTCCTACCACCAAACTCTACAGGGAGGCCTACGCTGAAAGGCTCAGAGGCTAAATCCTCACTTTGCATACACCATGATCCCACAGGGGCGCTGGTTCTAATCCTGGTAGCTCCACTTCCCATCCAGCTCCCTGCTTAGTGGCCTGGGAAAGCAGTCGAGGACAGTCCAAAGCCTTGGTACCCTGCACCCACGTGGGAGACTCAGAAAAGCCCCTGGCTCCTGGCTTCAGATTGGCTCAGCTCCACCCATTGCAGCTATTTTGGGAATGACCAGAGGGTGAAAGATTGTTCTCTCTGTCTCTCATCCTCCCTGTAAATCTCCCTTTCCAATAAAAAATAAATCTTTAAAAATAAAAATATAGCCACCATGAAAACACAGGCTGGTACCAAATTCCCTAACAGAACAGATGCACCAAACAAAAGTGGGAGAGAGCCCAGGCTTCGCACACAGAAAGCTCCCAGAGTGCAAGGGTGAAGGACAGGAGAAGCAGAAAAGAACATTTAAATCAGCCACCAAAACAGCAGGGATTTGTTTTTGTCTACCAGCATTAACCTTGAATGTAATGGGTTCAATTTCCCAGTTGAAACATACAGGTAGACCAAATCATTTTAAAAATCAAATAAAATTAAAAATAAAAAAAGACTCAATGCCCTGCACAGATCCCTAGGCATTGATACAAGGTTTAAAGCAAACTGACCTTCTAGCCACTCAGAGAGCTTTTCATCTGGCAGGTGGAAGACACCATTTTCCTTCAGCACACATAGGGGGACGAATGTTTTCTAGGCTGGGACAGGCCACAGAGTCTCAGCACATTTTGAGAAACTGAAATCATACCATGTATCTTCTCAGGTGACAGAGGAATAACACTAGAAATCAACATCAAGAAACATGGAAAACTGAGAAATGGGATAGCATGCACCTGCGCGACCAATGAGCCATCCAATAAATTGAGAAGTAAACAAAAATTCTTTGGAAGCAGGAAGTTTATCACAGTAAATGCACAAAATAACTGGAAAGAGGTTAAACTAATGATGCAGGGGTGAGAAAAGCAAAAACAAGCTGTAGGAGAAAAGCAACTGGAGATGAGAAAGGCACCGCAACCACGGATACCACACATCCACAAGGATCCTAAGAAACGGTTGTGAACAACATGCTCATCAATTGGAAAACCTGGAGGGAATGGAAGAATTCCTGGATAAACAAAACCTATGCAAAATAAATCAATATGTAGAGTATCCAGAAAGACCCATCACAAGTGACAGTGAGAAATTTCAGAGTTCCAGGGCCTGAAGGTTTCATAACAGAATTCTACAAACTAGTTAAAACAGCACTATCTCTAACACTCCTCCAACTATTCCAAAATGCTGAGGAGTTCAGAACTCTCAAACTCCTTTCATGAGGGCCAAGTTACTCTGATGCCAAACTCAAACAAAGCTACAACACCGACAGGAGACTGCACACCAGGATCCTTGATGAGCCTGCTCAAGCCGACAGTGACACCAGACACCCAACACTGCATTAAGATCATACGTCGTAACCGAGTGGAATTTATCCCAGTGTGGCTCAATATTTACACATCAGTTAATAATCACATCAATCAAATCAACAAAAGCTGTGAGACCTCAACAGAGCAGAAAAGCTCTTGCAATTCAGTGTCTCTTTGTGATAAAAACTCACCAAAAAATTAGGTAAAGAAACAACCTTCAAAACTATAACAAAGATGGTATATGACACACACACAGCCAAAATTACATTGAATGGGACAAAACTCAAAAACATTTCCCTTCAAATTTAGAAAAACAGGATGTCCATTTTCCACACTCTAATAATGCTGCAAGAGTTAAAGCAACTAGGGAAGAAAAACAGAAAAAGAACATTGAAATTGGAAAGGAAGAAATAGTGTTTATAGATGACATGACTTGCATACAGAAGAGCCTAAACACTCCATGACAAGTTAGTTGATCAACCCATTCAGTTGATTCATAAGTTAGAAAATCAACATGCAAAAACAATAGTGTTTTAATATACCAACAGTGATTTTAGGAAAAATCATGAAACAATCCCATTCACAATAACTAAAAACTTTAAATACCTAGGAGTACATGTTTTTAAAGATTTATTCATTGGGCCCGGTGGCATGGCCTAGCGGCTAAAGTCCTCACCCTGACCACGTCAGGATCCCATATGGCCGCTGGTTCTAATCCCAGCAGCTCCGCTTCCCATCCAGCTCCCTGCTTGTGGCCTGGGAAAGCAGTCGAGGATGGCCCAAAGTTTTGGGACCCTGCACCCACATGGGAGACCTGGAGGAGGTTCTAGGCTCCTGGCTTCGGATTGGCGCAGCACTGGCCGTTGCGGTCACTTGGGGAGTGAACCATCGGATGGAGGATCTTCCTGTCTCTCCTCCTCTATGTGTATCTGACTTTCCAATAAAAAATAAATAAATCTTAAAAATATTTATTTATTTACCTGAAAGGTAGAGTTACAAAGAGAGACAGAGAGACAGACAGACAGAGAGATTAATCTTCCATCCACAGGCTCACTCCTCACATGGCTACAGAGGCCAAGGCTGGGCCAAGCTGAAGCCAAGTACTTCTTCTACATCACATGGGTGCAGGGTCCCAAGGACTTGGGCCATCTTCTGTTGCCTTCCCAGGCTATTCCCAGGGAGCTGGGTCAGAAGTAAAGCAGCTGCAACTTGAACTGGTGCCCACATAGAATCCTGGAGTCACAGGCAGTGACTTAATCAGCTATGCCACAATGCCAGTCCCAGGAGTAACTTCACCCCAAAATGTGAAAGATCTCTACAATGGAAATTATAAAACAATGATGGAAGAAATAACCAAGACACACACACACACAAATGTGTATTGGAAGAATCAATGTCATTAGATTATCCATACAACTCAAAGAAATCTAGACTCAGCAAGTCCCTATCAATATACCAAGGACATTCTATACAGAATTAGAAAAACACAATTCTAGAATTCATATGAAATTGAAATATCCCAAAATAACCAAACAAATACAAAGCATCCCCCTCTTTTTCCTCCTCCACAAATCAAGCAGGTGTATCATAATACCCTATTTCAAACAGCACTACAAAGCTACAGTAATTAAATCAGTATGGTACTGACATACAAACACATAAGTCAACCAAAAAGGGAACTCAGAAATAAACTCACATATATGTAGTCCACTGACTGCTGACAAAGTGCCAAGAACATACATTACATTACAGAAATGGTGGTCTTTCCAATAAATGGTGCTAACACAAGGAACGCAGAATGAGAGTCCTGCCTCTCTTCATGTACTCAAACCAAAGTCCTAAATCTAAGCCCTGAACTATGAAAGCATTAGGAAAAAAAAATGTAGGTGAAAAACACAAATATTTGGCTAGACAATGATTCCTTGGATAAGACCCCTTTAAAGCATGGGCAACAAGAGCAAAACTAGGGTCTGCACGGTATCCTAGCGGCTAAAGTCCTTGCCTTGCACGTGGTGGGATTCCATGTGGGCTCTCTGGTTCATGTCCCAGCAACCCCACTTCCCATGCAGCTCCCTGTTCATGGCCTGGGAAAGCAGTTAAGGTCGGCCCAAAGCCTTGAGACCCTGCACCCGCGTGGGCGACCTGGAAGACACTTCAGACTAGCTCAGCCAGGGCAGGGTGTGGAATGTACCCAGTTGGGCTAGACTGCAACACCCACCAACAAGAGCTGAGACTGCAGGTAGGCCACACTAGGTTGGGTTGAAGCACCTGCCAGCATGCACAAGATCCAGGGCTAAGAAAGGTTCTGGTAGGAGAACTTTGGGGACTCCTTTGTTGGGCTGTAGCTACCACTGGGGAGTGACAAGAGCCAGAGCTGGGGGTTGGATTGGGCTGAGCAAGCCTGCAGCATGCTTTGGCATGCATGTGGGCTGGGTTTGGCGGCAGAGCAGACTGGGCTATGCTCCAGCATCCACTGGCACTTGCAAGAACCTGAATGGCTGTGGGATGGGCCATGCTAGGCTACAATACCCACCATTCAGTGCCGGGACCAGCAGCCAGCTCTATCAAGTGGGGCCGCAGCAGCCCCCACACATGTGAGATTAAGATCTGGGGATACAAAATAGGTCTGATGGGAATTGAAGAACTCCTCTGCTACGGTGCAACTCCTAGTAGTTAGTGTGAAAGCCAGAGCTAGGGGCAGGCCAGACTGGGCCAGTCCACGACATATACTGGCACAAACGAGAGTCAAGATGGGGCTCAGGCGCAGCCGGGTTGAAGCATAACACCCCCCAGTTCATATGCGGGTTGGGAGTGGGCCAGGCCAGGCCGGACTAGGCTGCCACACCACTGACAAGTGCTGGGACTGGGCGCAAGCCATAACAGGCTCGATTGTAGTAACCACTGGCAAGTGCAAGATCTGTGTCTGGGAGTGGATCTGGCAGGGAAACTGTGGGTACTCCTCTGCTAGGCTGCAGCTCTCACTGGTGAGGACAATGGCAGGGCTGTTGGAAGACCAATCTGGGCAAGGTGGTAGCACCCACTGGCATGTGTGTGGGCTAGGTCTGGGGTGAATTGGGCTGAGCTAACATGTAGCACCCATGAGTGTGCTCAAGAGCCAGACGGGATGCAGGACAGACCAGGCTAGGCTGCAGCACAAGCCAGCAACACACAAAATCCGGGATTGGATACAGGCCTGGTGAGGTTTTTGGAGGTTGCCCCAACTAGGCCATGGCACCTGCTGGTGTACAGGAGACTGGGCCTGTGGCAGGCTTAGCTGGGCTGGGTTAGGCTGTAGCATGTGTCAGTTTGCATGAGAGATGGGGCTGTGTAGCACTGACCAGGTAGATGCATTCACTAGCATGTGTGTTGGCTTGTGCATGAGACAGGCCACGTCTGACCCTGGATCATCAAAGGACCGTCTGCAATTCCTGGGTGCTGATGGAGTTTGACAGCAAGGAATGCTACTTCCCCCCTCCTCCCCTGCTGACACAGGAAGAAAAAAAAACATTAAAAGATATGTCCCACTCACCCTCCTCCATACCTGAACCCTCCCACCCTAATCAGAGGCCCACTTGGGCATCCCTTTCAACTATATAAACAATAGTAAAAAGGAAAGTTAAAATTTAAAAAAAAAAGAAAACTCACCAGAGTCTTTTTTATTGGCAAGGTTACTAAGAGACTGTGGACAAATGAAACTCATAAAACTAGATATTAGTGTGCAAAAACTTAAATGAGCCTCTTTCACTGAAAAAAAAAATCAATGCAAACTGAATTAAAAAATAGTTGGAAGCTACTGAACCATTACACTCTTAAAAATAATGGGGGCTTGGCACAGCAGCCTAGTTGGCATGGCAGCCTAGTGGCTAACTCCTCTCCTTGTAAGCATCAGGATCCTATATGGGCACCAGTTCATGTCCCAGCTGCTCCACTTCCCATCCAGCTCCCTGCTTGTGGCCTGGGAAAGCAGTCGAGGATGGCCCAAAGCTTTGGAAACTTGCACCCGCGCGGGGGACCTGGAAGAAGCTCCTGGCTCCTGGCTCCTGGCTCCTGGCTCCTGGCTCCTGGCTGCAGATCAGCTCAGTTCCAGCCATTACAGCCACTTGGGGAGTATACCGCCAGATGGAAGATTCTTCTGTCTTTCCTTCTCTCTGTAAATCTGACTTTCTAATAAAAATAAATAAGTCTGTTTTCAAAAGAAGAGAAAAGTAAGATAAATATTTCCTGTTACTGTGCATGGGAAGGCAGAAGAGTGGCTCCAATGCTTGGGGCCCTGCTCCCATGTGCAAGTGCTGGGTGAGGTTCCTGGCTTCAGCCTGGCCTGGTCCTGGCCGGTGTGGTCATTTGACGAGTGACCCAGAAAATAGAAAGATGCTTTTTCTCTGACTCTCCCCATCTCCCTGTAACTCTTTCAACACAGCAAATAACTAAGTAAGTTAATCTTTTTAAAAAGGAAACAAATCTAAAAAAGACATTTTTCAAAGAAAGACATTCAAATGCCAATGGGTATACTGACAATACTCTCAACACTGTTAATAACCAGGGAAATGCAGACACCACGGCATGTCACTGCATCCAGTTAGCATGGCCAGCATCGAACAGAGAAAAGGCAGCGAGGACAGGTGAGAAGGCGGAGAAAAGGAAACCTCGGGTTTATGGTTGGGAGTGTGAGTCAGCACAGCCATCGGCGGAAACCAGGCCAGATACTCCCCAGATTAGAACTCGAACTATCTGCGGGGAATGAGACATCACACAGTATTTCACACATGTGTGTAATTTTTGTTATTATATATATACACATATAATTTTATTTATTAGTTAAAAGTTTAAAAAACTTTTAAAGACATTTAAGATAACAGATGGAAGATGGCTCCCTCTAACCAAGCCTTTCAAATAGACAAATCTTAAACACACACACAAAGGAATGCCTAGGTGTTATACTCGTTCATTACATTAATATGTTAACATCGTAGCTAGATGTTATCATATAAAGGTGGCTGTATGATGTCACCTGGAAACTTGCCTACTACTGTAACTATGAGAAAATAAGAAAAACTGCCTAGGATATTTCTTACAAACTGTAAGTGACCTGCAGATGTGGGGATGAGAACCCCCTCTGGCAGCAGGTCACCAGGAGTGGCTGGGCAGGAGAGGGCTGGATGGGAGCCAGGTCCCAGGCTGTCCCTTCCGTGGCCCCTGTGGGGCTGGCGACGGGCCAGAGCCCCAGTTTCTCCCTTTGACTTCATGGACCCTTTGGAGCTGGCAAGGTAACTCGCCCTGCTCACCTTGAGGCCTGGCAGCAGTGCCCCTGCAAAGCGTTTGTGTCTGCTGTGATCTGAGTACCAGTCTGGATGAATTTCACTTCATTCTGGGAGAAACAGTGTATTCTCTCACCTCTGTCTTCCAGGTTCTGCAGCTTATGTTTGACACTCACATTGTCCACTAGCGACTCTCGGTTCCCAACCTTAAAGACAAATAAAACACAGCTGACTGAGAAATATATGAACATACTTTTGTAACTGATATGTAAATGTTATATAATTACACACATATACATATATATGTAGTTATGCATGTGTGTATGTATACATATGTGTGTAACAAACGTAGTAGTCCCTTAAACATAACAAGCTCATGTTATGTGAATACATTAATTCTGGAGAAAGAACAGATGAATAGCCAACCACAAAGTAGCATCTTAGAAGTGTGATTGTGGGGTCTTGGGTGAGGCTGCCACCGGAGACGCCCACATGCTATATTACAGTGCCTGGTTGGGGTTCTTGCCACTCCACTTCTGATCCAGTTTCCAGGAATATGCATTTTGGGAGGCAGCAGATGATGGGTTAAGTACTTCAGTTCCTGCTACCCAACTGGGAAGCCAGGATGGAGGTCTAGGCTCCTGGCTTTGCCCTGGCCATTGTGAAATATGGGAGAGTGAATCACTCTCACTGTGAGCTCACTCACTCTCCACTTTTCAAACACATGACATTTTTGTAAAGGTACCTTGGAGGCATTTTCTTCAGCCTCTGAGCACTCCCTGGAAGAGAACCCACTCAGCAGCCGGGGACTTGCATATTCTGCATGTGAGGAAGAGGAGGTTCCAGTGAACAAACACACCAGCAGTGAGGCAGTCACATCACACTACTGCTCTCCATAGTAAACCCAGTTCCTTAAAACTGGACATAGTGCTAAATATAATCCCAATGTTGCATTTTCAAGATGTTTGTTTCTTAGATTCGTAGTTCTGTAGACAAAACAGTTAATCACCTTGATGCACTAACTCAACAACGTTGGTAGCTATCCATCTGGGTAAGGTCATCCCATGAGTCTTCTCTTTTCTCCCCAAGGACCCCCTCCGTATTTCCTCTGACTCGTGTGTGTGAGACATGATTTGACACATGTGTGCTGTGTGAGAGTTGTCATATTAACACCGAGGTCAACATCCACGCTGTGTCTCATATCCCTACCACTTGTTCCCTCTCCACCTGCTCATTCGGCGAGGGGTGTGTAGTTGCTTTTCACATCCTGTTAAGAATGTGACAATGTCCATAGAAACGTAGACATCTTTCTGATATACCATTTCCCTTGGATGGAATCCCACAAGGGAGACTGTCATATTGTCCCATTTTTAATTTTTTGACAAACTCCTGTAACTTTTCCCTCTGTTGGCTGCACTGATGTGTATCAAACCGACAGACACCATCCCATCCAACACTTCTGCTCGTCCTTCTGCACTAATCACCAAGCAGACGTGAAGTTACGGCTCATTGTGCTTCTAATTTCATTCCCTGGTGTTGAGTGCCTTTTCACATTCCTGTAAGCTGTCTGTATGCTTTCCTTAGTCAACTGTCTATTCAAATCCTTTGACCATTTTGTGTAAATTAGGTTACTTGGACTTTTTGTCTGTTTTGCTGTTGAGTTGTATGAGTTGTGTATTTTTAACACTATATCTTATATATTATCCTTATATACTCATCATATACCTCAGATATATGATGTAAAAATATTTTCCCTAGGATCACCACTGTGGGAGGGCTAAGCAGCCACTTACAGTGCCACCATCCAGTATGGGCAACAGTTCAAGTCCTTACTGTTCCATTTCCCATACAGTTTCCTGCTAACATGCCTGGGAAAGCAGCAGCAAATGGCTTGAGTGCTTGGCCTCTGTGTCCATACAGGAGACCTGGAGGAAGTCCCAGGCTCCCGCATCAGCACGGCACAGCCCCAGCTGTTATGGCCATGTGGGGAATAAACCAGCAAATGGAAGGTCTTGCCCTCAATCTCCTTTCTAACACTGCCTTTCCAATAAATAAATCCATCTTCAGGAAGAAGAAAATATTTTCCTATTCTGTAGGCTGCCTTTTCATTTTGTTTATGGTTTCCTTTGCTATGTGAAGACTGTTCAGCTTGCAGTACCTGTTCATTTTTACTCTGTTGCCTGTGGTTTTGGTGTTATATTCAAAACAAAGCAAAACAAAACACTACCAAGAATACTAAGTACCAGAACAGTGGGGAAAAAAAACCAGAGAATATCAAGGACCTATTTCCACATTTTTTATTGGAATCTTTATGGGTCCTAGTCTTTTTTTAAGGTTTATTTATTTTTATTACAAAGTCAGATATACAGAGAGGAGGAGAGACAGAGAAGATCTTCCATCCATTGATTCACTCAACAAGTGACCGCAATGGCCGGTGCTGCGCTGATCCATAGCCAGGAACCAGGAACTTACTCTAGGCCTCCCACACAGTGCAGGGTCCCAAGGCTTTGGGCTGTCCTCAACTGCTTTCCCAGGCCACAAGCAGGGAGCTGGACGGGAAGTGGGGCTGCTGGGACTAGAACCGGCACCCATATGGGATCCCGGCACATTCAAGGCGAGGACTTTAGCCACTCGGCCACCACACCAGGCCCTACCGGTCCTAATCTTACATTTATATTTTTAGTCCATTTTGAGTCTGTCTCCGCATATAGCGTAACATGTCCCCAATTTTATTTTTTAACATACATGTGAATATCATGTTCTCTCAACACCATCTCATAAAGAAACTTTTTCCCCCATTGTATATATCTTTTTAAGATTTATTCATTTTTACTGGAAAGTCAGATATACAGAGAGGAGGAGAGAAAGAGAGGAAGATTCCCTGTCCGATGATTCAGTTCCCAAGTGGCTGCAATGGCCAGAGCTGAGCCAGTCTGAAGCCAGGAGCCAGGAGCTCCTCTGGGTCTCCCACATGAGAGCAGGGTCCCAAGACTTTGGGCCATCCTTGGCTGTGCCCCCAGGCCACAAGCAGGGTGCTGGATGGGAGGTGGGCCCACTGGAACCACAGCCAGCACATACATGGGATCCCGACACGTCCAAGGTGAGGACGTCAGTCGCTAGGCTATTGTGCCGGACCCCTCATTGTATATTCTTAACACTTTTCAACCGTCAGTTGGATCATGCTGTATGTGTTTTTTTTTTTTTTTAAGATTTCTTTCTTTTACTTGAAGTCAAAATTACACAGAAGAGACTGAGATCACCCATCCACTAGTTTACTTCCCAAATGACTGCAACAGCCAGAGCTGGGCTGGTCTAAAGTTGGGGGCCAGGAGCTTCTTCCCAATCTCCCGCGTGGGTACAGAAACTCAAGCACTTGAGCCATCCTCCCCACCTTCTCAGGTCATTAGCAGGGAGCTGGATCAGAAACGGAGCAGGCAGGACTAGAACCGGCACCCACAGGGTCTGTGGGTACCACAGGCAGAAGCTTAGCTTGCAACACCACCCTGGTGGCTGCTATATTTTGCTTTCTGAGGTGTCAGTCTGTTCCAGGGGTCTGATGCACCTCTGTTCCATCACCATAGCTTTCAAATACAGCCGGAAGCCAAGCAGCTTTGCCCTTCTCTGTCAAGACTGCTTTGGTTACTGGGGGATTTGAGGTCCTACACACATTGAAGGATTGATTTTTTTTTAACTCTGTGAAAACTGACAGACATTTTATCAAATGGGAATGCAGATATCTTTCTGATATACCATTTCCCTTGGATGGAAACTCAGAAGGGAGACTGTCATATTGTCCTATTTTTAATTTTTGGGAGGCATGGCCATCTTAACAACATTAACAATATTAACTCCTTATTCAACTTATTTCATTACTATCCCATGATTTTGGTATCCAGCTCTCTCCTCTCTTTGGATTTATTGCTACTTTTAATTCTTTGGGATTCGATTTTTAAAAGATATATTTATATTCATTGGAAAGGCAGATTTATAGAGAAGGTGAGACAGAGAGAAAGATCTTTCAGAAAGTTTGCTGGTTCATTCCACAAGTGGTCACGATGGCTAGAGCTGAGCTGATCTGAAGCCAAGAGCTCGGAACCTCTTTCTCTGGGTCTCCCACGCGGGTGCAAGGTCCCAAGGCTTTGGGCCGTCCTCAACTGCTTTCCCAGGCCACAAGCAGGGAGCTAGATGGGAAGTGGAGCAGCCAGTATACAAACCGGTGCCCATATGAGATCTCAGTGCACACAGGGAGAGAACTCAGCCACTAGGCTATTGCGCTGGGCCCTCACTTCTATTTTAATGGGATGGTTTTCTTGATTTTTCAGATGGTTCACTTTTAAATCATATAGAAGCACAGGTTTTTGCACTTTGATTTTCCACCCTGAAACTTTACTGAGTTGATGTGATTAGTTCTCACAGAGTCAGGGGAGTCTGTTTCCCATATATTGATCATCTCACCCAAACAGTGGAAACTTCACTTCTTTCTTTTTGATTTGGAAGTTTTCCTTCCCTGCTTGCTTGCTCTGTCTGGGACTTCTACTACTGTTACAAAGGGGAGAGGACAACGCTGTCTTGCTCCTGATCTTAGAAGAACAGTTTTCAACTTCTCACCTCTGACTATGTTGTTAGCTGTGGACCCGATGCTATTAGTTTTCATTGTGTTGAAGTACAATCCATAATTACCTAATTTTTTGAGGGTTTACATCAGAAAGTTATTTTGAATCTTGTCAAATACTTTTTTATGTATTTATCTTTCTTTGTAAAGGCAGATTAAATTTATAGAGAGAAGGAGAAACAGAGAAAGATCTTCCACCTGCTGGCTTACTTCCCAAGTGGCTGCAATGGTTGGAGCTGAGCCAATCTAAAGCCAGGAGCCAGGAGCTCCTCCCAGGTCTCCCACATGGGTGCAGGGTCCCAAGGCCTTTGGCCATCCTCTACTGCTCTCCCAGACCACAGGCAGGGAACTAGAAGGAAAGCAGGGACAGCTGGGACATGAACCAGCCCATTACGGGACTCTGGGGCTTACAAGGCGAGGATCTATCCAGCTAAGCCATCATGCAAGGCACATCAAATTCCACTTTATATGTCTGTCAAATCAATGGTCAAGGATGACATATGACTACTACTTTAATAATCTGTGGATATTTTAAGATTTTATTATATATATAAGTGAAACGGGTAACTTTTTTTGATTGTTGTTCCTAACCCTTGCCTGAATTCCCACTGAACTCGTGTTTCCACCTGAGTTCCTTGTTTAGTGGACCATTGAGCCTTTGCTCACAATGTAAACTGAAAAGATGTTATCTGGAGAATGAAGAAAGGAAGGGAGCAAGGGAGAAAGAGAAGGGAAGCATTAGTAGATTGTTAAACACGAATCTACACTATATCAACACCGCATTAACACGGTGGGGGAGGGATGTTCCAGAATTTCAGAAAGTATATTAAAACACAAAACCTCCACATCGTTTTTGTGGATATAATCACATCTTCACACATTCCTCAATAGATTGCAAAAGAAAATTGCTTTATTTACCACAGAGTGTCTTTACTGGAAAATATGTCAACAGGAAGTCACGAACCTGGTTTCTGGGAGAAATCTTCAGGAATTAAGGTGGCAGGACTCCCCGGCATCTCTGGTTCAGCGATCTCTGGGCGTGTGGCCTTCCTCTGCCTGGACGTGTCCTGCAGTGGTGTGAGAAGTTCAGCCAATCCAGACACATTCAAAACATCATAAAAAAACAAATCCTCTAAGACACTGAAGAGGTGGAGTTATTGGATGCTTAAGCATTTAAAAATCGGTGTTTAAGTTTCAGTTGATCACTGTTAACCAGCAGTTCTCAAAGTATGATGATGCAACACCTTACAGCTTGATAGAAATGCAAATTCACCATCTTTTAAAAACTATGATTTATTTTTAATTTATTTATTTGAAATTCAGAGTTACAGAGTGAGAGAGGCGAAGACAGAGAACTCTTATGTTTTCTGATTTATCCCCCAGCTGGCTGCCATGGCTGGAGCTGCACCTGTCTCAATCTGGGAGTCAAGAGCATCTTCCGTATCTCCCACATGGGTGCAGGGAACCAAGGACCTGGGTCCTGCTCTGTTGTTTTCCCAGGTACAACAGCAGAGAGCTGGATTTAAAGTGGAGCAGCTGGGATGTGAATCAGTGCCCATTTGAGATGCCAGTGCCAAATGGCATAGCCTGATATGCCACTCCACTGGTCCCAGCAATCCCTGTTTAACAAACCATCCTGCTCATTCTGACGGTTGCTGAAGTTTGAGAACCTGTGTTCTAAACCGGGGCTCAGTCCAACCCACTGCTGACTCTTGTAAGTAAAGTTTTATTGAAACACAGAGCACATTTTCACATTATGATTGCTTTGGGGTTACAAAGGCAGAGATGATGTGTTGCCAAAGAAGCTGCAAAGTTTGCAGAGCCTAAATTGTTTTGTTTTGTTTTGTTTTGTTTTGTTTTGTTTTACCATTTTCTCTGTCTCTTCTCTTTCTGCTGCTTTGCTTTCAAGTGAAACAAATGGGTGTCAGCAGGTGAAGTTGCCTTTTGGCCTGCACCCTGCATCACAGAGCTGGCAAGCCCCCCCAGGCCCTCCACTTCCCCTTCCCGCTGTGCCAGCACAGCAGGCAGAGGATGCTGGCTCAAGTGCTTGGTTCCCTGCCACCCAGACAGAGGTCCTGGATAGAGTTCCAGGCTCTGGCCTCAGCCTGGCCCAGCCCTGGCTGCAGGCATGTGGGACATGAAGTAGAAGTGCCTCTTTCTACCTGTTTCCCTGTACACCCGTCACCACCACTGCCAGCTCTGCCTCTGGAGTTCAATGGAAGCATATTAAGACTTATCCTATGTAGCAGGACAGAAACATTTCCCCTAATCTTTGCTCCAAGTCAATCATACTTTGACCAGCACTATTTATGGAAAATCATCAATTCATAGGAAATGCTAAGTTGTCCTTGCCATTGCTGCTGGAGTGATTTCCAAACCATTAGACCACTGGTTTGTTTTTCTCATATTCCTGGAAGCCTTAGAAAGAAATAGGCTCATCCTGCACCAGCCTCATCATACCTGGACTGTTGCTGATGATATGTTGGAGCTTCTAATTGATCGAGGTGACGCTCTGCTGGCTCTGCCTACAAACCTGAGAGGGCCTCCCTAAGAGGCCGTTGAACTTGAACTGGACAAGTGGGATGATGGACTCTGTATGGTGTAAACTTTTAATTAGGGAACCTCAACGGAACTTGAGCTGTGGCTATGCATCAAGGTGAAGGAATTCATGATGGGGGAAGGGTTTGGGGTGAAGGGGGGAATCCCAGTACCTATGAAATTGTGTCATGTAATGCAATGTAATTAATGAATAAATGAATATTAAAAAATTAAAAAAAAAAAAGAAATAGGCTCATCATAGCCATAACATGCAGAAGCAGGACAAAGTGGTACAAAGTGGATTTATTTACCTGATCTTTCTCATTGTCGCTAGCACTGCTGAGAAAAAAAAGTGGCAGAACTGGAAGAAAAAGAAGCCAATTATACCATGGCTACATTTCCTGAAGAGACAGAAACTCAGCTCCCAGATATGCAGGGCCATGCCAGGAACGACGGCAACCTCCCACCTGCCACCTACAGACCCCTTCACTGTTCACTTCTTTCCTCACTACCCAGGCTTTGTCTCTGAGCACCACCAGCACACCCTCACTGTGTCCTCCTGGTGTCACGGGCTTGCTGCCCCATCCTCTCTGCCCTTCAAATCCCACTTTGCTTCAGTCCCACTCCCCCATCCTCGGAGCCTTGCCACATGTCCCGCCCTGAACCTACTGCAAACAGCTGTAACTCATAGTGAACAGTGCTTGGTCCATTCTCAGCTCTCTGTCTGAGAACTGTTCATTCCACATCTGCTCAATGTCCGTGAGACACAGAGACGGGGAAGGAGGGTGCACTGGTTGCCCAGTTCTCGGGCATCCTTTTAATTTAGCACACTGAGAAGTGAATCCCTGCTGGTTGATTTCAGAGATGCCTCAGAAGCCAAACGCCAAACTTACCGCTGCCACATTTTCGGACTTTCGTCTTCCTTCTTCTACTACGATATGGTATTAGCATTTTCTTCTTCTGGTCACCAGTCCAAGACTGCTCACTGGCACTGCTACTGGAAGCCTCATTGCTCTCAGAAAAGAGATGTTTCCTGTAATTAACCTATTACAAACACAAATGAAATGATCAATGAAACCATCGAAGAGGTGTCGGCACCATTTATGTATGAGCAATCTATTACTACAAAGTTACACAGAAGAGAAGTGACTATTGAAGACTGGGCTCTTATACAAAAGTGATTCAGAAGTAATGGCAAGGAGAAAAATAATTTCTCATGAGTCAGTTATCAACCAAGATGCGGTCTCAAGGATGATCAAATTCTACTTAGGCATTTGCAACTAAGATGTAAGAGTTGCCAACTTTAAAATACTAAAAATTTTATTTATTTATTTATTTGAATGGCAGAGTTATAGAGAGACAGAGGGAGAGACAGGAATCTTCCATGGGCTAGTTCACTTTCCAGTGGCTGCAATAGTCAGAGCTGGACCAGGCAGAAGCTGGGAACTGAGTCTAAGCACTTGAGTGTTCTCTGTTGCTTTCCCACACAGCCCAGCAGGCAGCAGGACTGGAAGTGAAGCATTCAGGGTCCAATGTGGGATGCTGGTGCTGCAGGCAGCAGCCTACATTTTTATGCCTCAACACTAACCCTTAGGCGTTTCCTGAGCAGAAGGATCTGCTTAAAGAATTGAAAAGAAGGGCCCAGCGTGATAGCCTAGTGGCTCAATCCTTGCCCTGCATCTACCATGATCACATATAGGTGCCAGTTCATGTCCCAGTTGCTCCACTTCCCATCCAGCTCCTGCCTGTTGTCTGGGAAGCAGCAGAGGATGACCCAAAGCCTTAGGACCCGGCACCCATATGGGAGACCCGGCGGAGGCTCCTGGCTCCTATCTTCAGATAGGCTCAGCTCCAGCTGTTGTGGCTACTTGGGGAGTGACCCAGTGCACAGCCGATCTTTCTCTCTGTTTCTCCTCTTTGTATACCTGCCTTTCCAATTAAAATAAAATCAAATAAGTTTTTTAAAAAAATGATTGAAGAGTAGAGATTTGATCTAGTGGTTAAGACAACAGTTGACATGCCCACATGCCCCATCAGATTCCAGCTCTAGCCTGGCAGGCAGTGGTGAGGACTGAAGTAGTGTGTCTCTGTCCCCAAGACACAGCCTGGGTTTGAATTCTTGGCTCCTGACTTTAAGCCCAGCTTTTCATGGTCATTTGATGGGCTGGAACAGCAGATTGAGGCTGCCCAACTTCCTTTCTGCAACAGTGTCTGAGTAATGAATTTCTCTTCAAGCCCCCTCTTGTGATCCTGGTGTGTAGCCAAATTTATGAACTGTTGTTCTAAATATGCATGCTTTTGCAAACAACTTTCAGCATTTTTTGATAGAGGAACAAAGAAACTGGGAAAGTCTTATTGCATGATTTTTTTTCTTTCCTGAAAGATGTATTTGAAAAGCAGAATGACAGAGACGTCACACTGTGTCGTGTCCCATTGTCCTGTCCAGCAGGACAGTCAACGGGGTCGCAGTCACCTAGGAGAGAATGAAGGGACAAGAGACACAAAGAATGGACAGCAAGACAGTAGGTCTGATCAAGCTGTCAGTTTATTGAGTTCAACTGAGGGTTTTTATATTCTTCAGTAACTAAGGCTCAGGGAAAGAGAAGCTGGGACGCAAGCCATGGTCTCAAGACCGATTGTTCTTGAGCAGTCACCATATCAACAATAGTAACCAACATATCGACAATAGCATAGGTAATCAGTAACAAGATGTTGGTAAGTACAGCATCAATCACATTCTGAAACAGTTGCTAGGAACAATTGAAGCTAAGCGTGTGATTAGTTTCATAACTTCTTTCCCAAGCATCTAGCCAGCCGGGGGTTTTCCACTGTCCCATAGGTCTATATTCAAAATGGCTTCAGTGTTGCTATAGTGCATGGCTCCTGACATCTCCCCCTTTTTTCTATATATCAGTGAAAGCGGCGAAAAGAGAAAGGTTTGTGAAGCAAGATAAGCGCTGCCTGTCTTAGGTTCATTCTGAGGGACCCTCAGCTCTTACCTGTCTCTGGGCAGCCCTGCCAGTCATCCAGGGCTCCCTGTCTTAGGTTGGCGGGGTATCAGAAAGGTGCCCGTCATTGGCTAAACACTTATCCGGCAAAGGCTGTGCCCCATTATATTAGACAAGCCTCTTTGAAGACTGGAGCCGCATGGCATGATGTGGGGGGTTATCACTTGGAGAGTCCCGTCAGATCTTATCTGTCTCTGATCACCTAATTAACACATCATGCTCAGCCAAACTTGAGCGCTAGGATTTTTCACAGCAAGTGCCATCATGGCTTGTCCAATGACAACTTGCTCCCAGGTCTGCTGTTTGCGCATGCAGTACAGGAAGAGCATGGCGACTACTAGCACAGCAACCATCAGGGTTTCTAAGGCCATAATCCTGCTCCATTCCTTGAACATGCAGGCTGCCAGTTTAATGCCATTTAGAATAACTTCTCCTGACATGGGTGGAACTCAGTTCTCATTTACTTTAATTATACTGGTGGCTAGCTGGTGAAATTTAGGAAGGTGCTAGAGCATTGTCCCTGGAGGTATTGATTGATTTTTATCACTCTGGCCAAAACATTGTGGACTTTTACTGGGGTGACACATATATGATGGTGTATTGGGGAGTAGCTGGCTGGTGAGATTCAAAAGGACATACTTAACAATGTATAAGTATTGTTGAAACTACTAACATTCAAGAATCTCATAACACTAACATTGTTACATGTACACAAGACAGTTTTACCAGGAACCGGAGACCCTAACTGCCCATTATCCCATCTAGCTCCTACATTTCCAAACAGAGAAATGGACCCCAGCTGCTTTTAGGGAAAAGGGATGCCGTCATCTGTTCTTAACTACTTCCTGCTGAGAGGGGGGCGCCGTTGGGTAACAGCAGCTATGGGGGATCCATCTAGTGGTTCCTGATAGAAGGCAGAAGTCATCAGATGTTCAATGTACATTCTGGCACTTGAAAGGTTTCTCTTTCTTGAAGTCTAAATAACAAGACATAACATAGTTAACTTTCCCAGCCTAGCAGGTTGTGAGTTCAGTTAGCAGTTTGAATACTTGAGCTTCAGAACTTAGATGTAAAAGAATTGTTAGGTTTCAATCTTTGTCAGAATAAAATTTAATTTAAGACTGTGGACTAGATTTACATCTGTCCAAATTAACTCCTTGAAGTCTCAAATTTTGGAACATATTCAATGAGCTCAATGGAACACATGAAATTTCTTTTGAGCTGCATAAAATTGCTAACCTAGATCAATCAGAAGGCACAGTAACAATGTAAGGATTAGCATACAGCATCAGGATATAAGTCCATCACAGGACAGGTAAATGCAAAGCTGACTTATTAGAGCAAAAGAGTTAAATATTCAGACCTAACCAAAACTGAGATGATAAATCTTTATACTAAAACACAGCAAGATGTACTATTACTTTTACTATAACTCTAAATATATGGTCCTGCATGGGAAGTCAGTGTACACAGTGACTCTAGTGGATTTAACAAATTGGCACTCTTATATGTGACGTCAGTGATCACCTGAGGCTCCAGACACGCAATGTTTAGGCTGTGGAAGCCTCTTGAATCAACAACAACCCCATCAGACCTGGCAACACACAAAGTGGAAGTTCTCTCCTCCATTGAGAGAAGAGCACAACCATCCTCGGTGGTTGCTTCTTTGCACTGGGGCATAGACCACTGAGCTCCTTCACAGAGGGACACTCTTAGCTCAGTGTCCTGGCATTCCACACCTGATATGCTTGCTCTCTTGCTGGCTCTCCTGTCAGATCAGAATACCTTTTGGGCTGATTCTGAGGCCACTGAGTGCTTCTTAAAATTGTCAGTCTATGAGTCTGCTGTAAGAGCTGTTTCCCATGTTGGAGCATTTTAACATTCTCTATCATCTGAGTTATCATTAAACACTTGCATACATATACCCATATATTTTCCATCTAGCTTATGAGGATTTTGGGCTCCCATGGCCAATCTTGAAACTGTACGCTAGCAGTAAGTCCATTTAAAATCGTGTAGAACTATTGAGCTGAACAGATCTTGTAGGTCCTAAGAAAACAGTAACAGACATGACTCTCTAAGAGCCTAATTATGCATCTATACATAATTTTTAAAAAGGATTTAGCTTAGCAATTTTCATTCATAAACATGTACATGCATATCAGATAACACACATAAAACAAAACAGCTTTTGTAACAGATAGTTGAGAATTCTGTTAAGTATGTTCAAGTTACCAATTGTTTAGAATTACATTTTGCTCTTAGTAATCTGAATAAACCAAAACTATAGTTTACAGTTAAACTTTAGCTTTAATGAATATAATAGGCTTGCTGGAATCCTAGAAAATAAAGTATCTATGTTTAGCGCCATGATACTACCTGTAGGATGTTACACACTCTTGTACTTTTTAGACTTAGCCGTCCTGGCTCCCCACTGGCAAGGTTTCCCAATGTCTTTTCTGCAATTGCCCCCTCCCCCACCATTTTTAATAGATCTAATTAATTATCTGTTCTATAATTAATTTCACTAACCGAAAGATGCAACCTTTGAAACACATTCTTCTGACTTTGAGACTACTAGGGGTCTATTTAGAAATTCCAGAACCAGAAGAGTTAAACCTATTTAATATGCCAAGAGTTCTTAAAGTATCTGACCAAAGATTCCTCATTATAATATCCATTCATTTAGTCAGACTGATTCAAACAGCAACACATCAAAAAAAATTTTTTTATCACTTATAAATGACCACCCAAACATTTTAAAGTAAGTACATACCAGAAAATACCCTTAAACACAGTTCTTTTAAATCATGAGAATTTAACAAAGACAATATACAGAACACAAGGGATTATCTAACTGAAAGGCAAAATGTGTATTTCCTTAGTCAGTCACCAAAAGGGAGATATAACCTTAAACATGGGAATTAGTGCATAAAATCATCTCTTAACTGTTTAAGAACTGTAACAAACTCAAAGGTTGGAACAAGAATAGAGCTTACTGAAGCTGGATAGACAATTGACAAAGCTACCCATTAAACAGAGACTACCTAAAGTTCAATGTTTCATTTTTTTTTTCAATGCTTCAATTTCTTAACAGCTTTCAAAATTGGAGATATTTTTATTTTTAGGTATTTACTAGCATTGTTATGTATGCACACTTCAAAAACTTTTTTTTTTTAGTACAGATATCAATTTTAACGTCAGCATGTATTAGGTATTAATGTTAAAGACTTACACAATGCTGTAATAGTATCTTTAAAATTATAGCCAATTATATATAAAGCTTACAAGATTCATTCCTCAACTTTTCTTAAGACATTTTCTTAATAAAAGGATACCAACTTTTAAGTACAATGGCTTTAAGCAATTTTCAATCATTTCTCTTAATTCATGGAAACACATTTTAGCACAAATCCTCCTCAAAACTGGGAAAGAGAAGTTTTTTCAGCCTTCTTCTAGCTGATTTGGAAATTTTTCCCTTTTAAAATGAAGGCAGGTAAGAATCACCACAACAGGGACAAAGTCAAAGTCCCAAATTCTTCAAAGGGCAGACTCCAAGCATGTCCCTTCCTTGTTTTATGGCTGACAGGCCTGGAGCTTCCCCTAAACTTCTGTTTTATTGAAGTCAAGAGAGCTGAAAAAACTTAAATTTAGCTGTTGTCTTGAGAGACTACCTTGGAATTTACTGAAGTTAGTTAACAGGTTTGGTTATCAATAAAATGAAAATTACTTTAAAGAAGACGTTAAAACACTGTTTTTCACAAAGAATCAGACTTCAACTCCATTGTTTTAAAGGCAAACATTCAGAAAATATACACATTATGACCCATTTTACTATACATCTTTAAAGAATTCGTTGTTCTCCTGCAAGGCAAAATCTCACATATTTCCTTGTAAATAAGAACACAGTAATTTACAATCTGGATCAATTTCATGAGTAGGAAACATTTTAACCAATGAACATAAATGCTCTTCTATTTTAATAGCATATACAATGCAATAAATTTAGCATAATTTTGTAATATTGTGAAATTATAATCCAAATTATTTTAAATGACAAGTACATTATTTAAATTCTGTCTCAGCCTTTGAGAGTTCCAGGGATCCTACTGGAACCCCCAAAGTCATGAGACTTGGTTTAAAACTCTGAAGAATTTAGAGGTCTAAATGAGTTAAACAAAAGTACCTTTAGCATTTAACTGAACATGTTGAATACTGTATGTTAGACTTAATCAATGCCAGGACAACACTATAAGCTGAAGACCAAACAGCAAGAAAATTACACCCGAATTTTTTTCCAGTGGAGGTGGGGAGTCCGGTCTGGTCAGGTCCTGTTAAATTTGTTAGACCTCTCTAAAATTATTTACCAGGAGAGAGAAAAAGGGTTAGTCATGGTCCGTCCCATCTCGTCTGTCAGTCACACATGCACCCAATTCAGAACAAGAACAACAACTTAACAATTCAAGACAAAGACACAACTGGAGAAAGAATATTAAAACAAAATTTAGTTTTGTCTGGACAAAAATAATAGAACACCAAGAATATTGACAAAACAAACATAAGCACAAAAACACCAAACATGTCGAAACAGAGACATATAACTCTCAAACCTGTTGCAACTTCCAGACTCTTCTTCAAAATACTTTAACCTGGAGAGATTTTTGTAAAACAAGCACACATAGGTTCATCTCATGCTTTAAGTTAATTTAACAGTGGATTTGGAGCACTCTTTATCAGATTACTTTTGTTACGTCAAGTTACAGAACATATTCTTTTTTTTTCTTTTCTTCTTTTTTTTTTTCTTTTTTTTTCCTTTCTTTTTCTTTTTTTTTTTTTAATAAACCTTAAATGGCTTATCTTACCCTGCCTCTCTCAGCCAAGGGGTTGGGTAAAGAAATGGGAGATGCATGCCTGAAAAGGACTCAATAAGGGCAAAGGTAAAAGGTGTCTGAGTGCCATAATCTTTCACTGCTTGCTTAATATTTTTTAGATCTTTAAACTGCAGAGGTTGATGTTCGTGGCGTGGTGTCCACCACCTCGTGCAGGGGTCTAAATAACAGGGCAGCATATTACACCCCTCTTGGGGAGATTTGAAGTCTCACTCTTATGGAGTTCTATTACAGGCTCCTCTTCTAGTAATGAGGCAGGGGCTGAAGGAGCTGCTGCTTCGGAAGCATAAGGTGGAGGTGGGTGAGAGGTGTCATGATTGACTATTAGTCTGAGAGCGTATAGTTTCTGGGGCAGATTGATCAAAGGGCTTGGCACTGGACTCTGCCTCAATATCTATAATGACAGAAGATGGTCGAGAACCGGGGGAAGGTGAGGGGATAGGTGTGGACAGCCGAGAGTGACTCTTTTTAAGAGATCGTTCTCCCTCAAAAGCCAGATTCTGTAAATCTGGATGTTGAGACTTAATCTTTAAAATATCATAAATCAAAGTCCAATAATTAAAAGCAGTAACAGGAATTTTCTCAGATCCAAAAACCTCATAATAATCTTTAAAACAATCACCTACTCTATACCAAGTTTTCTCATCAATAGAACCGTCCTGGGGATGCCAGGAACAAATCAGACCAACAAAATCCAAAAAGGTTTTGAGGTCTTTCTTTTTCACCCTAATTCCTCGTGTCTTGAATGAATCTATAAGACCTTGCAAGAATAGGTCATGTTATGATAATGCTTGTCCCATCTTACCTTGGCTCCGTAAGATTTGCGCCGTGAATATTTCCCACGAGCTCGACTTCCGGCGGGTCAACCGTGAAACTGCTCAACCGGTGTTCCTTTTCGACACCACGAGAGGCCTCTCCATGAATGATGGCACGGAGTTCTCTCTGTCGGTGGTCTGCACACATCCACGTTGGGCGCCAATTTGTCCTGTCCAGCAGGACAGTCAACGGGGTCGCAGTCACCTAGGAGAGAATGAAGGGACAAGAGACACAAAGAATGGACAGCAAGACAGTAGGTCTGATCAAGCTGTCAGTTTATTGAGTTCAACTGAGGGTTTTTATATTCTTCAGTAACTAAGGCTCAGGGAAAGAGAAGCTGGGACGCAAGCCATGGTCTCAAGACCGATTGTTCTTGAGCAGTCACCATATCAACAATAGTAACCAACATATCGACAATAGCATAGGTAATCAGTAACAAGATGTTGGTAAGTACAGCATCAATCACATTCTGAAACAGTTGCTAGGAACAATTGAAGCTAAGCGTGTGATTAGTTTCATAACTTCTTTCCCAAGCATCTAGCCAGCCGGGGGTTTTCCACTGTCCCATAGGTCTATATTCAAAATGGCTTCAGTGTTGCTATAGTGCATGGCTCCTGACATCCCATCATGAGAACGACATCAGAATAGTAAGGTATTCCGAGAGAAAGATACCACATTCACAAAACTTTCATCACTTGATGTTACTGCCAGCTATTGCTGTTCGCCTCTCATCATGTCTACTGTGTAAGTTCCACTTGAATGTGGCTATCATGATCAGGAGAAAACAGCATTTAGGGGTTTTGTAGAATCTCTGGATTCAGGCTTCCATTTCTCATGAGAAAGAAGGGACCACTATGCCTGCCCATCAGCTGTCATCCAAGGTGAGCGAATTCTTGATGGCGTAAGAACTTGCTCTAGTCACATAAGACTGAATAAAGGACTTTTTCCATTTTCCACGACCTATCTGCCATCAAATGAGAACATGAAATGATAATTCCTTCTAAGACTATCAATGGGGCTGACCCACCTGTCCATCTAACTGGACAGACCTGAGTATGGTAGACTGACCCTTTAATAGTTTGCCAATCATTAAGCCCATTTCATGCAATGAATAGATCAAGTAATAGCATGCAGGGATTATTTTCACTTTATTTGGAGGCTTACTGCTACTTGTAATGAGTAATGTTCATTTCCAGTTAAAAATGAAATAAAATATTTATTTTTAAAATGCTTGAATAAATTTAAGATAATTTTCATTAAGAAAAAGGCATAGATAACAAAGAGAGCCACAGCACACTGACAGTGATGGGCAAGCAACTGAAGTGTAGGGCACATTGCCTTAAAAGGATAAAAGTTACTACATTACTAGCATCCTTCTCCTTGTTTGTTTTCTGTCACTGTTGAAAGCAGAATCGCGCCTGAAGTAAAATGTGCCTGGTGAATGGGACAGGTACAACCAGCACCCTCTACCTTCCCCTCTCTCACTGCCCCAACTTCTGTTTCCCTCCTGTGTCCTTTGCCCAGTCACAAACCTGGTGCCCGGTAGTGTCCCATTCTACAAACTTGCTATCATGCAGTCTATGGCTGCAGATTCTCTGGCAGGTAAGAACAGAGAATAGAAACCACACATCCTGTGAGTCCCTTGTCTGTCAGGTTCAGAGGGAAGAGAAGGGTGGGTGGAGCAATGGGAAACCAGGCAGCTGTGGCAAATACACCACCATTTCTAGGTGGCCACTGACCTAACTTATGTCTGCCTTTTTTAGCATTTCATACAATAGAATCATTATATGTACTCTTGTGGCCCAGCTTCTTTTACTAAGCATAATTACTCTGAGATGAATTAAAGATACATATATCCAAATTCATTACTTTTTGCCTCAAAAATTTATTTATTTGAAAGGTGGAATTAGAGAGAGAGAGAGCAAAGACAGAAGAGAGAGGGGAGAAGAGGAGAGAGAGGGGGACAGGCAATGGGGGGGAGACAAGGAAAGCTGGGCAGAGAAGGGAAAGGAAGAGGGAGAGGGAGAGAGATGGAGAGAGAGGATATGAACTGATGTTCATCCACTACTTCACAGGCCAGCTAGCTGCAACAGGCAGACTAGACCCGACCACAGGCAGAAGTCAGGAGCTTCATCAGGGTCTCCCATATGAAGCAGGGACCCAAACACATGGGCCATCCTGTACCTACTCTCCCAAGGCCACCAGCAGGGATCTGGATCGGTGGAGCAGCCAGGACTAACATGTGTCATGTTGGATGCTGGCATCATCACAGGTGGCACCATGCCCAGCTATGCCTCAATGGTGGGCCCATTCCTTTCCATTGCTATGTGGCATTCCAATGTGTGGATATGTCAGAGTGCGTCCGTATGTCATCTATTGATGTACATTTAGGTTTGTTCCAGTTCGGAGCTATTACAAATAAAGTTGCGATAAACATTCATGCCTTTGTAAGGACACACTGATATTTCTCTTGGGAAAACACCTAGGATGAGAACAGCTCAACGAGTCAAAGGGTTGCTAAAAATCTAACATTTTAAGAAACTGCTAGAAGTATCTAAACTGCTCTACATTTTTACCAGTGCTTGGCACAATCTAATTTCAGCCAGTCTAGTAGGTGTGTAGTGCCTCTCATTACAGTTTTAACCTAGATTTCCTCAGTAAATAATGATATCAGTAAAGTTGCAATATACTTATCTGGGTTGTCCTCCACTGCTTTCCCAGGCCACAAGTAGGGAGCTGCATGGGAAGCTGGGCTGCCGGGATTAGAACCAGCACCCTTATGGGATCCCGGAGCGTGCAAGGTGAGGACTTTAACCATTACGCTATTGCGTTGGGCCCACCTTCAATGATTTGAATCAGGGGTTATATTTTTGAATCTATTGGTCAATTTCGAAGGTCCTGGAATCTTCCTCCTGAGTCTTCCATGGCAAGAGCTCATCTATCTCTGTTTATACTTTTTTATTAAAGATTTATTCATTTTATTACAGCCAGATATACACAGAGGAGGAGAGACAGAGAGGAAGATCTTCCATCCGATGATTCACTCCCCAAGTGAGCCGCAACGGGTTTGCTGTAATCCTTAAATTCTTTTATAAACATTCTGAGGTATTATTAAGTCAATTTAATGTGTGCCTGATTTATGAAAATACATGAAACCACAACAGTGTTAAAAAAGACTAAAACAAAAATACTGTACAACTCCAGGAAATGATTCAAATACAGATGTAAATAAATTTTTTAAAGACTTTATTTCTATTTCTTTGAACAATTTTCCATCTGCTGGTTAAATGACTACCATGTTCAGGGCGAAAGCAAGCAGAAGCCAAGCCAAGAGCCTAGAACTCCTTCTCAGCCTTCTACACGGACGGCAAGGGCCACACACTCAGGCTACCTCCCGCTGCTTTCCCACACACATCCACAGGGAGCTGGACAGAACCAGGACAGCCAGAACGCACACCGGCACTGCCACAAAAGGACAGTGTTGCAGGGTTAGGGTTACTCAGTGGCTTGATGCTGCACCACAACGCCAGCCCCCTCAGTTACTTTCTCCAAACAAGAAACATGTCCAGATGGACAAGTTTACCAAATGAGGCTATCGCCAAATGTAATTTTTCCACCAAAGCACAACCTTGTAGGTTTCTGCCATGTTTTTCTGTCTGCTGATTAGGAAGAATAATGAAGCAACTGCTGCAATTGTTTTACATTTTTTAGTCGTTCTCATATACCACTACTAAATCAGTTCTTAAACACAGTTTTGTCTTACTAAAGTCATTTTGTCTGAAATAAGACCTTTGGCATTCTTCCTCTGCTTGATCCAGTCTGTTGTTCAGGCTTTCATTACTTTATTGAGATCTCTATGTCCCAGATTTTAGTCTGGTTCCTTTTCAAACATCTTTTTGTGAAATCTCATTCGTACCCTGCATTGTCCGCCTCATTTCAGTAAACTCTCTGTACCTCTTGAACCTCTGACTATCCCTATAGTCACTCCCCTGAAAGTTTTGAATCAAATATTTATTCCCTCAACCTCCTTTTCTTTGGCGTCTGACACTACTAGAACATTACCATGCACCAGCGGACGCATCATTCTCTCCTTCACCCCTCTGTTGATACTTGCATATCTGATGAATCCAGTGTCTCTTTGGCTTTTTTCATATTTTTTAAATGATTATTTTATGATGCAGTTCCACAGACTCTGAAATTTCATGTTGTCTCTCCTTAAAGCCCTTTGACCCTACTGATTTCCCTTATATTATTACAATAGTACAGTCCTTCATAAACAGTAATAAGTCCATCATTCCACCATTTAAGCATATCCCGACATTGTAGGTATGGGCAATGACAAAGAGTCCAGCATCCTATTGCATATATATATGCATATATATCAGTTTCATATATACATATATAACACAATTTCAATGGAAGTCCATCTTTGGTTTGGAAGTAGAGATGCACACTGCATTGTTTCTTCACATCTACGTATCATAATCTCCATTACACAGTTACTGTACATCCCCTTAAATGCAATGCCACAAAACAAAATCAACAGGAAGAAAAACAGAAAATTTACAACATGGAGTTAAATAACGTGATACTGAATGTCCAATGTGTCACTGAAGAAACAAAAATCAAAAACCTTTGAAGCAAATAATGCTACTGTATGCCCTATGTGTCACTGAGAAAATTACTAAGGAAAAAAAATTGAAGAAATGAAAACAAAAAAATCAAAACCCATGAGATGTAGCGAAAACAGTACTAAGATACGTATAACATCAGGTGCTTACAAAAAAACAGAAGCATCTCAAATAAATGATCTACTAATGCATCTCAAGGACTTAATGAGAAAAAGTGAAAAGCATGAAATGATAATCACAGCAAAAATAACGGAATTAAAACTAAAAAACTACAAATAGCAACAAGAAAGACCCACTTTCTAAGAAGATGAGCAAAACAAATTCTAAGCCAGACTAGCAAAGAAAAGTAAGAGAGAAAAAACAAGTCAAATTAGAGTTGAAAATAAAAACATGCTAAGAAACAAGTAAGGTGATCTCTTCCTGCTGAAAACACAATCTCTGATCACTATGTGGTGTCCTTGCTCATCTCTTTGGTTATTTTTTCACGTCAAAGTTTATCTTATCTAACATAAGGATGCCTACAGCAGGGCCTGGCATGGTAGTCTAGTGTCTAATGTCCTCACCTTGCACATACTGGGATCCCATAATGGCACTGGTTCACATCCAGGCAGCCCCACTTCCCATCAAGCTCCCTGCTTGTGGCCTGAGGAAGTAGTTGAGGACGGCCCAAAGCCTGGGGAGCCTGTACCCTATTGGGAGACCTGGAAGAAGCTCCTGGTTCCTTGCTTCAGATTGGTTCAGCTCTGACCATTGTGGCCACTTGGAGAGTGAATCAGCAGATGGAAGATCTGTCTGTCTCTCCTTCTCTCTGTAAATATGCCTTTCCAGTGAAAATAAATCTTTAAAAAAATGAAGAAAAATTGCTACATCAACTCTTTTTTCCATTACCTGGAATATCTTTTTCTTTCACTTTGTTTCTGCCTTTTTTAGTGAGATGTTTCTCCTGTAGGGAACAAATAGATGGATTTTGTTTTTTTTAATCCAGTCTACTAATCTATGACATTTGATTGTTGGGTTTAAGCCATTTACATGCAGAGTTAATATGAATGGGTGGTAACTCAATCCTGTCATTTCAGCAACGGTTGTTCATTATTTGATTTACTCTTCTGTTGTTATTTTACTGGGATGTTCTTCACATTTGCCTTTGGTTTTGGTAGGTGTTATTCCTTTTCTCTATAAAGAGAACATCTTTAAGCATCATTTGTAGGGCAGGTCTGAAAGAGGCAAATTCTTTGAGCTTTTCTTTACTGTGGAAGAATTTAACTTGATTTCAAAGACAAAGGAAAACTTTGCTGGATAAGTTATTCTGGGTTGATAATTTATCCCCTTTAAAATCTGGAATATGTCACTTCACTCTCTTCTGACCTGTAGAGTTTGAGAGGTCAGCAGGAAATCTGATTGGGGATCCTTTTAATGTTACTATCTTTTTCACATGCATATTTAAGTATCTTTTCCCTGTGTTCAACTGAAGAAAGCTTGATTATCATGTGTCATGGCAAAGATTGCTTTTTGTCAACCCCCTGGGAATTCTGTTCTTCTTCTGAATGTTGTTTCCCAATTTTTTCTCCAAATTAGGGAATTTTTCCCTTATTTTATTGAATATATTTTTTAATGCAGCCTCTCTTTCTGTGCCTTCTGGAACTCCCATATGTCTTATATTCGGTCATTTAATAGTGCCACCTAATTCTTGAATACTTTCCTTAGCTTGACTCAGCTCCTCTTCCAGCTTTTCAAGTATTTCCCCATTTTGGAGGAAACGTCTTCCAAATCTGAGATTCTTTCTTCTGCCTTGTTCATTCTATCACTGAGGCTTTCCACTGAATTTCTAACTTGCTCCATCGTGTTCATTTCAAATAATTCGGCTTGACTTTGTCTCAGTATTGCTATTTCCTGTGTGACCTATAGTTCTTAAATTCATTCAACTCCTGTATGTGCTTCTCATTAAGAAGCTTCATAACAAGTTTTTAAAATTCTTTATCCCCCATTTTCTTGATGTATTCCTCAGTTAACTCTGAGATCAACAAAGGCTTTTGCTCCTTTGCAGGGGAAGCAGCAGTAATATTCACTGTGTCTGTCTCCTCTTTTGCTCTTGGTCATTGCTATTCTGGATGGAAGATTCCTCTCCTTAGGGCCCGTTACTAAACTGTGTAGCCCACTGAACTACAGATGGAGTTTACTAATTGAGTTTGGTATTTGGTTCTTTGTTTGCAGTCACTTGTGCCACTCTCTACAGCAAGTATCGGTCCTGGACTCTTGTTTTAGGCTTTTACCATGGTCTTCATGGCCCCAACTCCTGGCTCACCACTTTCAACCCCATGTGATCCTGTGCTGTGGCTGCACCATTTGCCATATCCTGTATAATCTTTCTCCCACTCCTGGCTCAAGCAATGCCTGGCATTAGGGAGACACCAGCTGTCCTACATCACTGGATGCTAGTCTTGCTGGAAGCTGTTGGCCTGAGGGCCACCTGGACCTATTTTGGTTGGAACCTGTAAGATGCAAAGTTGGTGCAATTTTCTCTGTGATACCAGCGCAATGCACTGAGCCAGAAGTGAGTTCTTTCCCGGCTGTGTGCCTGTGCAGCTCACTACAGTTCCTTCTGCCCCACAACCTTTACCTTAGTACACAAAATGGCGCCTGATGAGAGTTCTGGGCCTCCTGGCTATTGGGCCTGAAGGCCACCTTGACTTATCTTGAGTAGAACCTGTAGGATGCCAAGTTGGTACCATTTCCCTGAGGGACCAGTGCAATGTGTTTAGTGCAGAGTGAATTCCCTCCTGGCTCAGCAACTGCACAGCTGTTGTTCCTCCACCCCAAAGCCTTTTCCTCAGAACACAAAATCATACTCCATGTGGCTCTGGTACATGTCTGAGCCATGAAAGCGACCCTGTTCCTGTACCTTCTTGCCTGGGCTCTGTCACTCTGCTTCTGCTTGTGGTCGGATCAAGCAAATCAGAAGGATGGGTAGTTCTATGCCTGAGTTCTCCTCTTGAGTTCCTGGTGAACTTGCCTTCCAACTGGCCGCCAGTGGAGCTTCAATCACTGGTGCCAACCACTGCTCCATCGTCTCTGCTGCTTCCCCATGTCCATGGATCTCCAGGTGTCTCTCTGCCATTGGCCTGTCCTCTCCTATTACCCGGGATTGTGGCCTATCTTCTTTACCCTGGCTACTGATTCTCCATCTGTTTAAACATGTCCTTACCCTATTCTGCCATCTTGCCTGTCTCTTTGATTACTAAAGGTAATCTGCTTCCTGCAGATGCATCATTGGGTACCAGTTGATTGACTTTTCAGTTCCAGCTGGATGCTGAGGTATGGATTTCCCTAACTCCTTCCACTGTCATCAATGGCTACAGGGCTATGGGGTTCTCACGTCAGTTCCAGCAGGTAGGTAGGCCCCAGTGGTGGCCTGGGGTTGCAGGAGGGTTGGCCAAGAGTTCTCAAGGACTGTATGGCTCTTTGTACCAATCAAAGCGCTGGAGGGTAGAGAACAGTCACAGTAGTACGTGCCCCAAGTTCAATGGGAAAGCAGACTTCCCCACAGTGCCATGTGCCACCGCAGGGGGAAGGAGAGTGTGGAGGTGGAATGGGCCCCCGTTCTGCTTGGGCAGGTGGTCTTACCTCTAAAGTCTTGGGAGTTCATCCCCCTGTTGTTCTCAGACACATGTCCCTGGTAGCACAGCACACTTTGGGGGCTGGAGTCTAGGGGATCACCGTTTGTGCTATTTTACTGGGATGTCTGTGCAGCCCAGGCTCAAGGATTTGCCAGGGCCTTTATCCTCCTAGAGTGGCAAGAACTCTATTAGTGATGCCTTTCTACAAGATAATACGAAAATGTGTCTCAAGAGCAGAGGGAGATGCAGTTCCTCCTCTAGGGCAGAGGTCCCATGTGGCTCTGCTGGCAGGACTTGGTGTCTGTGTGACTGCAGATCCCTCCCCTAGCTAGGATTGCTGGGGCTCTCAGGGGCTCTCCTAGTTGCCCTCTCCCCTAAGGGGTGTCTCTGTGGCCAGGTGGACATTCCCTTTCGAGTCACAGCAGCTGATGTCTTTTGCTCCTCTTTCTGCTGTGGATTCTTTGTCAACTGACAGTGTCTCCATGTCTCCTCCATGAGTTCCAGGGCTCTGCCTCAGGCACCCACAACAACATGTGGCAGTTTGCTGGTGCTTTCGGGTCTTGCCATGAAGGTGATAACAAATGGCGTCCCTAGGACCCCATCCTGGACTCTGTCTTGCACTTGGAAAAACTTGTGTAAAAACTTGTGTAAAAACAAGGTAAATCTCTGATTGGGACCCAAGCATCCCAATCAGAGTGCTTGACTGCTCCACTTCCAATCCAGCTTCCTGCTGTTGAAAGCAGACAAAAACCTAGGGCCTGGGCCCCTGTTAACTACATGGGAGACCAGGATGGAACTGCCAACTTCTGACTGTAGCCTGACCCAGCCCTGGCTGTTGTGGCCATTTGGGAAGTGAATCAGCAGAGGAGACACAGAGAGTATGTGTGTGGGGTGGAAGGGGACAGCAGGTGTCTCCTTCTCTGTGCCTTTCAAATACAGGAAACTTCCTTTCAAAAAGAAGACGTGGACAGCAGCCTGCAGCACATCACTTTGAGCCTAGAAGAGGATCTACTGCTGGTCAGGCAATTATTTTCACTTGAGGTAGGATTTGGCTTTTTGCAGATTTTGTCGAAGAGCAGATGTATTCAGTACATCAGGTTTCCATCCATCTTTACAACCTCACTCCTGAGGCTCAGGGACTTTAGCTGAGCCATGCTGCCTGCATGCCCACCACTTGGTTCTGATGATGATTCAGAGATTACGATGATATAGAAACAGTCACCATCTCGGCCTCTGCCTCCCAAGGTCCCGCGGTACTTCTCCATACCCAGCACTAATACAGTGTCTCTACTGCCTCCCAGACAAACCTCAAGAAGCATTTAACAGCTGCCCTTCGATAGCCCCCAGGGATTGGTTCTGATGTCCCTTCAGAACCTGAAATCTGCGGACATTGAAGTTCCTTAAATAAAATGGCACTTGGAATTGTCATTGTGGCACAGTGGGCAAAGCTACCGTCTGGGATGCTGCCATCCACATGGGCATCGGTTTGTCCCGGCTACTCCACTTCTGACCCAGCTCCCTTCTAATGGTATGGGGAAAGTAGCAGCGGGTGACCCATCCAAATGGGAGAGCTCTCTCCTCCCCTGACTTCAGCCTTGCCCAACTCTAGCCACTGAGGCCCCTGAGGCCATCTGGAAAGTGAATCTGCTGATAAAGCTCTATCTCAGTCTCTCCATTTCTCAATGCAGCTTTAAAATAAACAAACTATATATATAATATATATAAACTATATAACTATTTAGTTATATAGCCTTCTATCATACTTTAAGCCATCTCTAGATTATTTATAGTTCCTATGACAATGTAAACACTAAGTAAATACTGTATTTTTAAGAAAATAATGATGAGGCAAAAATCAGTACACACTCAACCTAGATGCAACCATCATTGCAATGTCTAACTATATAGGACATATCAGCAACAACCTATAACACTCCATCTGCAGTGGGCTGAACCCGTGGCTGCCAGCCTGCAGACAGAGAGGGCTGACAATGTACAGCTTTTGTGCCCACCTATGGGGCACAGACTACAGACTCACTACTTTCCCAGAAGATAGTACTTCTTGGACATGGGCACCACCATGGGCGCCTAGTTTTTAATAGCCACAGAGTTAGACGAAGGTATTAGCCCACCATATATATTCTAGAAGCTAGGATAAGGTGAAGTTCAAGGGCCCTGATAGAAGCTGTTGGAAAATTGCAAAGAAAATCCACAAAGAGCAGAATTCTCACAGTAACCTAAGGGGAAATAAAATAGACAGACTTTGGTAGCAGGACTGAGACTCCAAGAATCTGCTCTAGACAGAAGGAATGTGCCAGCAAGCGTGGGTCTACAGTTCCAGGAAGGCATGCTGGACCCAAACCAAGGACACGGTGCATGCGAACACCCTGAAGGCTGCGCCAAGGGACCAAACTCTCAGGTCTCATCCTGACACTGAGATGATGGGTTCGTGAGCACTGTGACAGGAAGGACCCTGTGTTTGTCTAGAAACCAAAGAGGAGGGTGAAAAGAATCTGATCTTACAACGGAAGGATGAAAGTGCTGTCCGTGTGCCCACAACATCCTGAGCTGTCCTGGCACATCCTTTGTCAGGTGTCTGTACTTGCACAGCCTGTACTCTATGAAGACAGAGAGAAAGGAAAGAGTGTGGCCCCTGTTGTTGGAGAAAGAAGAGGAAAGTTCAACTGGAAGGAAAGAGGCGAGGGTACCACCTCTTGCTTCCTGTATAATCTTTCCCTTGAGGAGGGTAAAATGAAACAAGCAGCTGGCTTCATGGGTACATTATGAACCCCCAAGTCCCCCTTTTTGTCAGGAGTAACCATGGAGCCCTCAGGCATGGTCTCAGAGTTGAAGCTACTTGGAGATGTTAGTATTCTTTTCAAAAAGTCTCTTGAGAATGACAGCAAAATTGAACAGAACTGGGTTTCACCATCCAGGACCCTCCCAACCCCCAGGCAGGGCAAACCTACCTCACATCCATCAGCGAATGCGGCAATACATGGAAATGAATAAACCCTGGAAGAGACCATCACAGTTACAATGTGAAACTTGGATTATCCCAGCCACAACCCACAGACACAAGAATATTTATAACTAGGATATGCTGTTGAATTTCTTGGTACAGTGTGGGGGGTTCAAATGTACAAATGGGATGCATAAACAGTTTTTAAATGCCCACCTGGTAGACTCTGAATTACATTTAGTGATTCTCTATACCTCCACCAAAGCACTTGGCAGAATTCCTAAAGAAAGAAATTAGCAAATATGTTCACACCAGAAACTCAACTGTTGGGCTTGGTAGTGTGGCCTAGTGGCTAAGGTCCTCGCCTTGGTCCCATATGGCCGCTGGTTCTAATCCCGGCAGCTCCAATTCCTCTCTATCTCTCCTCCTCTCAGTATATCTGACTTTGTAATAAAAATAAAATAAATCTTTAAAAAAAAAGAAGAAACTCAACTGTCCATAACACACTTATCTCTGATGAGCTCATGTGTGTAACAACCACTCCTCTTAAAAATCTCCGGACTTGCTGGAGAGTATTGTTTCAGAAATGTCCCAAACCAAACAAGTGTGCTAAAGACCAACAGAGCTCATTTTGAAAGACACTCACAGATCCCAGACAAGCTGTAAACACAGCCGACATCGCCAGGACACCGAGAAGCAAGGGAACCATGCTGAAGAAGCTGTCTTACCTCTTTCGGTCACCAAGTCTGTCATTCAGGAGATTGAGAAAACAGCGACTATCCTACAAAACAAGTCAAATGTTTTCATTAAAAATATATGTATATATCTTATTTAATACTACCCTGACCAGCACATACAGGTCAGTATGGGCTCCTGCCCAACTACATCCAGTAACATCATGATGCTGCATAAGGGTTCGGGATCATCTTAACTATTCTTTGCCACGAGAAAGAGGCTCAGGCCACAAGCAGATTCCCTTCCTCTGACTGTGAGGGTGACAACTGAGGAATACTTAGGAGTTCCAGAAGTTATTTGCACATTTGTATGTCACTGAGCCAGAAGAAGCAACAAGAGAATCAGCACTTCCTGCCAGACCCCAGCAGGGTGAGCCTTTCAAGGATGAGTGGCCCAACTAAGAGCTGGGTGCCTCCAGGGGAGACAATTTCAGAAGCTAGATAATTAACGGATCCTGTATTTTCTTCACTTTCACAGCAAATGTGCCAGTGAAACAGAAGAAATTCATGCCAGAAGCCCACGGGAGTGCAGGACCTTTCTATTTCTCTAAATCAGGTAGCTGGAACTCAAAGGCAAGCTTGGGATAGCCCTGACATGACGTCAACAGCTCCACCTAGACCACAGGGAATGCTGGCAATGGGCTCAGAGCCTGAGAAAATAGAAACATTTAGATGTTAGAAAATCCTGAGGCCCAGAGTGATGGCTCCATGGCTAAAACTTGACCTTCCCAGCACAGGGATCCCATATGAGCGCTGGTTCATGTTCCACATGCTCCACTTTCCTCCCATCCAGCTCTCTGCCTGGGGCCTGAAAAGCAGTGGAGGATGACCCGAAGCCTCGAGACCTGCATTCACACTGAAGACCTGGAAGAAGCTCCAGGCTTCTGACTTTGGATCGGCTCAACTCCAGCCATTGTGGCCACTTGGGGCCTGAGCCATCAGATGGAAGATCGTTCTGTTTCTCCACTTCTCTGTAAAATCTGACATGCATTTCCAATAAAAATAAATAAATCTTAAAAGGAGAAAACTCTGGCTGTGTAGCTTTTGCCCAGAAGGGTACTTTTAGTCTAGATGCTGTTACTAAGGTTTTGCCTTATACTAAAAGCAGCAGCTTTAGGTGTTTTTTTTCTTGGTTTTTTTTAAAGAGAAGAGGATATATTTTAGCCATGTGAGACTGAAGACAGATACACACAAAAGCCATAAGCTACTTCTGTGCCACTCAAAGGCAAAATCAAGGTGAGCCAGAAGTATAGAGAAGACCCTGAAAATAACCTTTCCTCTACATACAGATGGTGGTTGGACAGCACAACACAACCACCCCACATGACTTGGCCACCAGAGCTAGCCCCACCCATGGGAGCCTGTCACCACCCATGGGAGCCTGTCACCACTTCTCCAGTTCCCCATCCCCCTACAAGTCCATTTACTGTTACTATTTTTATTTATTTATTTATTTATTTATTTGTTTGTTTATTTATTTATTATTGGAAAGGTAAATATACGAGAGAAGCGACAGAGAGAAAGATTTTCCATCCACTGATTCACTCATCAAGTGGTCCCAATGGCCGGAGCTGAGTCAATCAAAAACCAAGAGCCAGGAATTTCCTTCAGGTCTCCCACATTGATGCAGGGTTCCAAGGCTTTGGATCATCCTTGACTGCTTTCCCAGGCCATAAGCAGGAAGCTGGATGGGAAGTGGAGTAGCTGGGACACTAACCAGTGCCCTTATGGGATCCCGGCACTTTCAAGCCAAGGATTTAACCATTAGGTTACCGTACTGGGCCCTACATGTCCATTTACAATTGCTCTCCTCATTGAAAACAAAACATTTTTTGCTTGATCCATGAAAATCACTTTGTCTGTAGTCTGTACCATCCCTGTTTGTATTGATGGATCCCTTTCCTTGGAAAACAGGGAGTTTAACAATTTCAGTGAAATCATATAAATGGAAGGAAAAAATTCCTCCCTAAGCCCAACTCATTGCCAAGAACTCAGGGGAGACTTCGCAACTGTTCACTGTTAGGGCAGAACTCTCACCATCTCAAATTCTTGATCCTTAATGTCTTTGAAAGCTTCCGCAATGACGTTATCCTCAAACCACTGCTTGGCAAGTTCCTCCCTCGTTGTTCTAGTTGTCAACCTACACAAGGTTTCGGAAGCTGCAACCTGCTGGTCGTAATCTGGACATGAACACACAGCAGACATGGGTCACTCTGGACAAACGACACAACAAAGGAGTCCCAGAGACGGTGCTTGCTCTGACAAGTCCCATCTTGGTCGCTTCATGCCACACAAACTAACAGCAGAACGTATCCTGGGGTGGGACCCCCAGGCAAGCTGTAACTGACAAATCCTGGGAGAGAAATCTAAAAGATGTCAACAACATATAAATGAATAATATTTGTGGTTTTATGTTAGATACATTTAAAATTTTTAAAGGAAAGGGCTGGCACAATGGCAACACTGGCGGCTAATCCTCTGCCTGCTGCCACTGGCATCCCACATGGGCACTGATTCATTTCTTGGCTGTTCCACTTCTGATCCAGCTTCCTGTTTATGGCCTGGGAAAGCAGTGGAGGATGGCCCAATCCTTGGGACCCTGCACCCACATGGGAGACCCGGAAGTCCTTCCTGGCTCCTAACTCAAGATCAGCTCAGCTCCAGCTGTTGCAACAAGTGGATGGAAGATCTGTCTCTCCTTCCCTCTATAAAAATCTATGTTTTTTAATTTTTATTTATTTTTATTGCAAAGTTTGACATATAGAGAGAGGAGGAGAGACAGAGCGGAAGATCTTCCATCTGATGATTCACTCCCCAAGTGAGCCACAACGGCCGGTGCGGTGCTGATCCGAAGCCAGGAGCCAGGAACTTCTTCTGGCTCTCTAGCAGAAGCCGTCCTTGACTGCATTCCCAGGCCATAAGCAGGGAGCTGGATGGGAAGCAGGGCTGCTGGGATTAGAACCCATGACCATATGGGATCCCAGTGCGCTCAAGGCGAGGACTTTAGCCACTAGGCCATGGCGCCAGGCCCAAAATCTGCCTTTCAAATTAAAAAAATAAATATTTTTTTTAATTCAAAGAAAGTTCATCAAAATAGCCATAAAATATTTGTTTAAAAAATAAAATTCTAAGGTTACTTATGATATTCACAATGGACTCTAAAACTGCATAGAGCAAAATACTTTCCATAGGCCGGTACTTATATACATTAAGGGCCAAGGCACCTGGCCTGGTTAAGTCACTGTTGGGATACCCATATCTGATTTGCAGTGTTTTGGTTTGTATTCCAACTCTGCTCCTGATTCCAACTTCCAACTAACGCAACCCTGGGAGGCAGGAGGTGACGGTTCAAGGGACGAGGTCCCGGCCACACACACACAGGAGACCCAGACTGGGTTTCTGTTTCCCAGCTCTGGCTGAGGTGGGCACTTGAGGAATAAACTGGTGGATGGGAGCTCTCTGTCTCTGTCTCTCAAGCATTTTTTAAAATTGTGTTTTTAACTAATTTTTAAAATTTAAATTTAAAAAATAAAATTTTCAGCGCTTATGAAAATACAAAATTTAGAAAAAGTTGCTTAGACATGGAAACTGTGAGTCAAGGAGAAAAGAAATGGCCTGGGAACAAGGACACAGGGCACTCTTCTTCATTTTGACTCCATTTGTTTTCAAAAAGAGTATTTACGGTAGATGTGCCAACATACTAAAATTTAACAAAGTTGCATGGTGAATAAATATGCAATTCCTAATTATTCTTTACAGTGTTCGGTCTGTACCTCTCAAAATAAATTGAAAATCAAATCTCAATACCTCTTTTCAGAGTTTGACCATGATTCATCCTTCCTTCTCCCTGGGTCCCAAATGCTTAGAAAATCCCCTCCAGGGCCCAATATTTAATATAGTAAATATTTACATTCTTACCACCCACAGTTATGATGGTCCTTGCAAAGTCTTTCCTGAAACATTTAAATCAACCACATTTACTGACAGGTACATCAAGTGGCAAAGTTACATCAAGTGTATCATGCTGACAATATTTTTAAAATCAATCTGTACGTTTGAAATGACTTCAAATTCCCCTCACTGACTGTAATGTCAAAACTGTAACGAACACAGTCTCTCACTGGATGAGGTTACTCCTAAAAGTTGGTGGAAAACAGAACTAAAGGGTAGGTTTACTTGGCTGCAAAAAGAGATTCTTGCATATGGAAAGTTGTCTAAAAAGTTCACCAGAAGCAGGGCTGGCATTATGACACAGCAGGTTAAGCTGCTACCTGTGACACCAGGTTGAGTCCTAGCTGCCCCACTTCCAATCGAGCTTCCTGCTAAAGCGCCTAGCAGAGCAGCAGAAAGTGACCCAATGACTTGGGCCCCTGACACTCTTGTAGCAAACCAAAATTCCAGACCTGGTCATTGCAAACTTTGGGAATAAATTAGCAGATGGAACACTGATTAATCTCTCAAAAAATGTATATATTTTTTTAAGTTTGCAAAAAAGTGCCTGTTACAAAATTCTGTGGAAATGGTGCTGTGGTACTGTGGGTAAAGACCATTGCCGGCAGTATAGCATCCTTATGGGAACCCGTTCATGTCTCAGTTGCTCCACTTAACCTCCAGCTCCCTACTGATCGTCTGGGGAAAGTAGCAGAAGATGCCGCAAGTGCCTGGGCCCCTGCTATGTATGTGGGAGATCTGGAAGAAGCTTCTGGCTCTTGGCTTCAGCCTGGCCCAGTCCTAGCTGTTGTGGCCATGTGGGAAGAGAAATCAGTGGATGGAAGAGGTGTGTGTGTGTGTGTTTCTTTCTATGTAACTTTCAAATAAACAAATTAATCTCTAAGAAAATTCATGCATGGAATTTCCAGATTTTCACAACAAAACACATTCTATTTTTAAATTCCATTTTCCACAAGCTTTTAAAGTACCTGCATATAATCAAGAATTTCAAGTCAAGTTTAACAACTGTGACACTAATCTGTCTTCCATGTTACAGTAACTCCCATTTTAAAGAAGAGATTTATTGCAACATCTTGTGATAGCCTAGTTTCTCATACGTGGATTGATCTGTTGCTACTCAACAAACAGCCCTAAAACAGCACCACTTCATTTTACACTTGCAGGTCTCACTTGTGCCTGAAAGTCCAGAACAGTCCAGACTTTCCTGAACACACAGATAAGAAGGCAGCATGACCATAGGATTGTGATTTGAAAATTGAGAAAACATCAGAAAACATGAGATCTTCCAATCTCAACATATTAGATATCAGAACATCAATATTAACTCTAAACACATTGAAGATAGTGATTTCACTGTGTCAAATGAAAAAAAAAAGGTGTTTTTGTTTGTTTTATTTTTTAGGAGAAGTCCAGTGCAGAAATGATGAGTGACATGGTTAAACATGACATCAATGCATTGGTGATCATTGGTCACCACCTGTACACTATGGTAAACTCACCAGTAACAGCTGCCCAGCCAATAAATGTTGGACTGCCACTGTCAGGCATTTAAAATCACATTTCACAATATTGTGCTAAATTTGCTCTTTCTGCAGTCACACATGACATCCTTCCTTCCAAATTTCACACTGCAATGACTATGCAGGCACAGCGAGGTCACCCAAAATTCCACCACTTCAAAGCAATGCAAACTCCATGGCCTGTTGGGGTGGCGAACAGCTGGTAACCTAAGAGTCCATGCTCTCCGCAAAGCATCCCGCTGGCCACTGTAAGACTGTCTCACTTGACCTTCACAAGAACTTCACTGGGAAGTTACTGCCAACCCCAGTCTATAGGTAAGCAGCATGAAGGACAATGTTCAAGCTGCACTCCACCCACGGAAGTGGCAAAGGTAGGATTGGAAGCCAAGCAGTCTGGCCCCAGGACTTGCACTGTCAACATTCTTCCCAGTCACTGAGTGAGCTCACATACACAAAAGGAAAAAAATCACGGATGGTCTAATAAAGCATTTCACCTTGCCTTGTAAAATCCAAACAACCCGGGCCTGGCGGCGTGGCCTAGCGGCTAAAGTCCTCGCCTTGAAAGTCCCGGGATTCCATTTGGGTGCCGGTTCTAATCCCAGCAGCTCCACTTCCCATCCAGCTCCCTGCTTGTGACCTGGGAAAGCAGTCGATGACGGCCCAAAGCTTTGGGACCCTGCACCTGCGTGGGAGACCCGGAAGAGGTTCCTGGTTCCCGGCATCGGATCGGTGCGCACCGGCCATTGTGGCTCACCTGGGGAGTGAATCATTGGATGGAAGATCTTCCTCTCTGTCTCTCCTCCTCTTTATATATCCGGATTTCCAATAACAATTAAATCTATTTTAAAAAATCCAAACAACCCATAAAGAAACAAGAACACAGTCAGTCTGCCTCTTCCTCGGTCCTCCCGCGTTATCTAGCACACACGGCAGGTGCACTGAGCCTTCACCGAAACCACGAATGATTGCACTCATCCGTGAGAAGAAAGGTTGAACCAACACCACCACAAGAGTGTTGCTCTTAACAACACCACATACTTGAGGCTAAAGCCACTTAAGATGACATATGCTTTCTGACAAGGGGAGGCTTTTTCTCTCTTCCCGAGGTACAGCTTGCAAAATGAAGTTCAAAGTCCTCACAGCCTTCTCAGAATTGGGGAAGGCATTCACAGGAAAGAAAGAAAACAGAGACCCATGCGTAAGTTTCTTGGAAGCTGCTGGAGCACTTGTTGTCTAGTTTCTTTCTTTTTTTTTTTTAATTATTTATTGTTTAACTTCAGTAATTACATTGTATTATGTGACACAATTACATAGATACTTGGGTTCTCCCCACCCCTCCCCAAACCCTCCCACCATGGTGGATTCCTCCACCTTGTTGCATAACCACAGCTCAAGTTCAGTTGAGATTTCCCCATTGCAAGCGTATACCAAACATAGAGTCCAGCATCTTATTGTCCAGTCAAGTTCAACGGCTTCTTAGGTATACCCTCTCTGGTCTGATGACAGAGCCAGCAGAGCATCATCCCAGTCAATTGAAAGCTCCAACATACCATCAGCAAAAATTTACATCATTATGGAATTAATTGACATATTAATGAGTAACCAATATGTTAAAAGTAAATGCGGGTTCCCAGCCACCTTCTGTGACCACCTCACCTATACTTCAATTTTAGTTTATACACAACATATAACATTCAAAATATAACATGTTATACTTAACATCATATCATCTTAAATTAAGGCAAACATGTGGTATTTAACCTTTTGGGATTGGCTCATTTCCCTTAGCATTATGGTTTCCAGTTTGGCCCATTTGGCCACAAAGAACTGCATTTTGTTTTTTTTAATAGCTGAGTAGTATTCCATGGAGTAGATGAACCATAGCTTTCTTATCCAATCCTCTGTTGATGGGCATTTTGGTTGTTTCCATGTTTTTGCGATTACTGATTGTGCTGCTATGAACATAGGAGTGCATGTTGGTTTCTCATAGAACAAGTGTTCTGGATATATTCCTAGGAGTGCTATTGCTGGATCATACGGTATGTTGAATTTGAGTTGTTTGAATATTCTCCATACTGATTTCCATAGAGGCTGTACCAGCCTGCAGCCCCACCAGCAGTGGAGTAGGGTTCCCGTTTCTTAACTTACCTCCTGCTGAAGCGAATGGCTGATCCTCCTTTCTGTCACCAGGAATCCTAAACTGAGGATGAAGGAATCCAACATCTGCATTTTCCCTGAAAGCATATTTTACAAGAATCAAATGTGTGCCAAAAAGAATTAGGGGAGCTAGTGGTTACGGTGTCCATGTCCTACAGCACTTGGTCTCAACTCCTTGCCATGCAGTCTGTGGGAGGCAGTCAGGGTAACTGAGTTGCTGTTGCCCTCCAGGGAGACCAAGCCCCAGCTGTCCTGGAAGTTTTGGGAGTGAATCAACAGATGGCAGATAGCTCTGCCTCTCCTATCTGGGGAGGAGGAGGAAGGAGAGGAAGAGAAACTGACAAATGTAGGGACAACAGCAGCAGGGAGAAAAAACACAGAAGAGGCACCAGGAAAGCAGAGACCAAAGCAGGTGAGGCAGCAGCAGGAAGAGCAACAGCGCTGCACAGCAGCTGTAGCAGGAGGAAGAGAAGCCGCAGCAGATTCAGCACAAGCAAGAGGAGGAGGATGGCAGCAGAGCCGGCACACGAGGCAGCAGCTTACACAGAAGCAGGAAACACCACAGCAAACTCTGCAGGTGCAGGCTCAGTACAAAACAGCAACACAGATGCAGTGGAAAGAACGGCAGGGGAAAAATAAGATGCCAACAATGACCAAGGAAATGACTCCCAAATGACATGGAAAGGCAAATCTACAAAAGCCATGGAATGATGAGGTCTGGCCATGAGACAAGATCAAGTCTGTGTTAAAGCCACTACCAGCAGGTGTTGTGGCACAGGAGTTAAGCCCTGGCACCTCAGGTCCATATTGGAATGCCCGTTGGAATCCTAGCCACTCTGCTTCCAGCCCAGCTCCATGCTAACAGCCCCGGCAGTTGAGACCATGGGGGAGTGAACCAGCAGATGGAAGAGGTGTCACTCTGCCTTTCAAATCAACAAACCTCTTGGGTGAGCACTGGTACAGCGAGTTACGTGGTCCCTTGTGAGACCAGCATTCATAACAGCTTGCCAGTTCTAGTCCCGGCTCTTTCGCCTCTGATCCAGCTCCCTGCTAATGTACCTAGGAAGACAGCAGATGCTGGCCCAAGTGCTTGAGGTCCTGCTACCCGTGTGGGGAGCAGGAGGAAATCCCAGACTCCTGACTTTATCCTGGCCCAAACATAGCTGTTGCAGTCATTTTGGGACATGGAAAATCAATTGATCTCTCTCCCGTCCCTGGTGTGTGTAACTCTACCACTCAAATAAATTTAAAAGTTCCAGGCCACATATGTATGAATCATGCAGATATCCACGAAGGAAAACGGAACAAGCAGTATGACTCTTCCCTGTCATCATACCTAAAGCAAAACTGATTTCTGATTTCTACACCAACTAAGAATGTACAGTTCCTTGTACAGTTTCATTTATCATTACTACTATTATTGTTATCATTTTCTGATACAGTTCCATAGGCCCTAGGACTTCCCTTACTCCCTCCCCAAATTCCCTCCTCCCACAAGTTCTACTATATTATTACTATAGCACAGTTTCTCATGAACAGTCATATGTCCATCTTTGCGGGCATGGACAATGGCAGAGAGTCCCACATCCTATTGTCAAGATACAGTAAACAGTTTCATTGGGAGTCCATCTTTGGAAGTAGAGATGCATACTGCAATGCATCCTCACATCTGGATAAGACAGTCTCCATTACAGTTACTATACATCTGCTTAAATGAAAAGCCACAATACAAAATCAACAGGAAGAAATAGAAATTAACAATGCTATGAAGTTAAATAACACGCTACTGAATGACCAATGTGTTGAAGAGAAAGAAAATCAAGAATATTCCTTAACAAAATGATGCTATCGTATGTTCTATAAGTCATTGAAGAATTTAATGAGGGGAAAGAAAAAGTGTTTTGAAGAGATGGAATTAAAAAAAATCAAAATCCATAATATAGTTTCTGTTAATCTTTGTTGGTGATATGTCTTCTGCAGGCAACAAATAGATGGGTTTTGTTTCTATACTCCTGTCTGCTAATCTATGACATTCGATTGATGCGTTTAAGCCATTCACATTCAGGGTTAATATGAATAGGTGGTAATTTGATTCTGTCATTTTAGCAATGGGTTGTTCATTAATTTAGTCTACCGTTGTTATTTTACTGAGATGTTCTTCACATTTGCCTTTGATTTTGGTGGGTGCTATTTCTCTTCTCTGTCAAGAGACCGTCTTTAAGTACCCTTTGTAGGGCAGTTTTGAAAGAGGTATATTCTTTTTATTGTGGAAGAACTGTATTTCATTTGCAAAGATAACAGAAAGTTATGCTGGGTAATCCTGGGCTAACTATTTTTTGCTTTTAGAATCTGGAATATGTCACTCCATTCTCTTCTGGCCTGCAGAGTTTTCCTGTGAGAGGTCTCCTGTGAATTTAATTGGCATTCCTTTATATGTCAGTTGATTTGTTCATGTGCACATTTAAGGGTCTTTTCCTTATGTTTGATTGAAGAGAGCTTGATTATCATGTGTCATGGTGAAGATCACTTTTGGTCAAGCCTGTTGGGAGTTCTGTGGCCCTCCAGGATGTTGTTTCCCAATTCTTTCTCTAGATTAGGGAAATTTTCCCTGATTATTTCATTAAATACATTTTTTTAAAGATTTATTTATTTTATTACAAAGTCAGATATACAGAGAGGAGGAGAGACAGAGAGGAAGATCTTCTGTCCGATGTTTCACTCCCCAAGTGCGCCGCAACGGCCAGTGCATGCTGATCCGATGCCAGGAACCAGGAACCTCCTCCAGGTCTCCCACGCAGGTGGAGGGTCCCAAAGCCTTGGGCCGTCCTCAGCTGCTTTCCCAGGCCACAAGCAGGGAGCTGGATGGGAAGTGGAGCTGCCAGGATTAGAACCGGCGCCCAAATGGAATCCCGGGGCTTTCAAGGCGAGGACTTTAGCCACTAGGCCGTGTCACTGGGCCCCAATAAATACATTTTTAAACCCAACTTCTCTTTCTGCACCTTCTGGGAATCGCATAACTCTTATACTTGACCTTTCAATAGTGTCTTTCAGTTCTTAAATATTTTTTTAGCTTGACCTAGCTCTGCTTCCAGCTTTTTGCTTGTTTCCTCCTGGTGACAAGAAATATCTTCCAATTCTGAGATTCTTTCTGCTGCCTCCTTCATTCTATTTTGGAGACTCTCCACTGTACTTTTTATTCACTCCACAGTATTTTTCATTTCTGATATATATCAGCTTTCATTTGATTCATTTCCAGTGTGACATATTCCTTAAATTCCTTAAACTATTAAAGTATTACATGATTCTTGTTGTTGATAAGAAGTTTCATAACAAGTGTTTTGAATTTTGTGTTCCCCATTTTCTCGATATCTTCCTCAGTGAACTCTGAGGTTGGCTAAGGGTTTTGCTCCTTTACAGGAGAGTATTCAGTAATATTCATTGTGACTGTGGCTCCTCTTTTGCTATTGGTCACTGTACTTCTGCTTCCTTGGGACAGGTTTCTACACTCTGTCACCCACAGGTCTGCAATTTGATTTTATTTATTGTGGTTGGCACGCATCTCTTTGTTTGCAGTTACTTGGGCCACTTTTTCCACCACGTTCCAACTCTGGGTTCTCATGTTAGACATCTACCATGGTCTAGACAGCCCCAGCTCCTGGCTCACCACTCTCCACCTTCTGTGATACTGTGCTGAGGCTGCATCGTTGTCTGTACAACCTTTCTTCCACTTCCGGTTGGAGCAGGTCCTAGGATTAGGGAGACACCAGGTGTCCTATATAGCCAGATTGATGGTGGTGCTAATCTTGCTGGAGCCTATTGGCTGTTAGGTCTGAGGGCCACACAGACCTGTTTTGACCCATATGCCATAGTTGGTATTATTTTCCTGTGGGACCCGTGCAACACACTGAGCTCAGTGAGTTTTCCCCCAGCTCTGCACATGCACAGCTCACTGTTGTCACTGCAGTTGTAAAGTTTTTCCACACTGTTCAGATTTGCGCCTGATGTGTCACTACTAGGGTTCTTGATCTGCTGGTAGTCAGGACTGAGTTCTAAGCAGACCTGTCTTGGGTGGAACCTGTAGGATGCCACATTGTTGCAGTTCACTGAACCAGAATGAGTTCATACCAGCTCAGTGCATGCACAGTGCTGTCCTATCACAGCCTTTGCCTTCCTATACAAAATGCTGCCTGATTTGGCTCTAGCAGGCAGACTAGGCCCTGAAGTCCATGTTGTTCCTGCACTGCCTGTCTGGAACCTGCCACTCTGTTTCTGCTCCTGGTGAAATCCAACAGATCAGCAGACAGGCAGTTCTTTGGGTTCACCTCCTGAGCTCTGGGGAAACGCCCCTTCCCACCTTGTTGCCAGTTGAGTTCTCACTGCAGGTGCAGTTCAGGTCACCGCTGGCTGAGTGCTGCTGGGGTATCAGTCACTGCCACACCACACTGTTGTGTATGCTGCTTTCCTGTGTCTGTCACTCTCCAGGTGCTCCTCTGCTGTCATTCTGCCTTCTCTTATTTCCTGGAATGTGTCCTCTCTGCTTAACATCGGCTAACGTTTCTCTGTTTAAACATGTCCTTACCCTATTCTGCCATCTTGATTCTCCCTAGTTTCCTTTTGTTTTTCCAAAATACTAATTTTGAGGCCAGTGCTATGGCTCAACTGCCTAATCCTCTACCTCCAATTGCCAGCATCCCATATACGCATTGGTTCATGTGCTGGCTACTCCACTTCCCATCCAGCTCTCTGCTTATGGCCAGGGAAAGCAGCAGAGAATGGCCCAAAGCCTTGGGACTCTGCATCCACATGGAAGACCCAGAAGAAACTCCTAGCTTCTGGCTTTTAAATATATACGTATATATTTTTTTCCACTGGAAAGGCAGATTTACAGAGAGAAGGAAGATCTTTCACTCTGTCTCTCCATCTACTGGTTTACCTTCCAAAAGGCCACAAGAGCCTGAGCTAATCCAATACGGAGCCAAGAGCTTCTTCCAGGTCTCTCATGTAGGTGCAGGATACTAAGGCTTTGGGCCATCATCTGTTGCTTTTCCAGGGCATAAATAAGGAGCTAAATAGGAAATGGAACAGCTGGGACAGTGCCCGCATGGGAATTTGGTGCTTGCAGGTGAAGGGTTAGTGTGTTGAGCCACTACACTGGCCCCACAATTTCCTGTTATTTCCATATGCTTCTTACATTTGTGTATTACAATAAAAATTAAGATTGTGCAAAGGTTTAGTCTGACAGAGAAGCAGATAGCAGCAGTGTGAAAGTGCTCTCATCAGTTGGTTCATTCTCCAACAGTCCACTCACTCCAAGTCTCTTTACATGAATATTGGGGCTACAAATGTCCAAATACACAATGGAAAATACTTTTTCTGCCAATTTTTAAAGACCACAATTATCACTTATGAAGTTCACAAAAAAAATTAACTTGAAGATATGTGGAGTCCACTGACAGATGGTGAAGACCTCTGACAAACACAGCACAGCTGGTAACAAGTCTGAAATCCCCCGTGACTAGACATCGTCAATAACCACTCTTGAACATGAAAATCAAAAAGGTGTATCACACAAAAAGTTTCTGAAATGGTCCAATGTTTTAAATATACCTTGGAGTTCATAATAACTGAAAGTATCAAAATCGTCTTTTCTGTGAGCCACGTTGGAAAAGAAAAAATCAACCACCTAGTCCCCAGTTTCCTCTTCTAGAATCCTTACCTTTATACTCTTAAAGGAAGAAAGCAGCCAAAGCAAATTCAGGTCAAGTCAGCAAAAGCTACACTGGCCTGGTTTTCCTCTTGGTCTGCCTCTAGGTTTGAGTAACTGTGGTGGCATGAGGAGGGCTTTGTGGCAGATGGCACTTCAGTGGCCACATGCCAAAGAGATTACCCAGAAACAGGTGAGCTGAGATGGCCAAACTTCCCAATCCATCCTCTCAGGACCTACCAGCCCCCGCTGCTGCCTCAGTGGGAACCACAGCACGGACCATGCTGCTGGTATGCAATGACCAACCTGGATTTTCACGACTTGAACAAAGCTTAGCAGCCATTTAGCGACAGCAGCAACTACAAACACAACCAGGCAAATAAACAGGTTTTCACAACAAAATGTATTTCAACACTATCATATGCTTTCTCAATAAATTCAAATATATTTAACCCCACTTTCAATAGTCTCTGTATTGTAATATTAATTAAAATAGGTAGCCAATTGGTAGCTAATAATAGACTTACCTTTTCTACTGCATCTGGAAATAACCTAATAAAAAGAAAGGTTTCAGCTATTATTCTAAAACAGCATTCTAAACTGTAACGTTCATGTTAGTAGAGGGTGCCCTCATAGGCAGAGGGTGCCCTTAAAGAACTTTCGAGAAAGCTTACGTGACCCTCAACCTCCTGAATACAATGAGCAAGTGGCTATTTGTACATATGTAAATAAGCCATTTTTCTTTTAACACGGACATGTGTGTTGATGTACAATTATTCTTTAAATGATACTCTGATAATAAAGTCTTTTAATGAAACGCACATCTGACAGAAATTCAGGCTTTGAAAATAACCTCGAGGGGCCAGCACTGTGGTGTAGCATGCTCCCCCACCACCTACAGAGTGGCCTCCTGGATGGCAGCTGTTCTGAGTCCTGGCTGCTCCACTTCTGATTCAGCTCCCTGCGAACGCACCTGGGAAAGCAGCAAAGGATGGCCCAGGTGCTTGGGCTCCTGTACCTGTGGAAGAGACCTGGATGAAGCTTTGCTATTCCTGTCCACTTCCAAGGGGGCATGCACAGTGAAGTTCCCCAGAGCCTTACCATAGCAGTGTCCAGGAAGTCTTCTGTCGCACTGATCAGAGATACATCTGAGACCAGGTCTTCCATGGTCAGAAATCCTGTCATCCTCTCAAACCAGGAAACTATGTAGCCGAGACAGAAAAGGCAGATGGAACCACACAGGACTGAGTAATTGCAGCCTAGTCAATAAAAATTCTCTAGGAGATTTTCTCAGGCGACCAGAATGGGACTAAAGCTCCTCTTCCCTGCACATGTCCAGGTAGGCCTGGCTCTCATATCTGCCATGCGGAAGATTCATGATGGAGCCAGAAACCTCCAGGAGCCTCCTAAGCTCTCAGGTTCTCAGCAGGAATTGAAGACTTAGCCAGGATGGATGCCAGAAAGCTCCAGAAGGGACTGGCAAGACAGGACTGAGCTCAACGGATCTTCCCAACACAGGGGGAAACGTGCAGAAAGCAACCTGTCAACGGAGATGCAGAACTGGGAACAGCTCCACCCTGTGCCACCCTGATGACACTCGATGGGCCCAGGCCTGGCTACCTTTCTTATGTCAAACACAGCTGGCTAAAACAAGGTTTGGCTTTTCATAGAAATATATATTCGATTTCATATTAAGTTGCTAGGATGGGAATAATTTATAACAAACTTTATAAAAAAGACTTATTTTTATTAAAAAGGCAGACATGGAGAGAAGGAGAGACAGAAAGAAAAATCTTCCAACTGTGGGTTCACTCCCCAAATAGCCCCAACAGCAGAAACTGAGCCATTTGGAAATAGGAGCTGCTTCTGGGTCTCCAGCTGTCCTTCTCTCTGCAAATCTCCATTTCCAACAAAAATATCAGTAAGTCAGAAAAAACAAACAAAACTTCTGTCACCTTCCTAGAATATATTTACTCAATAAAGCAAAGGCCATCTGAAGACCATTTTTTGCTGAGACAGGTCAGAAGAGAAAACGGCTCTTGCTGAGCAGGAGTTTGGATAAACAGCTCCTTACAGAGCCTTGAACACTGCATTTCAGAATCAAGCACCCTGCTGAACATCACAAACAAGCCTCAATGGGAACTGGGACAAGCTGGCACTATCTGAAAATTCCCTGATCCTAGACCCAGGAAATCAAAATTGCTGGTGACAGAGCCCAGGCAATGGTTAACTCTCTCCACGTGACTGGTGACTGTTACATAGGCAAGGTCTGAGACATTTCCTGCATCTACATCAGAAAAACCTTCACTTTAGATTCAATCACCTGGGGGCCTAGAGTTGTGGCACACTGGGTTAAGCCACTACCTGCGGTGCTGGCATCCCAACTGTTCCGCTTCCCCTGTCTCCCTGTTACTACATCTGGGAAAGCAGCAGAGGATGGACCAAGTGCCACCTGCTTGGGAGACCCAGCAGGGATTCCCAGCTCCTGCTTTTGCCCTGGTCCAGCGCTGGCTGTAGTGGTATCAATCAACAGATGAAACATCTTTCTTTGTGTCCCCTCTGCCACTTTGCCTTCCAAATGTATGAATGCCTAAGTCTGTGGGCACACTGAGGTAGATGCGGGCAGCCAAGAGATCTTAGAATTTCTCACCTCTGGTGCAAGAAGCCAAGAGAAATAACTCCCTTAGGACATTCTCTCCCCTGCACCCCCATCAGGGTCCCTAAGGAGACAGCCAACAACCATCTCCATCCCTTGGCACCACTGTAGCCTGGCAAGGAGTGGCACACCTTCTCTCTCTACTCTTCCAACCCTCTTCCCCTGTGGACAGAGGAGGGAAGGCAGGAACATTTTTCTCAGCCATCCCACTGCCCCCCAAACCCAACCCTCTCCATCCTAATCAAAAGTCCACAATGGTCTGCAACCTCCTCACCTTTGCAATAAATATTAAAATTTAGAAATGCAAGTGGTATCCCAACAGCAAGAAACATAATTATGTTCCAAATCATCCACTGTCTATAAAAAATATTACTGAGTCCTTTAGTGCATTAAAGGAAACAAAATGGTATGTTTAATTCAAAGCTCAGAGAAACATTTTTGGTGCGATGATGTCCAAAAATCAAAAGAATTGAATCATCTGTCTTCTGAAACTATATTTTCTCCATCCTTAAATTCATGATTAAAATTCCATGCTCTTTTATGTTAATGTGATCCAACTTACCCCAGGACCTCCCCTCAAGAAGTGACCTCAACTGAGGGAGGTCAGTTCTTAAAAAAAAAAAAAAAAAAAAAGATTTGAAAGAGTAACAGAAGCAGGGACACACACACACACACACACGGACAGCTCTCTCTCTCTCTGAGAAAATAGCTTCTTCTCCTTGCTTCTCTCCCCCCCACCGACCCCCAGAAAGCTGCTGCGCTGGCAAAGCTAGAACTGCATACTGGTTTCCCACAATGGGGTGCAGTGGCCCAAGCACTTGGGCCATCTTCTGCTGCTTTTCCCAAACACATTAGCAGGTAGCTGGATTGGAAGTTGAGCAAATTGGTGCCCGTGCTTGGCATTACAGAAGGTGGCAAGCACTGTCCACTATCCCATGAAGCTATGCTTTAAAATACCTCGGTTCGGCACAGTGTGATAGCTCAGTGGTTACATCCTGGCCTTGCAACCGCCAGGATCCCATAAGGGTGCCGGGTGGTATCCTGACTGCTCCACTTCCCATTAGCTCCCTGCTTGTGGCCTGGGAAAGCAGTACAGAACAGCCCAAAGCCTTGGGACCTTGCACCTGCGTGGGAGACCCAGAAGAAGTTCCTGGCTCCTGGCTTCGGATCAGCTTAGCTCTGGTCATTATGGCCACTTGGGGAGTGAACCATCAGATGGAAGATCCTTCTGTCTTTCCTTCTCTCTGTAAATCTTTGCAATAAAAAAAATCTTTTTTAAAAATAAAATACCTTGGTCACCACTCCAGCTCTCCCCGTCAAAAACTAATTTTTGTCACCATTCCATCTCCCTCCCCACCATATATTTGTTGAATACAGATGTAGCAAAGTGGGGATACAGATGTGGCAAAGAGGGGATACAGATGTGGCAAAGAGGGGATACAGATGTGGCAAAGTGGGGATACAGATGTGGCAAAGTGGGGATACTGATTTCTTCTCTGATTTGGTCTCCGTGGGACAGAATAATGTAACACAACTAAACCTACCCTAATCCTTCAGGTTACCCAGAGCTTCAAGCAGTGACAAGGTGACACTTATCTTTGGGATCAGTCCCTGCTGAATTAGTAAAGGCTCATCTTCTTCAGGACCATCCATGAAGAACTGCCGACCACAGGTGAGCAGCAGGGAGATATGCCCAAAGGCATGCTCATCCAGCTCCTAGGCAGGAGACCACACTGCGTCACCACTCACGTCGGCAGTTCAACGCAGGTACTTTGGGCACACCAGAAAGCAAAACATACTTGCCTTATTGATGGAGCTATCGAGCTTTTGTAAGAGCAGACGACTGTATTTTTGAGGGGAATGGCTCTCTTTCTGTTCAAAGTATTCTTTGATTTTCTGAACTCTATTACCATCAAATGCATAGGTAATGAGTGACTGAAGCTGGAAAGGCAACAGTGTGCAAATTACTCCTTACCCCAGAACATTCTATAATATCTCTAGTTCATATTATCTGTAATAATTCAATGTGAAATAGAGGTCAGCATGGAACAATGTTGAATAGGAGGCAATCACGTAACAAGTGATCGAAGTTTCTCGGCTTGTTAATACTCAAAGGCAGCAGAGAGCCTGTCCCGTGATGCTGACACACCCTAAAGTTGGAGACCCACTTGACTGGAAACATGTGATCCTACAGGTGAAAATTCTTAGCAATGCTGGCAATCTTATAACCCTAAAATGCTCATAAAGTCACACAAATGATCCTAGTAGAAAAAAATTAAAATTCCATTACAAACAATGGAAGCTGATGAATTCACAAATTGGCCATTTTGAGATTGATTTGTTTTCTAACTAAACATTATCCAAGACCTGTTTTAAGTACATACACTTGTGTAACATTCTTAACTATCACCTCTAAAGGATGCCTGGAGCTGAGGTCAAACCTCCGGAGAGCACCCAGCGGGGCCTCCTACTCTCATCCTCTACCTCCTATCCTGCAACTCCTATCCTCTACCTGGCAGCCCCAGTCCTGCCTGCTGAAAACCCTACCATGGCTGTCCCTCCTCTCAGAATCAACCTAAACCTTTGGCTGTCATCTGCAGGTGTCTGCGTGATCTGATCTCTGGCTGACTTCTAGGTCAACCCTCCCTTGCTGCCGAGTCCTCGGATAAGCCAAGCCCTTCCCAGCACAACTGTTCCAAGGCCAGGCTGCAGTCTCCCTGCCCCTTTCCCTGTGACTGGTTCCTCCCCATCTCAGCTTGTCAGGTAGATCTTCCAGGGCTACCTGTTGTAAAGGAAGCCAGTGCCTCCTTGCATCCCCAAAGCTTTCCCATTCTGACACCTAATTCCTCTTGGCTGGGAACCTGCCTCCCTGACTCTGCCACAATCATGTGGGCAAGCACTGCTTGAGCTTGGTTCATTTCTGGCTGCTTACATCCAGCACAGCACTAAGGCACAGGATCCTGCAGCCTAGGGCGCTCAGGGTGGCTGATGGTGAAAACTGACCAGAAGCGTGGATACACTGGATGGGGGAGATTCAGGAAAGGATAGATTTCTCTGCTTCTGGCTTAAGAACTGAAGGGACCATTGTGCTGATGGCCCCTGGGGAACAGGGAAGGGGCTGGAACTCACCCACACAAAGAACAAGAAATAGTCTTTGCCAAGAAAGCAGCTTGTGCAAAAAAAAAAGACTTAAACATTCAAAGAATCCCACTTCAAAGTTTTTTTTAAGCCTTCTATTGTTTCCCTCAACACAAAATTTTAACTGTACGTTCCACTTCTTTCAGGTCAGAGTAAAACAGCATTTCAAAACAAAACTTTACAAATACAGCACGAAGATTACCAGCAAAGTGCATCCTAATTGAACAAGTTTACAGAAAAAAAGCCAAACTCCATCGTGCCGATAAAGCACAACTATTTTGAACCAACCATTGTCAAATGTCAGGTTGCAAAGTACAAATTAAACAAAGGGTCTCTACTCAGGAGTCTGTTTTCCGTACAAATTTAAACAACACCGAAGGGCTCCCATACTGAAAATTTCAAGAATCAAACCACAAGAGAAATGTCCAGAAACTTTGATAATTGTCTGAGCTCTCTATTTTTTTTTTTTTTTCAGGAAACAAGCCCTGGTTTTGCAACACCTTACCACCACATTGAAAAACTCCATGTTTCCTGCTCACTTCACCCTCACAATGGAATTGGAAAGTGTGAGACACACAGTATTTTAAAGTCCACTTTGAAGTCTAGACAGAGGTAACGGTGCTACTTCTTGAACTTGACCAAAAAATTCCCCAACGGTGTACTTTTGTCATATTCTATCACCACTATTTACGAACGCGAAAACAAGGGATATGAAGTCAAAGACCCAAATCCAGACTGACTTTTTCACCAACAGAGTATTCTAATTAACGCCAATTAAACGAATGTTGCAACTCGGGCAGAACCGCACCACGGGTGCCTTAGGAGGTCTTCACTTAGTCGCAAAAGTTTTCTGGAGTCCCAGCGTTTGGGACAATGGGTCTGGACCCAGAGAGAGCAACTTGAAAAAATCTGCCTGGTCGCTTTCTAACTTGAATCCCCCCCTTCCGGAGCGCTGTAGTAGTGAGGAACTAGATCACCTTTCCGCTGCCGCCCAAACACTCAGACTAAACCTAAGGAGCTTGAAGCCGCAGACCGGACCCGCTGCCCCATCCCCTGAGCTCAGAGCCTCCCCGCCAGCTTAAACCTCAGCCCGCCAAGCTAGTGGCCGAGAGACCGGGGCTCAGTGGACTCCGGGTTCCACTGGGGTCACTCACCAGCGGCATTGTGCTCCTCCGGGCCCGACGCTGGCCTTCCCCGGTCCCTGGTCCCCGGCTCCTGGCCCCGGGCGCGCTGCTCACCTGAGGGCGCACACCTGCGCTATTCTCCATTCCACCTCCCACGAGTAGGGCGGGTGGAGGACGCTGGGTCGCAGGTGTCTGGATTTAGAGCTTCTCCAGAAATACTAGTTGATGGACAGGCCGCTGAAACCTACAACAACTCTGATTGAAATCAAGACACACGCACGCCTGACTAACCAGCGCACTCAGGTCGGGACACCTGGGCGCGCGCTCACAGGCGCACCCGCAGAAAATGGTGATCACTGGAACAGGAACTCAGTGAAAGCTTTCCCTCCTATGCGGAATTACAAAGCCAGAGCTGGTGAAGCATTCTCTCTATGCGTCAAAGCCCTTAGAGCTGATTTTTGTGCCCTGATTGGAATGGATCCAAGCTACACTCTTCCCTGCCAAGAACCAGGCCTGCCCCTAAAATTACGACAATGCTCCCGAGACCATAGAGATATTTTCATTTTGCTTTGCTTAAATGCCCTTCTGCGTGCGTGGCAGAAAAGGGGTGTTTGAAAAAAAAGACACGTGAATACAGTAGCAAAAAAATAAAACTGCAGTTTGAGTTTTAAAAAATGTACTTTTATAGGAAAGGCAGATTTACGGAGAGAAGGAGAGACAGAAAGATCTTCCATTTGTTTGTTCACTCCAAAAATGACCCCGAAGGGCAGAGCTGAGCTGATTCAAAGCCAGGAGCTTCTTCCAGATCTCCCATGTAGGTTCAGGGTCCCAAGGACTGCGGCCATCCTCTAGGCTTTCCCAGGCCACAAGCAGGGAGCTGGAAGGGAGTTGGAACAGTCAGGACAGGAATCAGTAGTGTCCTGGTGCTTACAATTGGAGGATTAGCCAATTGGGCCATCATGCCCATCCTCAAAGTTTGTTTTCTCTCTCTCTCTCTCTTTCCTTCCTTCCTTCCTTCCTTCTTTTTCCTTTATGATTTTTCTTTTTAAAAAATGACGCTTCCACTGGAAGTACCCCTTGAGTAAAAATCAACAGACACTGTTACTAGATGCTGTGCTATTTCATGCAGTGGCATGTACATGCGTCCACATCAAAGCTATAGAGGACGCAACTGGAGTCTCCTTTAGTCAACACAGGCTTCCCCTCACACTTTCAGTGTGATCCTTGGGCTGTCTTTCCCAGGTACTAGTGTGGGAAGAGGGATTGAAAGTAGAGCAGCTTGGACCCAAAGCAGCACCTGCACGGGATGTTGATGATGCCGATGGTGGCTTAGTCCTTGAGGCCACGTCACCAGCTCTATCATCAATTATTTTCAGATGAGGTCGGGGGCATGATTTGGGGAAAATGTATTTTATGTATTCTTTGGAACTCTGCAGTAGCAATACATGCAAATCTTCAGGGAACAGTAAAATATAATAACTATTATTAATTACATTTTTACTTTGATCAGCTTCCTTTTTTTTAACCAGACATTTTATAGCAACACAGAATTAGATGCTCTTACTGTTCTCAAACAATACACAGGAGAGGCTTTGTATCTTTAGTAGATTCTTAGGACGCATTTAGAAATCGAGTTTTCTTTACATTAAAAGGTTTCATTTTGGGGGCCCAACGCGGTGGCCTAGCGGCTCAAGTTCTCGCCTTAAACGTGCCAGGATTCCATATGGTTCTAATCCCAGCAGCCCCGCTCCCATCCAGCTCCCTATTTGTGAACTGGGAAAGCAGTTGTGGTCACTTGCAGAGTGAATCATAGGATAGAACATCTTCCTCTCTCTTCCTCTCTGTATCTCTGACTTTCCAACAAAAATAAATAAATCTCTTTTGAAAGTTTGATTTTTGAAGGGTGAGTATCCTGTAGTCACACTCTGAAAGGGGTGAGCCAACAAACCTAACCAGGTTTGCACAAGATCAGAAGCTAGTTTTCATGCCTTTTCAGTGGTAATTATAAGTGACTTTCTGGAGTTATTTTAAAGCCACTTATGGATGTAAAGTAGCACATTTACCAAAATAACGATATTTTTAAAAATTTCAAGGCAGGAATGTTAATCTAACTTTGGAAGACAACACAAAAGCCACGGGAAGGCTGAGGCGGCAGAACCCAGCACAGTCCGGCAGCAAAGACAAGAAAGACAAGGCGGGTGGGGCGAAACCTCCCCCCCCCAAGGAGGAGACCTGCGCCTTCCCTGCAGCCTGGACCAGCTGAGAGAGAACTTAAGCAGAAACTCTGAGTAAAGCCAAGGGGCAATAGAGTCCCCGGGACATGCGATGTTGAGAATGAACCAAGCTTTGTTCCCCCGCCTTCTGGATTTTTTTTCCCTGTTGGTGAGCAGAACTTCGCTGCCTCTGGAGAGCTGCTCTGAAAGCTAGCCAACTAAGCAGGCTTGCCCGTGCCCTTGGCTGGACTGCGTGGACCGCGCGGATAATCCCGCAGATAATCCTTCACGGTCTCAGGCTGATGCGCGCCTGAGACACATTTGCTTTCCCCACACCCGCCAGCTCCTAGCTGGCGGCCCCCCACCCCGGCGCATCCCAGGGAAAGCAGTATCTGAGTTTGGAGCTGTGCTGGTTCTGAATTGCCTCCTCTAGCAGTGACACACCGCAAGGGGTCGGCTCTCTCTGGCTAGGGCTGCAAAAAACAATTGGCTTTGTCCCCTTGTGGCGCGGCTAGGGGCTGCAGGCGTGCCGCGCCCCCTCCCTTTCCCTTCAGCCTGGGCTTTCTAGCTGAGCAGCCCCCCACACCTCCCCTCGCCGCTGCTGCTGCTGCTGGAGAACCCCAGCACCCCAGGCGAGGGTCCCAGCTGCTCCTGGAGATCCCCTCTCGGCGCGGGGGAGGGTCTCCTGCCCTGCTGCGCCCCCTCTGCTTCCCTTGCACCTGGGCTCTCCAGCTGCCCGCTGCCCCTTCCATTCCCCTGGCAGCACAGCTGGGCTCTCCAGGAGTGCAGCGCCCCCTCCCCTTGCCACTGCTGCTGGAGTCCCACGGGAGCCGCAGCGAGGGTCATCGCCACTGCTGGAAACCCCCCCCCCCCGCACCCGAGGCGCCCGGGCTCCAAGAGAGGACAGGACCCTGTCTACCGTGTTCCGGGGAAAAGACCGGGGTCCAGTCTCCTGGGTCCAGGAGAGAACGTGGCCCTGTCTCCAGTTCCAGAGAAAGGACCAGAGCCCTGTCTCAGAGTTCTGGAGAGGACCAGGGCCTGTCCAATGTGTCAGGGGGAAGACCGGGGCCCTGCTTCCTGGGGTCCAGAGAGAGGACCGGGCCCTGTCTCCCGGGGTCCAGAGTGAGGACTGTGGCCCTGTCTCCCGTGGTCTCTAGCCACGCTGTGCCCCCTTCCCCTCCCTGTGCGGCGGTGGTCTCCACCTGCGCGGGGAGAGGAATCCCCTCCTGGCAAGGCTGGGGTCTGAAGCTGCGCCACGCCCCGCCCCCTCCCCTCACCTAGATACGTGGCTGGGTGTTATTGTGGGTCGCTCTGACTAGGCTGCAGCTCCCACTGGTATATGTGAGGGCCTAGTATGTGCTGAGCAGAACCAGGCTGGACTGCAACAGCCATTGGTCCCAGTTTATGTTGGGCCTGAAAACAGAACCAACCCAGCAATTGCAACCACCAGCTGATCCAGGAGATGGACTGTGCCGGGCCCTGTGCTTGCTAGAACACACGAGAATCTGGTCTATAAATACCTCACAATTTCTTTGGGGTTCTCCCCAATCGAAATGCTGGACTCAGAACCCTGGCCAAAAAAAGACAGAAGAAAGAACAAGTCAATCAACCACCTCAGCTCTGTGTGGCCAACGAAATACTGGGCAAATGAAGACTCTATGACTATGTCAATCAGTGGATTCTTCAACAACCCCCTTGTGCTTGGAGTGGTGAAAATGGCAGCGATTCATAACTGATGAACTGTTAAAAACCACTTGAGCAAGGATCTCAGAGCATGCCCCACATCCGGGACTTGGGGTGGGTGGGAAACTGGGAGGGGCTTCTCCCTCAATAACCCCCTTTACCTCAGATACAAGAAGGAAACAATATGGACATAATAGTCTTACCCACCTCCCTATAGCTCCTGAACCTTTTTACCGTAATTAACTATGTAAAGATTGTCAACAATATAATTTTCAAAAATAAATTTAAAAATGCAAAAAAAAAAAGAAGAAACGAGTTCACTCCCAGCTCAGCGCATGCTCAGTCCTTTCCCTTGCTTTTGTCTCCTTACGCAAAATGGCACCCAACTCGGCTCTATGGGGCTGACTGGGCTGTGAATCCACTCTATTCTCGCACTGCCCATCTGGGATCTGCTGCTCTGTCTCCGCTCCTGGTCAAATCAAATGGACCAGCAGGATGGCCAGTTCTTTGGGTTCACCTCCCAAGTTCCCAGTGCAAGTCCCTTCCCACCTGGTTGCTGGTGGAGTTCCGATTGCCGTCAGCTGAATGCCGCTGGAGTATCCATCACTGCAACACCACACCGTTGTGTCTGCTGCTTTCCTGTGTCTGTCAGTCTCCAGGTATCCCTCTGCTGTTGTTCTTTTCTCTATTTCCTGGAATGTGTCCTCTCTGCTTCATCCTGATTAAATGTTTCTCCATCTGTTTAAACGTGTGCTTACCCTATTCTGCCATCTTGATTCTCCCAGCAGTGAACTTTCATAGAGCAGTCACTGCGTTCTTGGAATACTTGATTATTCAGCCATCATTCCATCAAGTAACTACTATGATCACCCACATTTTACAGATGCAAGAAGGTAAGGAGAAGAAAGTAACTAGCCCAAGGTAATACAGCCTATTAGTGACAGAATCATAATGCAGTCTCAGGAAGGCTGGATCCCAAAGTTTATACCTGCACTTTAATCCATCCTGCTACACTTCTATACTGGCACTCAAGGATGTGTCCTCAGTCCTCAGAAACCTAGTTTTGCTTACTACTTAATCATATTAAAATGGAAGATTCAGAAATTGAATACTTCAAATACTAGTCTCCACAATCTAGTCTTCATTGATTCATCAAATATATACTGCAAATGGCATGGTGCTATATAGATCCATGAGGAATATGGTGTTTGCTAAGGATTATGTCTTAAAGAAACTAGTGCTGTACACTATAGGGGTGTGTGTGTGTGTGTGTGCACACATGTGTGTGTGTGTGCACGTGTGTGTGTGTGCGTGTACAGTGGGAGAAAGAGATTATGTATGAGTACAGCTGCACAGACATGGCTCTTCATAAACTGGATTTGGAAAAATGTTTCAGGTAGATATTTATACAAAGAGGAAAAGAAATTCTAGTAGAAGTAAAAGAACAAGTACATATAGAGATCAGGAATGTGTAGCAACCAGATGAAAAATTGGTAATATGGTGCTATACATATATATATATATATATATATATATATATATATATATATATATATATCCCGATGTGCCTAGAATAATATTGCTTTACACTTGTTTTCTCAATTCAATGACTATAAAGGGCTCTTTCACACTTACTTATCCCTTCTGGAAAAATCAGATGGTTACCCTAAGTATAGACTATAATGAGCAAGCAGGTGGAGCCTTCCCTGAAGTGTAGAGTGACCCAAGAAGCACTTTGCGTTGAACTATGTAGGTTCTTCTGTAAATACGGAGACATCATTAAATATTTAAGTGTGCATATTTTAGGAAGATAAGGTAAGGAAAACCAGGAATGTGAATACCAGTTGTGAGGTTTCTGCAACAATTTTGGCAATATAGAACTAAGATCTAGACCAGGATAATGGATGTTGAAATGTGAAGAAGTGGACAAATGTGAAAGACAATACAGTTTATCTGAAATGTCAGCTTTTTCTACAAATACTGAATGTTTTAGGCTTTGTGGGCTATATGATCTTTGTATGATTACATACAATTGTAGAATTCTGCCTTTATAACTGAAAGCAGCTGTAGACAATGTACATGAATAAACATCACTACGCTGCAATACAATTTTATAGATGGACACCAAAATTAGAATTTCATACTTTTCATGCACATAAGACATTTATTGTAACAACTGAAATAGAGAAACCATTTGTAGTTTGTAGCTATACAGAAAGAGATAATGGGCCAGAAGTTCTTGCTTAACCCTGGCCTAATTAGGTCTCATAATAAGATCTACTAATCACATTAGCATGTTTGATCTTTAATCAAACAACTAGTTATGAGATAATCCCAACATTACTAAATCATCAGATTTTACTCTTCATTAGAACTGCAAATATCTTGACTAATGGAATCTCTTTCATGATTTGTCACAAAATACTGAGCACAATTAAATCAGCCTCTCTGACACCTACTTCTTTAGCAATAAGTATAAGATGTAAGTACATACAACCATAGGGAAAAGGGCATTCATCTTGTTAATTATTCAACAACACAATCCATCAACATTATGTCATAGAGCCTCAGACTTTTGGTAAATGTTCAAGGGTAAGTGCTTTGCAATTGCCTTGATCATCATCATCATCATCATCATCATCATAACAATAACGCAAGTGATAAGCACACGGTCACTGGTGACATAACTTCCAAAGATGTTCACTATATCTGTGTACAAATTCTATCCAAACAGGACTCACCTCTACAGTGAAAAAAACAATCCTTCCATAAACGGTATCACCATCAAATCAAAATTGTTTCAACATTAGTACTTTGAGGGGGAAGAGAAGTAGACAGGAGCATGATACCTACAAAGTCTTTGTTTTCTGAAGTGACTTCTATATTTTCAGAATCTCTGGTTTCAACAAATGTAACATGACCATCTTGTTGCTGCTTCCTATTCACTTCCCTTATTAAACCCATCATTTCACACACCCCCACCCTCCCTAACTAAAGCTCATCCTGTTTTCCAAACAGTCCTGGGACTTCACTTCCTTACTCAGGTTAGCAAAAATTAATAACATTGAAGACTCTAGCACTACAATTCAAGAACAGGAAATGCAAACTACAGGTTAAAGTCCTGCCTGACAACTTAATTTGTCTTCCATTTCCAAAAACTGAGCAAGAAATTGAATCCATAATATAATACTGAGGTAATATAGAATAAGTGACACAGAACCCAAGTTGCACTGATCCAAAGCCTATGTTTAAATTTGAAATATTCAGGGAATAAATCTTTAAAAAAACTGAAATGTCAGTTGCTCCCTTGGGCCATCCAGACGTTTGATTTTTTCTTGGCTGAAAGTTTTACTGCCTAGCTTTGAGCAACTTTTAATCCCTACTGTATTGGGAATCTATACAGAAGATGAACTGCCTATATTTGAAAATAGAAAGGCAGCTTAAGCTAATAAATGACAAAGGAACTATTGAAGGAAGTTGAAGCCTGGGATTCAGTTCCCCAGAACTTTTAGTATCTTCACAAAATAGGACTTTATTCAAATCAAGTTCAAGGTCAAAAATTCAAACATGATTGTACCCAAAGGTACCCAGTATTCAAGTGTCTGTTAATTTTCCTAAAGCTTCACAAGAACTTTTCCTTTTGGGTTTCACATTTTAAGACCAGCACTTTACAAAGAACTAATGGCATCACCTGCAGGTATTTTCCAGACACTAGACCTCCCCATTCTCCCACCTTTACATACACTAACACCCCTTACTGTCACTTGGTTACAAACATCAGGTGGGCTCTTACAGGAAAGTGACATGCAGATCCAATGGGCAGGTTGTTTGTATCAGCTGGCGTGATGTCATCACTCTGCACAGCACTCACTCATGACACCCCCTTCCTCCGTCTGGTTACCTCCTGGGATTGCAGCTTTCGTTCACACAATCTGTTTCCACCAACTACAAAAGTTTAGAGTAACAAAACAAAACCAAAAAACCCAACAAACAAAAAACTGGGACAACGAGCTCAGCCCTGGTACTTCATGACTGTATGATTGTGAATGAGTTACTCCAAGTTGTTAGACCCAATATCCCACACCCATAAAAAGGATGATAAAACTATTGTTCTTAAGCCTACCGGAAATAATAAATGAGATGATGGGGAAGTTCTCTTGTAAAAAGTAAGAGGTAGGATAGAGCCCACCATGGCCACCAGATAGACTGTCATAACGACTAGGCCCAAAATGATCCGATATTGCAGATGGTGAATAGAAGCAAAACTTAGAAACAAAACAAAATAAAGGGAAAGGGAGAGAATGAGCTTCAGTTTGGTAGTAGGAGAAACAATGAAATGCTGTGGAATGGCCCAGGGTGACAGTAAGATGCAGCCCTAGAAACATACTTACTAGTAGCTGTTCTTTAATCCAAATGCTTGGCAAAACCGTTTCTATTTAATTTATACTTTCTAAAATAGCCTCTTCACATTACTTTTCCTCAAGTTTCAGAGAAACAGGGGTAGAAAGGGCAGCTTCGCCTGCCCTCTCGTGGCCACCTGCACTCACTGCAGGACGCTCCTCCTAACTGCTGCCAAGTCAAGGGAAGCAGCCCCAGCCACAGAGACCTTCTCTCTCAAGCACTCTTTAGAAGTTGCAAAGGAGTCCCATGACGGAAGCCCTACATATGCCCTCGGAGTCTGCATTCGCAGGAAAAAGCAATAGAGACAGAGCACAGCACACAGCACACAGCACACAGCACGCTCCCTCCCAGGAGGGCAGCAGGTGTCTATCTCTTCCTGCCTGCCTGACTGCCTGCCTGTGTGCATGCCAGCCTTCCTCTGTGCTATTTGCTTTGAAACACAGAGGAACAGAGAGGGAGAGAGAGCAATCTTTCTTGCATCTGCTGGCTCACTTCCCCGAGGACCAGCACCAGAGCCAGCCGAGGCTGGGCCACGACAATCCCGGGAACCAGGAGCTTCCTCCAGGTGTCCACCTGGGCACAGGGGCACAGGGGCACAAAGCCCTGCACCATCCTCCACTGCTCTCCCAGGAGGATCGGCTGGGAGCTGGCCTGCGGGGGAAGCAGCCAGGATCTGAAGCAGCACCCATGCAGGCCATCTGCCTGGCAGGCTGATTCTTGACCCACTGGGACACCACCCTGCACCACTCCGCTCCAACAAACACCACCCCATACCACACACACAGGAAGGTTGTGAGGGCCTCGGTGTGGAGACCCCAGCAGCGGGGTTCCCGTCGAGGGTCGCCTCTGCTGCTGGAGACCCCTGGCAGCCGAGGCGAAGGTCTGCAGCAATTCCGCCGCCCCTCCCCTTCCCTGGCGCCTGGGCTCTGCAGATGCACCATGCCCCATAGGCTAAACTCGCCATGTGCCTGAGATATCCAGGCGCGCTGCTCCCACCCCTCCCCTGGCTGCCTCAGCTGGAGACCCCAAGCACCCGAGGCAAGGGTCGCTGCTGCTGATGGAGACCCCCCAGCAGCCAAGGCGAGGGTCGCCGCTGGTGCAGGAGACCCCTGCAAGCCAAGCCCAGGGTAACCATCGCTGCTGGAGACCGCCAGCACTTGAGGCGAGGGTCGCCGCCGTTGCTGAAGAACCCTGCCAGCCGAGGCTAGGTCCCCAATGCTGCTGGATACCCCCATGTGCAGCGGAGCAGGTCTCTGCTGCTGATGGAGTTCCCCTCAAAGTGCTGGGAGGGTCTCAAGCCATGCCGCGCTCTCTCCCCTTCCCTTGCTCCTGGCCATACCAGCCCCGCTGCGACCCCTCTCTTCAGTTCGCTGCTGCTGCTGGAGACCACTGGAAGCCACGGCGAGTGTCTTCCCCTGTGCCAGGACCCCTACCCTTCCCTTGTCTCTGGGCTTTCCAGCCTGGCTGCGCTGCTTCAGCTCCCCTCGCCTAGCCGCTGCTGGAGACCCTCGGCAGCCAAGGTGAGGGTGGCCGACGCTGCTGGAGACCCCCAGGAGCCGAGGCCAAGGTTGCCAATTACCCTGGAGATCCCCTCCTGGCGCTGCTAGGGGTTGCAGCAGTGCCCCGCCTCCTCCCCTTCCCTTGAGCCTGGGCTTTCCAGCTGCAGCGCGCCCCCTCCCCTCCCTTAGCCGCCACTGCTGAAGACCCCGTGCAGCCAAGGCGAGGGTCGCCGTCATGGCTGGAGACCCACGGGAGCCGAAGCGAGGGTCGCCGTTGATGGAGACCCCCGGGACCTGCGGGGAGGGTCTCCGCTGCTGATGGAGACCCCCGGGCAGCCATGGCGTGGGTCGCCTCAGCTGCTGGAGACCCCCGGGGTCCTCGTTGAGGGTAGCCTCCACTGCTGTAGACCCCCTAGCAGCTGAGGCCAGGGTCTGCAGCCATGCCATGGCCCCTCACCATCACTTGCGCCTGGGCTCTCCAGCCGTGCCCCGCCCCCTCCCCTCGCCTAGCCGCTGCTGCTAGAGACCCCCAGCTCCTGCGACGAGGGTCGCCGACGCTGCTGGAGACCCCCGGAAGCCAAGGCGAGGGTTGCCGCCACGGCTGGAGACCCCTACCAGCCGAGGCCAAGGTCGCCAATTCCCCTGGAGATCCCCTCGTGGCGCTGCTAGGGGTTGCAGCAGTGCCTCGCCTCCTCCCCTTTCCTTGCGCCTGGGCTTTCAAGCTGCAGCGCGCCCCCTCCCCTCCCGCCACTGCTGGAGACCCCGTGCAGCCGAGGCGAGGGTCTCCGCTGCTGATGTAGACCCCCAGCACCCGAGGCGATGGTCGCCAATGCTGCTGGAGACCCCTAACAGCCGAGGTGAGGGTTGCCAATGCTGATGGAGACCCCCAGGTGCAGTGGAGCAGGTCTCTGCTGCTGCTGGAGTTCCCCTCACGGTGCGGGGAGGGTCTCAAGATATGCCGGGCTCCCTCCCCTTCCCTTGCTCCTGGCCTTACCAGCCCCGCTGCGCCCCCTTACTTCAGTTCATCACTGCTGCTGGAGACCTCTGGCAGCAGCAGTAGCGAGGGTCGCTGCTGCTGGAGACCCCCGGCACCAGAGGCGAGTGTCTTCCACCGAGCCAGGGCCCCTCCCCTTTCCTTGTGTCCCTGTCATCTACAAGAGGGACAGAGCTCCAGGCTCCTGGCTATCCAGTGGCCCAGGCCTTGATGTCAACCATTGAGATGGAGGATCTGTCTCCCCCTCTTTATCTACCTTGCAAATCAAGTATTTCTTAAAGAAAAATTAAAAATGAAAATAGTTGAAAGTCAAGATTAATGAGGATCAACAGAATTAAAAAATATTTGAACTTGAAGACAGGTTCAATATTTTCTAGCCAGCTTTTAAAAAAATGTGAGAAAGGGAATGAAAGCAGCCCGAGAGCTTTGAGACCTTACTGAAATGAACACTTTCTTGGAATTCCTGAGAGGAACAGAGTATGCCGCATATTCAATGAAACAGCTCATAACTTCCCTGATCTTAATAAGTACACCTCCAAGTACAGAAGGCCCATAGGATGTCAATTGACAGGATCAGAAAAGATCCACGTTCCCTTGACCTATTGTGGTCCAGCTCTTTTAAGTGCAAACAATTGTTCATTCTCAAAAGGAAAGCACTGTCGTTTTCAAGGGGACCTCCACTAAACAAACAACATTGTCAAACAGAAATTTTATAGGCCAAGAGGGAATTGAATGGTTTATTTCAAGTTGTGAAGAAAAAGTAAGCCTATCAGCCAAAAATACTTGGCTGAGTAGAACTATCCTTTATAACTTAAATATTCTTCAAAATGAGTGAAAGTCAGGAAAGTCATCAGAATCAACTGGCCTCCTAAAACTTGTTTGAGGGAAATGTACAGACAGAAGCAAATAAAAGGTAGCAGGCTAGCATCATGAGAACATGCAAAACTTCTATTTATTCTCATTACAAAGTCAGATATACAGAGAAGAGAGACCGAGGGGAAGATCTTCCGTCCGATAGCTCACTCCAAGTGGCCACAACGGCTGGAGCTCAGTCAGTCCGAAGCCAGGAGCCCGGGCCCCCCATGTGGGTTCAGGGTCCCAAGGCTGCTGGTCATCCTTGACTGCTTTCCCAGGCCACAAGCAGGGAGCTGGATGGGAAGCAGAGCCACCGGGATTAGAAACAGTGCCCATATGGGATCTTGGCATGTGAAAGGTGAGGACTTTAACCACTACGCTATTGTGCTGGGCCCAAAATGGAAAACTTTGAAGCTCACCCATAACTGGATGAAGAATACTCAGAAGAAACCAATTAATTATTCAGTGGATAGATTACTTACTAATAACAGCTACTTACTATTACTACTTATTAGCAACAGCTTTGAAAGTCAATGGACCACACTCCCAGGTAAGATAGAGTTTGGCTAAATGGATTAAAAAATAACCGAGGATATGTACCTTAAGAAACTCATTAGTAAAGACACACACTGGTGAAAAGATGGAAAAAAATGTTCTACCTAAGTGGAAACCTAAAGCAAGCAGGAGTAGTGCATTAGACAAAATACACTTCAGCCAAAAGCTATAAAAAGATACAAAGATCATCAGATAGTGATCAAGGAATTAATTCAACAATAAGATAGGACAGATTGGGTACTATATATCCAATGCCACAGCATGTCATTTTCTTAAAAAGCCTTATTATATCTAAAGGGAGGGCCCGGCAGTGTGGCCTAGTGTTAAAGTCCTCGCCTTGAATGCCCCGGGATCCCATATGGATGCCAGCTCTAATCCCAGCAGCTCCACTTTCCATCCAGCTCCCTGCTTGTGCTCTGGGAAAGCAGTTGAGGACAGCCCAATGCCTTGGGACCCTGCACCTGCGTGGGGGACCTGGAGGAGGTTCCTGGTTGGATCGGCACAGCACCGGCCGTTGTGCTCACTTGGGGAGTAAACATCAGACAGAAGATCTTCCTCCGTCTCTCCTCCTCTCTGTATATCTGATTTTGTAACAAAATAAATCTTTTAAAAAAAACACATACATATCTAAAGGGAGAGTCAAGCTCCAGATCAAGAAAAGTGGAATTAAGGAATCAACTAACATGTCAATCAAGCAAAAAACAAACAAACAAACAAACAAACAAACAAAAACAAAAAGAAAAACCACAGTTCTAGGGTATACAGACACTGACATAGCATTCATTGCAATAGCTTTAGAATATGTACTTGAATACACTAAACTTCCTCTAAGACCACATATTAAACCACAACAAAAAACACATCATATCTTTTCTAATCACAAAAATATAAATCCAGACAAATTTGGTAATTATAAAGCCATAGATTGAGGGGCCGGCCCTGTGGCTCAAGGGGCTAATCTTCCACCTTGCACACCGGCATCCATGTGGGCACTGGTTCATGTTCCGGGGGCCTCACTTCCCTTCTAGCCCTCAGCTTATGGCCTGCAAAAGCAGTGGAGGATAGTTCTCGTGCTTGGACCCTGCACCTGTGTGGAAGACCTCAAAGAAGCTCCTGGCTCTTGGCTTGGGATTGGTTCAGCTCCGGCCATTGCAGCCATTTGGAGAGTTAATCTTCTCTTTGTAACATCTGCCTTTCAAATAAATCTTGAAAACAAAACCATCTGCAGATTAAATATTATGATCCTGAAATCCAAAGAAGAAATGTGGAAGAAATCCAAAAGAAAACTTAAAAATTGAATGAAATGAAAATACAGCATTTCAAAACTTACAGAAGACATCTAAAGAAATACTAAGTAAAGGTTGAAGCATTAAATGCCTACATAAAAAAATGGAAAGGTTTCAAACAGGTTAGGTGCATTTTGGGTATCTAGAGAAGGCAGAATAAACTAAATCCCAAAGTTAGTAAAGAAATAAAGATCAAACCAGTAAACGAGGAGAAAAACATGAAAGATCAGTGAAACAAAGGTTATTTCAAAAAGAAATAAAACCAGCAAACTTATAGACTAACCTAGAAACAAAACATTGAAATGAAATTAGAGAGCTGGGCCCGGCGGCGTGGCCTAGCAACTAAGGTCTTTGCCTTCAATGCTCCAGGATCCTGTATGGGTGCTGGTTCTAATCCCAGCAGCTCCACTTTCCATCCAGCTCCCCGCTTGTGGCTTGGGAAAGCAGTCAAAGACAGCCCAAAGCCTTGGGACCCTGCACCCACATGGGACACCTGGAAGCAGCTCCAGGCACCTGGCTTCAGATCGGTGCAGCATGGGCCATTGAACTCACTTGGGGAATGAATCATCGGATGGGACATCTTCCTCTGTCTCTCCTCCTCTCTGTATATCTGACTTTGTAATGAAAATAAAATAAATGTTAAAAACAGCAAAAAGAAATTAGAGGAGAGCTGAGAAACGAAATCTAACCAACACTAGAGAAAGGTGAAAGGTCACTAAGGACTATTGTGAAGAACTGTATATGCATTCATGGTGTTCATTGTACGAAAAACGCAAATTTTAAGACCTTTTTCATCAAGATAAACAGATCTTTAATTCTGTCTTCTACAAACTTTTTGAAACATTGTTTGGAATTTAAAGTTGATCTCATGTGAATTTAGAATAATATCACAGATTGGGGGGAAGAAGGGAGAGGGATAGAAAAATGGGAGAAGTCTGACGGACAAGTTGAAAGTAATGGCTGGGTAGAAGAACTAAGTTCTGGTGTTCTATAGTATGACAAGGTGATGACAGTTACCAATAACATGCTGTGTGTACATACATATGTGGACGCGTCTACACATTATATATAACATACAGTTAATACATATAAAGCTAGATGGAAGGAATTTGAGTGTTTCAGCACATAGAAATTATCCAAGGAACTACATAACTAGATCTATTCACCCCCATTTCATCAGTACCCAATGTTTGCTTTACATGCAGCAAAACCTTACAGAGTCCCCGTGGATGCATATTTGTGTCAATTGATCTTAAAAATGTAAAAAGTTGCACTTAAAATTATGACCACCTTATATATTCAAGTAACCAGAAACTTAAAACATGAGGATTTTAATTGTTGTTGAACATTCAGACTGATTTAATGAGAAAATTATGGAGACATGCGTCTGCTAACTATTACATGCAAACAATTGGAACTATCAGGTTTTGACTGGTGCATTATTTTGCCAGCAAGATTCTTTGCAATGGTGAAAAATATTCAAAAATTCACCTTTTGTTCTTACAGTCCGCCACAGAGAACAAACCCTCACTTTCACTCCCTCGCTTAACTACACCTCATGTCTTTTTCCTCCATGGCGATGTGTTATGTTTCTTTAGAAGAGCCAAGAGACTCAATACAGAGACAGCTAGAACTTATACGAGAGTTTGGTAGAGTAGCAGGGTACAAAATGAAGTAACGAAAAGCAGCTATAGTGTATGCAAACAGCCCCAAGATCAAAGGGATCTAATCAGCAAGATATCATTTAAAATAACAGAAAACTATGAAGTATCTGGGAATAAACCTAACCAAAAATGTAGGAGACCCATTTGAAGAAAACTACAAACTACTTAAAAAAGAAATTGAACAAGACCTCAGAAGATGGAGTAACATCCCATGCTCCTGGATAGGTAAAATCAGTATCATTAAAATGTCTATACTACCAAAAGCAATATATACATTCAATGCAATTCCAATCACATTACCCAAAACATTCTTCATGGAACTGGAAACAATGATTCAAAGGTTCATTTGGAAACACAAAAACCCAAGAATAGCTAGAACCATCCTGAAGCACAGGAAGTTAGCAGGGCGAATTACAGTTCCGAACCCCTGGACATACTATGGGGCAGTGGTTATCAAAACAGCCTGGTAGTGGCACAAAGATAGAGAGGAAGATCAATGGAGCAGAATAGAAACACCAGAAGGGAACCCACACAGATACAGCCAAATAATCTTTGACAAAAAGACAAACGACAATCTAGGCAAATGGAAAGGTCTGTTCAATAAATGCTGTTGGGACAACTGGTTGATAGCCTGCAGAAACAAAAAATAGACCCACATCTCTCACCATATACTAAGATCAAATCCAAATGGATAAAAGATTTAAACCTACATCCAGAAACCTTCAAACATTTGGAAGAAAATGTTGGAAATACTCTGCAAAATCTAGGGGTAGGTCCCGACTTCCTGAAAAGGACACCAAAAACAGCAATCAAGACACGAACAAATGAATGTATCTACATCAAACTAAGAAGCTTCTGCACAGCAAGGGAAACAATCAACAAAGTAAAAAAAGCAGCCCACAGAATGGGAGAAGATCTTTGCACACTACATAGGTGATATGGGGCTAATCTCCAGAATATACAAAGATCTCCAGAACAACCAAAACAAACCACTCAAGAAATGGGCAGACATTTCACAAAGGAACAAACCCAAATGGCAAACAAACATGAAAAAAGGCTCAACTTTCCCTGGCAATAAGGGAAGTACAAATTAAGACAACAATGAGATACCACCTAACGCCAGTGAGGATGGCTCACATACAAAAAACCACCACCAACACTTGCTGGCGAGGATGTGGGGAAAAGGGAACCCTACTCCACTGCTGGTGGGACTGCAGACTTGTACAGCCTCTATGGGAATCAGTATGGAGAACACTCGAACAACGGAAAGTCTGCATACCATATGATCCAGCAATAGCACTCCTAGGAATATATCCAAAACAACTGTTACATGAGAAACCAACATGCACTCCTATGTTCATAGCAGCACAATCAATTGTACAACCATGGAAGTAACCGAAATGCTTATCAGCAGAAGACTGGATAAGAAAGCTATGGTTCATTTACTCCATGGAATACTACTCAGCTTTAAACAAAATGAAAGGCAGTTTTGTAGCCAAATGGGCCCAACTGGAAACCATAATGCTAAGGGAAATGAGCCAATCCCAGAAGGTTAGATACCACATATTTGCCTTAATTTAAGATGAAATGATGCCAGTACCTATAAATTGTAGTATTATTCGAAGCCCAAACAGTCTGTAGCTCATGCAATAAGATATTGTGATGTCACCAATGAACCAACAACCAATGTGAATCAAACTGCTTATGATCTACATCAAAGAATTGTAAAACCTGATATACTTTTAAGACCCTATGCTACTTGGAAATGGGGTGGGAGAGCAGAGAAATCTTCCATCTGCTTAGAATGTGAGGAAGACGTGAAGTATAACCTGTCAGGAATGGAACAAGTAACTCAAACTACAAAGACATATAGGGGGAATCAAGAGCGATCCTGACAATCTCTTAACAGGTCGTACACACAGAGCAGGGGGGCACCCCAGAGTGGAGCAGGTGGACAGGAGGAGGCTTGTATCCCAACCCTGTAGACTCCCGCATCCTCACCAAGGACTATCACTACGGGCACCAAGGACTACATCCCAACCGCCAAGAAGAACATAGGGAATTGGAGTGCCTTCGGAGCCTGAGAATTCTGAGGTCATCCACCCCCATCTGGATCTCCCACATGGGATGGAAGAAGCCCAAATCCTTCCTGACAGGATCCAAGGTCATCGGAACAACAGCCAGGAGCCCTGAGCAGTCTGCAGAAACAGAAGAACAGTAAACTTCCTTTGGGACTAGGGAGAGGAGCTTTCTCTGATCCTTACTTAGTTCCAACTTTGGATCCCCACCCTCTCCTGCAAGGACCATCAGGGTCGCTGCAGAGAACCCCCCCAAAAAAAAAAATTAGGATAGAGAACAACAAGGAAAGCTTAGAACCAGGAGGAAATGGTCGGCGTGGACTCACACATACCTTACTAGGCAGGACACAAAGATTGGTTACTCCTCACTAAGGCATTGAAGATTTCTCTGCACACCCCTCCTAAAACTGTTCTGCACCTCAACTGTTGACAAATGCCTTGTCAGAGTTATAAGCCAGTTTAGACTATCCTAAAATCTGCCAAGTTCAGCAACATTATGTTTTAACACTATAAACTGCTAAATACTCCAATGAAAATAGACACGAGACAGCTGAATAGTACCCTATAGCCATTTTAAGGTGTATAGAAGCCGGTTCCGTGTATAAACTAAAATTGAAATGCCAATGAAGTACTCACAGGATGTGGTTAAGAACTTGCATTTTAACGTACTGATTACTCAATACCATGTCAATTAACTCCATCATGTTGTAAATTGTTGCTGATGTTTTGTTGTGGCTTTTAATTGATTGGCATGATATTCTGCCAGCTCTATTTTCAGACCAGAGATGGTCTCCCCAAGAAACCTGGAGTTTATCTGGACAATAAGATGCTGGACACTATGCAAACTACATGGTTGCTATGAAAGAATCTTGACTTAATTTGAACTGTAATACTGCAACAAAGTGGAACAATCCACCATGGGGGGATGGCATGGGGAGGGGTTGGGGGAATCCCAGAGCCTATGAAACTGTCATGTAATGCAACGTACTTCATAATAAAAAGTGAGGGAATTGTAACTCAAATAATCCACAAGTCTAATTTTCATTGTAGTTAGACTTCCTCTAGAGCTAACAAGTAGGTTCATTGTCTAATTTGATCATCATTAATTTCCCACTTTTTACCCACAGCTGTCCAAAGAATAAAAATCCAAAACACATCTAGCCAGAAGGCAGAAAATACAAGCTAAAAATTATGGAATTCTCACAAGTTGGGTACTTAACCAGGAACAGGTGTACTTTTCCTAACATTGGTGAGCTAGAGAACTCACATACACTGTCTCTTTCAACCAGTCTTTAAAATGTTTGTGGAGAATGCTCATGAAAGCCAACGTATGGATTTCAAGTCTGCATGGAAACTTCTCTTTTGACTCCATTTTTACGGACTTTGTGAAGCATCCCACTTCCTACTTCCACAAACACCTCCACGAGGCAGAGAAGCGCCAGACTTTCATCCTTGTCTGATCTTCTCCTATCTCGGTATTGAGCGTTTGAGCATTACTCCCACGTTTGTCTACACGAGGAATGTTGCTGGCCAATGCTGACAAATTAACGTCTAGTCTAACGCACGTCTCAGTTTCTCTACCATGCCGTAACAGTAAATAACTTCGGAAGTACTCTCAACATTATGGCTTTTCTAGAAATCACTTGGTCCCTAAATGATGGAAAACAATCCTTACTGACGTGTATGCATAATTCCGGTAAGGCACATCTCACTTGGAATCCACACAGCTCGTCAGAAGCTCCGAGATCAAGAATGATCTACGAGGTGATGCTAGGGAACGCGGGGCTATGCTTAACAGACGAAGCTGTAACAGCCTAATGGAAAATTGAGACATTTGAATTTTTAGTAGGAAATGAGCTAAAAGCAGATAACTATTTAAGAACCTTAATGGGGTGAAGTTCATGCTCACACAAGCCATCTTTCTTTACAATTCTTGCTTGTGTGTGTGTTTAGGAAGTTTCAGCCCCGTGCATATGGAGTAATTCTGACAGCCTAGTTATCCTTGAAAAAAAGGCCTGCATTGGTTTAGGAATGGGCTACCAACATGGGATATGTTCAGCTCACAATGTACTGGCCTTCAGTATTTTAGTTGGAGAGTTAAGATTTTGGACCTGGTGAGGTGGCCCAGCAGTTAAAGTCCTCGTCTTGAATGTGCAGGAATCCCATATGGGCACTGCGTCTAGTCCTGGCAGTCCCGCTTCCCATCCGGCTCGCTGCTTGTGGCCTGGGAAAGCAGTTGAAGATGGCCCAAAGCCTTGGGACCCTGCACCCACATGGGAGACCTGGAGGAGGACCTGGGCTCCTGGCTTCAGATCGGCTCAGCTCCAGCTGTTGCGGCCACTTTGCGGAAGGAATCATTGAACAGAAGATTGTCCTCTCTCCTTTCTACATGTCTGGCTTCCCCCCAAAAATAAATAAATCTTTAAAAAAATATTCTGACTGTAAAGTCAGATTTACAGAGAGGATGAGGAGACAGAAAAATCTTTCATTTGCTGAGCCACTCCAAGTGATTGCAACAGTTGGAGCTGAGCCAGGAGCTTCTAGGTCTCCCATGCCAGTACAGGGTCGCAAGGCTTTGGGCTGGCCTTGATTGCTTCCCCAGGTCACAAGCAAGAAGCTGGATGGGAAGTGGAGCAGCCGTGATACAAGTGAGCGAGCAGCCCTGTGGGATCCTGGCACTTGCAAAGGTGTCGACTTTAGTCAGTAGGCTACTGCTCTGGGTCCAGTTGGAGAGTTGTCACTCAAATGTTTACGGTTAAAGATCCTGATAAGCCATAGAATGCGTTTACATGTAAAATAGTAGCAAGTGAGTACAGCATGGTTTTGCACATGATTTCCTGCACATCTGCAAGTAATTAAACAGTTGTTCAAATGATAGCAGACACAAACCCTCTGGCAATGTATTTCACTGGAACTGTTCATCTTATTGAGAGTTTCTGGCAGCAAAGCATGATATTCCAACAATTCCTTCATTTTGCTTGACTGAAAAAAAGAAAAAGCTGTCCAGTGACTGCAGTAGACCTTGTTCTTAAGGTAAGATTACCAGGGAACTAAGCAAAAACATACATTCAGAATATTTGATTTGTTGATGTCCGTTTGGCATTGGTAGGTGACTTGTGCATTGTTTTCTGCAATAGAAAACATGGCATCACACAGTCAATCTTTCCAAGGCTTCAGGGAACTGGCCTCGCTTCTCCTACCCAACTCTCAGTAGACTGCAACTGAGAATTACAGTCATGTTTTTGGAGTTCTTTGAGGTTAGACAATGTGATTTCAGTCTCTGGCTCTTTCCACAAACCAAAATTTATAGTCAGCACTTATTGATAGTTTGACGCTATTGAATAATTTTCAGTCCTGTAAGACGTCAGAGAGGATGCTGGCAAATGCTTTCCTCCTATACATCACTCCCAAGTTACTTAGCTCCCCTCAGTACCTTCCTGTCAGCATTCCAAGTGCCTCATTTACTACAACTCCCTGGTTTCTGATGAGATGGAAATAGATATTTTAAGAGGGTCTTCTCTCTCTCTCTCTTTCTCTCTCTCTCTCTCTCTCTCTCTCTCTCTCTCTCTCTCTCTCTCTCTCTCTCTCACACACACACACACACACACACACACACACAAGAAGTCATAGTATATTTCTTCCATGGGAAGGGATGACTGATCAAGAAGGATGGCTGTTTTAAATTTTATTATTTATTTGAAAGAATGGAGGCAAGTAGACACTTGCCTCTTATAGTTACTGAAGTAAACCAGTCCCCCAAAGACAAATGGTTTCCTTCCTGTTTGTTAGCTAATACAGAGTACAAAAGTGGAATATGACTGAAACTGACACCTTGAGATTTGATTAATGTTTATAACCCTCATCTGTACTCTTGAGAAATCGTGGTTTTTCTACTTACTACTTGTGGAATTCTTTAATGGAGGATTAAACTTGTGGTTATAAACTCAAAGTATGCTGCAGTGAAAAGTTCAACAAAAATTATAAAGGAAGGAGGAGAAAGGGTGAGAGTGTGGCAGAAGGCTAGACAGGTTGGGAAATATCATTATGCTCTTAACTTTAAGTAAAATACAAGGAATGTATTCCAGTTAAATAAAACTTTACAAAAAAGAGAGGAGAGTAAGAGAATAGAGAAAGATTTTCTATTAACCGATTTAATCTGAAAATGCCTGCCACAGCATGGGCTAGGTCAGACCAAAGGCAGCTGTCAGATATCCATCCCCAGGTGTATGCGGATGGCAGGAACCTAGCTGTTCAGATTATCACTTGGTTACTTCCAGGGTTCATTAAGATGAAGTTAGTATACTTGGCATATGCTTGCTAAGAGGGAATCTCAACTGAACTTGAACTATGGTTACGCAACAAGGTGGAGGAACCCACCATGGGGGGAGGGTGTGGGGAAGTGTGGGGAGAATCCCAGTTCCTATGAAATTACAACACAATGTAATTAATGATCAAATTTAATAAAAACAAAAACAAAAACAAAACAAAAGCAAAAAAATAGATGAAGTTTAGAGCCCGCAGTTGAAGCGGCATTGGAATCCAGATCCCATGATATGGGCTACAGGAGTCCTCCAGCATCATCTTAATCTCTGCCAACATTTGCCTAGGGATGATATTTTAAACAGTTTAACCATAATAGTAGCAGGAACTAACTTAATCACATGCCTTTAGCAAGTAGGAAAACAAAATGTGAAGCCTGGACTTTGCCACCCAACATCCCTCCCCACGACCTCCCCTGCCCTGGCGCTTTACCTTAGGTTCCCTAGTTTTGGTGTTTCTGCTACGTGAAGTAGGATTCGAGTTACAGCTTTTCCATGAGCCAAAATGAGTTATGAGCACTTCATGTATTTGTCAAGAAACTTCTCTGTGCCTTTGTTTCTCATCTGTTGAATAGGATCACTGATTCCTACCTTCTGAAAGTCAGTGATAGTGTGCTTGGTGTAACACTTGGCATGCAGAGCGCAGAATTGTTGTTGCCATCTGTGGATCCACTTGCAAAGTATTAATCAGAAATTGGATTCCCTACATATTAAGTGAATATTTCTCAAATTTGAAATCTAAGAATAGGATGGCTTATCTGTAGGTCCCTGAGTTTAGGGACCGCTATGCTGCTGGTTTGACCTAGGCACATAGAATGTACATATCAATATGTAACATTGTACAAAAAGACATACTCATAACCCAGGCTCAGAAATGACTAATCAAATCCTCAAACAGCATCAAGTGCTCATATAGACAGTATGAAAAGTACAGGTTCACAAATATTTCTTTTCCACATATATTCTTTATACAATGTTAACATTGTTATGGGAAAATAGCTGAATAGTTCCTTTTGTCCTTGCCAGCAAAGTGACACAACAAGAGGGTAACAGAGCCGGCATTTCTCAACATGCTCCTCTTTATTTTTCTCTAATTTAAATCTAGGCATCCCAGACTGGATGAGTCACTCTTTATGGACCTAAACTGCTCAAATAGTGGACAATTACTTAATAAATCCTTCTCCAACTCTCTCCCCATATCCGGCCACATGCTGTGATGCATGACTGCTGGCCTTGTTCGAAGGCTTCTCTAAGCCAGTGACTCACCATAGCTCTATTACCATGAAGCCAAAGATCAGCAGTCTCCTTATGTACAAACTATCGCTGCAAGTTTGATCAGTTCCTTTATTGCACGAGTAGGTACTGTTTATGACTCGGCCAAAACTTTTCTCATGGCAAAAACAAACACAAATTAAGGATAAAGGGCCCGGTGGTGTGGTCTAGCGGTCTCGCCTTGAAAGCCCCGGGATCCCATATGGGTGCCGGTTCTAATCCCGGCTGCTCCACTTCCCATCCAGCTCCCTGCTTGTGGCCCAGGAAATCTGTTGAGGATGGCCCAATGCTTTGGGACCCTGCACCCGCATGGGAGACCTGGAAGAGGTTCCTGGTTCCCGGGTTCAGATTGGCCCGCACCGGCCATTGCGGCTCACTTGGGGAGTGAATCATTGGATGGAAGATCTTCCTCCCTGTCTCTCCTCCTCTCTGTATATCTGACTTGGCAATAAAAATAAATAAATCTTTAAAAGAATAATAAAATAAAACAGAAGCCAAGAAGTAGCTCTAGACTTACCAGCCATGCAAAAGGGAGGCGCATGCTTGCAGTCTGCCCTTTGGAACGAATTCAGGACCTTGGGCTGTAATAAAATGAGTAAATCTTTTAAAAAAATTAAAGATAAAAAGGAACACTCTAAGTAAATGTACTTTTAAACCAAAAACCTTATTTTTTTCCCAACAGTTTTGATAGGTTGGCAGGAGAAGAGTCTACAACAATGTTTGTGTGAATGCACTTCAAGACACCAATGGGAAAAAATGGAAATTAAGTGCAAGTGCAAAAAAACACTTGAAATCTCTGCAATTTTTTGTAATTTTTTTCAAAAACTTGAATACCACTGGGTTCATGGATTTTAGGGCTTTTTCTTTTGTACCAAACTTCTATTTCAATTGCACTTTGCCAGAACTTTTTACCCACTCTTGCAGATGATCTCAAATCCATCAAAGCAAACTATCTCCATGGATTTTTCTTCAACTGAATCTCAGTGGAAGAAAATCCAAGGGTACACAGTACTTACTTCCACCTGATTTTCTAACTTCATAGCAACATTACTATGATACTCAAAATCGCCATTACTTTTTCTATTGCTTTAAGATATTGAGATGTGACATCTCATTTCTAGTCAAGTCAGGCTTAATTATTTGGATCTACTCTCACTGATAAGCAGTAAAGCTAAATTTAAAGCATCTTTCTTAGCAACTGAAAAGCTGGCAAAACAGTATCTGGCAAAAACTGACAGGACAAAAAAGAACCTCATGCGATAAAACCTGAGAGCTGCTTTTGTGGGCTCTGTGACCTGAACACATTTGGAAGTGATGTTTAGGAGAGGGTCAGACATCAGAGCCCTGTGTCTGCTGGAAGTTGAGAAGCTACTAGCAGACACACTCCCAAAAGTTTCCATTGGACATCAGTTAGAATAAATGAGACACAGTACAGTCCTCATATACCCTTCCAGCCCGAGATTATATAGATGTATTTTTAAAGATTTTTCTTTGTAAAGGCAGATCTATACAGAGAAGGAAAAATAGGAAGATCCTCCATCTGCTGATAAAGTGACAATGGCCCAAGCGGAGTTGATCCGGAGCCAGGAGTTAGGAGCTTTTTCTGTGTCCCCAGGCTTTGGGCCATCCTGTAGTGCTTTCCCAGGCTGCAAACAGGGAGCTGGATGGGCAGTGGAGCAGCAGACACGCAGTGGCACCCATATGGGATCCTGGTGACTTCCAGGCAAGGATTTAGCCACTAGGCCACTGTGCTGGGTCCTTGGGATCATAGTTTAAGGGAATTAATTTCAAGTCCTGAGCATCAATGAGGGGTTACAGGTGGGTAGGGAAGAGGTAAATCCTCTCCAGAGAGGTTAGTTTTCTGAGACCTCCACATTTATTGCTATATACAAACTTGCAAAATAATCTGTATGAAAGATTAGGTACACCAGGAAATAGGATATCAAGAGTGAGAAAAAGCAGAAGTAGATCCACGAATTGCACATTGAGAAACAGTAACCATGGGAAATGTGATCAACACTGTCTTTAAAGCAATAAAATACAAGCAGATTTAGAAGCAGAAGCAAAAGACATGGACTTGAAAATGATCTACTAGAACTTCTGGAAATGAAATTTTATACACAAAGTATTACCAAGTCAATAGATTTAGTCAATTAGACATACTTGACATGGGCAAAGCAGGCAGGCAGTGAGGGACAGGAAGCTGAATACTGCCAACACCCTAGCCATCCGCACTGCCATCTCCTCCAGGCTGTTTCCACATGGCCAAAGCCTCAGCACACCTGTTCTGCATCCTGCAGCTAAGCCTCACTTTGCATCAGGTACCACGTGTCCTAACCACCATAAGGTGCTCACCACACATACTATAGCTACACTCCTTATGCTAGAAGGAAAATGTAACCCCAGCCAGGTGGGGAAATTGTCCCTTTTGAGATTGCCTGCACACATTATCTGAATGAGGACTGTCCTTTTGTCCTACTGTTCATCTGTCTCTCCTTTGTGTTCTTACTTGTAGAATGACAAAAGCCTGCAGTTTAAGTCTAGCTGGGGTGGGCGGGTAGGGGGGCGGGAGCTGAGCCTCTCCAACTACCTCCAGGGCTCCTGAGCCCTACAACACCACCAGGAGGCTGCATTTCCCACCATTAGTAAACTGAGATCAAAGACGTTGTAGAGCATGGAGGTGCAAAACATGTCAAGAGACAAACAGAACTCCTGACATGATGGTTGAAAATGAATCCCAACCTGTTTAATCCGAGTTCTAGGATTTCCAGAAAGAAAGACAATGAGCAGAGGTAGTCTGAGGTTTCTCCAGAGTAACTGCACATTTTTTTTTTAATGCCAGTTATTTCTGCAAAAGCATCTGGTTTTCATGAAAACAATCACTGGAAAACTATTTTGTTACTTTAACTAAAAATGACAGCATTGTAAAATAACAGACAGCAGTTCCTGGGCTTGGCAAAATATAGCATTACACAGGTGAAACACATAAAGCATGTGATGGGGAACAAGAGGCCCTGACCATAAGAGTATCTTTAGCTCGGTAGCAACGAGCAGACAGCAGTTCCTGGGCTTTGGAAAACATAGCACCACACAGGTGAAACATACATAAAGCATATGATGGGGAACAAGAGGCCCTGACCATAGGAGTATCTTTAGCTCGGTAGCAACGAGCAGACAGCAGTTCCTGGGCTTGGGAAAACATAGCACTACACAGGTGAAACATACATAAAGCATATGATGGGGAACAAGAGGCCCTGACCATAGGAGTATCTTTAGCTCGGTAGCAGTGAGCAGACAGCAGTTCCCCGGCTTGGAAAGCATTTTGCACTTGCATAGGTGTTGCACACAAAAAGGCATATGATGGGTACAATAGTCCTAGACCCAATCTCACACCCTCTGCTGTTCCTCTGCCAACAGATCAACCCGCAGTTACAACACAAGGGTGCCCACCCACTCATGTGCATCAGTAAAGTCCGATTGTTCCATAACTCTGGCAGTCTGTACCTCAACCTTGTTCATTGTCACCAAGGTAACTGGTGGTGGCGGCTGCTGATGTACTGGCTATGGTGGTCGCCATTATGCCAGTCTCTTTTATTCTTTATCAGGCCAACGAGGCCTCTCCGTCAGTCCCAACAGACACAGGCAGGATTCAGGGCAGGGGCTGAAGAACAGCAGAATTGCAATTGCCATTCCAGCACGCTGTCAGGGTGCACTGGACCTTGGTGTCATTCACTTCAGAGGTGTTTTCTGTATGTGAGAGAGAAACATGGGGATAACACAGGCAGACACAAGCTTCAAATTCAAGGAGCTGAGGTTCACCCACGTGAGCGAGTCCTCAAGTTCAGAGGAATGATGGAACTAATAGATTCCACAGGAATCATTACATTCCTAAAGAAGGGAAAACGGGGTGCTTGCCAGTCATGTCCAAACCCCACAAAGCTGCCACGTAGAGAAGGTGGGTATTTTCCCTGTGGTAATAACAGGGGAATGATAAGCAAAAGCACGGGCAGAGATTATGCTATTTATAAAGGGAGGGTCAGACCCCCAACAGCTGGGGTCACACACCAATCTGATAGTCTGGTTAAAATAGAAACTGGCAGGAAATGTCGGAACCTGGTGCTCATAGCAGAAAGACAAGATAAAGAGAGGGGTGCTTCACAAATACTAACATACTTACATAATATATAAAGGTCTAATATGTCTGCCTGAGGGGGAACCTCTCACGGAGGCCCCAGCAGTGATGGAGAGGGATTGCGAGGGGGACCCTCGGGCTGAGGACCCAGCAGAGGGGTTCCTGAGTGGGACCCTCTCACTGAGGACACAGCACAGAGAGAGGGGAGGTCCGAGGGGGACTCTCGCTGAGGCCCCAGCAGAGGGGGTAACAAGAGGGACCCTCTCGCTGAGGCCCCAGCAGAGAGGGAGGGTGGTCCGAGGGGAAACTTGTTGCTGCTGCCCCAGCAGAGGGGGTGGTTGTGAGTCCCTCTCTCGCTGAGGCCCCAGGAGAGGTGGTGCCCAGGGGGACCCTCTCGCAGAGGACCCAGCAGAGAGGTAGTGGGACTCAGGGTTCCCTCTCATTGAGACCCCAGAAGACGGGGTCCTGAGGGGGACCCTCTGGCTGAGTCCCCAACAGAGAGAGGGTCGGGCTCTGAGGATCTCTCTCGCTGAGGCCCCAGCAGAGGGGTTCCGAGGGGAACCCTCTCGCTGAGGCCCCAGCAGCGAGGAAGGGGTCGCCGGGGGTTCCACTAGCTGAAGCCCAGGTAGAGATAGAGGGGGGTCTGAGGAGGACCATCTCGCTGAGACCCAGGCAGAGGGGCTCACGAGATGGACCATCTTGCAGATGCCCCAGCAGATTGGGAGGTGTTGGGGGGGGCAAGAATCCCTCTCACTGAGGCCCCAGCAGAGTGGATCCCTAGCAGGACCTTCTCGCTGAGGCCCCAGTAGGCAGAGAGAGAGAGAGAGAGGGCGGCCGATGGTCCTTCTCCCTGAAGCCCCAGCAGACTGGGTCCCGAGGGGGAACCTCTTGCTGAGGCCCGAGCAGCGAGGAAGGGAGGGTCCGAGGGTGACCTTCTCCCTAAAGCCCCAGCAGAGTGGGTCTCAAGGGGGACCCTCTTGCTGAGGCCCCAGCAGAGGAGGTCCCAAGGTGGACGATCTTACTTTGGCACCAGCAGAGGTGGTCCCGAGGGAAAACCTCTCGCTCTGGACCCAGCAGAGGGGGTTGCGAGGGGGACCCTCTCTCTGCGGCACCAGCAGCAAGGGAGGGGAGCGCCGGGGTCCCTTTCGCTGAAGCCCAGCAGAGGGGCTCCAGAGTGTGACCCTCTTGTTGAGGCTCCAGCAGAGACAGAGGGTTTATATGAGAGGGGTACCCTCTTCCTGAGGCCCGAGAAGATGGGGTATCCGAGGGTTACCTTCCTGCTGAGGCTCCAGCAGAGAGGGAGGGCGTGTCCGAGGGGGACGCTCTCCCTGAGGTCCCAGCAGAGATGGAGGGGTGCTCGGTGGTTCATCTCGCTGAGACCACAGCAGGTAGGGAGGGTGGCTCTGGTAGTCCCACTCGCTTAGGCCCCAGCAGAGGGGTTCCCGAGGGGGACTATCTTGCTGTGGCCCCAGTAGAGGTTGTCCCGAGTGGGACCCTCTCACTGAGGCCCCAGCAGTGAGGGAGGGAGGGTCCGAAGGTGACCTTTACCCTGAGGCCCCAGCAGATAAGAAGGGGGGCTCTGGGGGTGCATCTCGCTGAGGCCCCAGCACAGGGGGTCCTGAGGGGTATCCTCTCACTGAGGACCCAGCAGAGGGATTCCCGAGTGGGACCCTCTTGCTGAGGCCCCAGCAACGAGGGAGGGGTTGCCAGGGGTCCCTCTAGCTGAAGCCCAGGCAGAGGGGCTCCAGAGGGCAACCCTCTCATTGAGGCTCCAGCAGAGACGGAGGCGGTGTCCGAGGTGGACCCTCTTCCTGAGGCCCGAGGAGAGGAGCCCCGAGGGGTACCTTTTTGCTGAGGCTCCAGCAGAGAGGGAGGGGGCGTATCCGAGGGGGACCCTCTCACTGAGGCCCCAGCAGAGATGGAGGAGTGCTGGGGTCAGTATCACTGAGGCCCTAGCAGCTAGGGAGGGGTGCCTGGGGGTCCCTCTCACTTAGGCCCCAGCAGGCGGGGTCCCAAAAGGGACCCTCTCTCAAAGGCCCCAGCAGAGATTGAGTCTCTGGCTGGAAGGGTCATTCTCGCTTAGGCCCCAGCAGAGAAAGGGTCCCTCTCGCTGAGGCCCCAGCAGAGGGGGTCCCGAGTGGGACCCTCTCACAGAGGCCCCAGCAGAGAGAAGGAGGGTCCGAGGAACACGCTCTCACAGAGGCCCCAGCAGAGGGGCTCCCCAGGGTGACCCTCTCACTGAGGCCCCAGCAGCTAGTAGGGGGGCTGTGGTGGTCCCTCTTGCTGAATACCCAGCAGCGGAGTCCCAAGGGGGACCCTCTCACTGAGGCCCTAGCAGAAACAGACAGAGAGAGAGAAGAAGACGATGGTCCCTCTCACTAAGGCCCCAGCAGAATGGGTTCAGAGTGGGACCCTCTCACTGAGGCACCAGCAGCGTGAGGGTCCCTCTTGCTGATGCCCCAGCTGAGGAGGTCCCAAGGGGGACACCCTCGCTGAGGTCCCAGCAGACAGAGATGTGTGGTCCGAGGGGGACCCTCTCGCTGAGGCCCCAGCAGAGGAGGTACCAAGGTGGACAATCTCTCTGAGGCCCCAGTACAGGGGGTCCTGAGTGGTCTCTTTTGCTGAGGCCCCAGCAGTGAGGGAGGAGTCGCCAGGGGTCCCTCTCGCTGAGGCCCCAGCAGAGGGGGTCCCTAGGGGGTCCTTCACTGAGGCCCCAGCAGAGAGAGGGGGACGAGGGTCCCACTCCCTGAGGACCGAGCAGAGAGAAGGGGGGTCCAAGTGCTAACTTCTCTCAGGGCCCCAGCAAAGAGAGAGAGAGGGGTGCCAAGTGTCCCTAGGGAGACCCTCTCGCTGAGGCCCCAGCAGCGAGGGAGGGGGTATCCGAGGGGAACCCTCTTCCTGAGGCCCGAGGAGAGGGGGTCCTGAGGGGTACCTTCCTGCTGAGGCTCCAGCAGAGATGGAGGGGTGCTCGGGGGTCCGTCTTGCTGAGGCCCCAGCAGCTAGGGATGGGGGCTCTGGTGGTCCCTCGCGCTTAGGCCCCAGCAGGCGGGGTCACGAGGCAGACCCTCTCTCAGATGCCCAAGCAGAGATAGAGGCTCTGGCTGGGAGGGTCCCTCTCGCTGAGATTCCAGCACAGAGACAGGGTCCTTCTCGCTGAGGCCCGAGTAGAGGTTGTCCCGAGGGGGACCTTCTCGCTGAGGTCCCAGCAGTTAGAGAGGGAGGATCTTAGAGTGACCCTCTCGCTGAAGCCCCAGAAGAGTGGGTCCCCAGGGTGACCCTCTCGCTGAGGACCCAGCAGAGAGAAAGGGGGGTCTGAGAAGGAACCTCTCGCTGACCCCAGCAGAGGGGGTTCCAAGGGGTACCTTCTCGCTGAGGTTCCAGCGGAGAGGGAGGGGGTGTCCCGCTGGGGACCCTCTCGCTGTGGCCCCAGCAGAGATGGAGGAGTGCTTAGGAGTCCTTCTCGCTTAGGCCGCAGGAGCAGAGGGGGGCGCTGGGGGACCCTCTCGCTGAAACCCCAGCAGAGGGGGTCTCAAGGGAGTCCCTCTCGATGAGGCCCCAACAGATGGGATCCCGAGGGGACCCTCTCACTGAGGCCCCATCAGAGAGAGAGAGAGAGAAAGGGTGGTGTTGTGAGTCCCTCTCGCTGAGGCCCCATCAGAGAGAGAGAGAAAGGGGGTGGTTTTGAGTCCCTCTCACTGAGGCCCCGGCATCGAGTGAGTGGGCCTCTGGGGTTCCTCTCACAGAGGACCCAGCAGAGAGGTAGTGGGATCAGGGGTCCCTCTCACTGAGGCCCTAGAAGACGGGGTCTTGAGGGGGACCCTCTGGCTGAGTCCCCACCACAGAGAGAGGGTCGGGCTCTGAGGATCTCTCTCGCTGAGGCCCCAGCAGAGAGGGTAGGTGGCACCGGGGGTTCCTCTTGCTGAGGCCCCAGCAGAGGGATTCCAGAGGGGACCCTCTCACTGGGGCCCCAGCAGCAAGGAAGGGGTCGCCGGGGGTCCCACTAGCTGAAGCCCAGGTAGAGAGAGAGGGGGGTCTGTCGAGGACCATCTCGCTGAGACCCAGGCAGAGGGGCTCACAAGATGGACCATCTTGCAGATGCCCCAGCAGATAGGGAGGGGATGGAGGGGGGGCCAAGGGTCCCTCTCACTGAGGCCCCAGTAGAGTGGGTCCCCAGGGGACAGTCTCTTGTGGCTCATTTGGAGAGTGAATCATCGAACGGAAGATCTTTCTCTCTGTTTCTTCTCCTCTCTGTATATCTGACTTTGAAATAAAATACATAAATCTGTTTAAAAACAAAAGGTAGGGCAGCATCGGGCACCCTCATGGCCACCAGGACTCACTGCAGGATGCTCATCCAAGGCTCTCCTGCCAAATCAATGGAAGCACCCCAGCTCAGAGAGGCATTTGCTCTCAAGGACACTCTTTTTAGAGCTTGCACACAAGTCCCATGACGGAAGCCATATGCACGCCCTGGGGGTCTGCATTGACAGCTAAAAGCAGTCTAGAGTCACAGCACAGCACACAGCATGCTCCCTCGCAGGAGGCCAGCAGCTTTCTGTCTTTTCCTTCCTCCCTCCTGCCTCCCCCTGTCCCCCTTTTCTTGGAAGCACAGAGGAACAGAGAGGGAGAGACAGAATCTTTCTTGCATCTGCTGGCTCACATCCCCAAGGACCACCACCAGATCCAGCTGTGGCTGGGTCAGGACAAGCCCAGGAACCAGGAGCTCCCTCCAGATCTCCCAAAGGGGCACAGGGGCACAGGGGCACAGGGGCACAAGCCCCTGCAGCATCCTCCGCTGCTCTCCCAGGAGGATCGGCAGGGAGCTGGGCTGCAGGGGAAGCAGCCAGGATTTGAAGCAGCACCCGTACAGGCCATCCACCTGGCAGGCTGAGGCTTGACCCACTGGGACAATACCCTGCACCACACCACACCACACCACACCACACCACACACAACACACACCACACCACACCAATCCTTGCTGGACCCTTCAGCAGCTCCTTCACCAGGCTGCTGAAGGTGCCTGTCCCCCTGGCTTGCACAACTTATGCCATTCCGTGCTGTGAGAGCAGCCAGTACAGACGAGGGATCCAGGCATGTTGCTACTCTACCTGTCCTGGGGAGAAGGACCTCTGTGAAGAACAGATGTCAGCTGTTGGGATGTCTTGTGGAAGATGGCACATCAGCAGCGGCCGACGGTCCACAGCTGACCAGCAGGAGGAAGAGTCTTGAATCCAGAAGGATCCCTGGAGGAGGGTGAAGCACTCCCTGGTGAACAAGAGGGCAGCAGCATCTGGCTGGAGGCTGTGAGGCCAAATTCCTGCCTCCAAAGCACATGACAGAGATGGCTGACCCCTCAAGTGCTAGCTAGAGATAGGAAAGGCAGCTTTGTGCACCCTGTTGTGTGCAGGAAGCACAGACCCTGAAAGCCCTACCTTGTGCGGGCCTTGGTGGCTCCCCGGCCATCATCATATGTGCTGGGCAGTAGGGCTGCATGTTGCAGGGTGCTTTCTTTAGCAGTTAGGGCCTGGGACTTCCTATTGCAGATGGCTGGTGACCTCTGGTGCCTACTTGCCCATCCACCTGGCTCCTGGCTTAGGAGCCCACATGCCCAGACACCACTCAGCTAGGCCAAGGCAGGCCGAGTAGTATATCACCCTAACCACCACCCAACACATGCAAAACTACATGAAGCCGGGGCCCATCAGCGTGGCCTAGTGGCTAAAGTCCTTGCCTTGAATGCGCTGGGATCCCATATGGGCACCGGTTTTAATCCTGGCTGCTCCACTTCCCATCCAGATCTCTGCTTGTGGCATGGCAAAGCAGTCGAGGACGGCCCAAAGCTTTGGGACCTTGCACTCACACGCAAGACCCGGAAGAGTTTCCAAGTTCCCAGCTTCGGATTGGCGTGCACCAGCCATTGCGGCTCACTTGGAGAGTGAATCATTGGATGGAAGATCTTCCTCTCTGTCTCTCCTCCTCTCTGTATCTCGGACTTTGTAATAAAAAAAAAAAGGTCCATGAAGCCCTCTTGGCAGCCCATCCAGGAGCTGCTCCACTTGCCAAAGAATTCCCAGAGCCTGCATCTCAGGGTGCTCTGCAAGGAATGGGGGTGGCGGTAAGGTTTCCCGGGACCTCATCTGGCCAAGTACAACCCCAGTGGGCTGGTGTTTAACACCAGCTCTCAGAAGGCTCTGAGGACGCAGGCATGGGACTCCAGCTCCCTGAGGGCCTGTGGGCATGCTGATGTGGGAGTCCATCTCCCAGGGTTCTTTAAGTGCCCTGCTGTTAAAGGCACCCTAACACTTCCTATCACAGAGGCCTGGGCTGATGCTAGGCCCCAAACGTCCTCCTCCCTCCCGGGCTTTGGTATGTAGGCTGTTCGGCCTTGGAGCCCTGATCTTTCAACAGCACGTGTACCAGAATACTGTCCGGGACCCCCACCTTACCCTAGGATGGCTCGGGTTGGACTGTCTAGAGGTCAGAAGGCCTGAGCCCACCAGGGGTAGAAAGGGCAGCTTGGGGCCCGGCGCCGTAGCCTAGCAACTAAAGTCCTCACCTTGAACATGCTGGGATCCCATATGGGCACCGGTTCTAATCCCGGCTGCTCCACTTCCCATCCAGATCCCTGCTTGTGGCCTGGGAAAGCAGTCGAGGATGGCCCAAAGCTTTGGAAACTTGCACCCACATGGGAGATCTAGAAGAGGCTCCAGGTTCCTGGCTTTGAATCAGCGTGCACCAGCCATTGTGGCTCACTTGGGGAGTAACTCATCGGACGGAAGATCTTCCTCTCTGTCTCTCCTCCTCTCTGTATATCTGACCTTGGAATAAAATAAATAAACCTGTAAAAAAAAAAATAGAAAGAAAGAATGAACGAACGGCGGCTTTGGGCGACCTCTCGTGGCCACCAGCACTGAGTGCGGGACGCCCCACCAAGGCTCTCCAGCATGGATGAAGGTCCTCTGCTGCCGGACCCCAGCAGGAAGGAGCGTCCTCTGCTGGCAGACCCAAAAAGAGAGGAGGGTCCTCTGCTGCAGGACCCCAGCAGAAAAGAGGGTCCTCTACTGCCGGACGCCAGCATAGAGGAGGATTCTCAGATGTCGGACCCAACAGAGAGGAGGGTCTTCTGGTGCTGGATCCTAGCAGAGAAGAAGAAGGTCCTCTGGTGCTGGAACTCAGCAGAGAGGAGGGTGCTCCGCTTCTGGACCCCAGCAGAGAGGAGTTTCCTCTGCTGCTGGACCACAGCAGAAGACGAGGCTGCTCTGGTGTTGCACTACAGCAGACAGGAGGGTCCTCTGCTGCCAGACCCATGCAGAGAAGAAGGTCCTCTGCTGCTGGACCCCAGCAGTGAGGAGGGTCCTCTGCTGCTGGACCCAATCAGAGAGGGGGGTCCTCTGGTGCCGTGCCCCAGCACCAGAGGAGGGTAATCTGGTACCAGACGCCAGCAGGGAGGTGGTTCCTGTGGTGCCGGACACCAGCAAAGGGAGGGTCCTCTGCTGCTGGACCCCAGCAGTGAGGAGGGTCCTCTGCTGCTGGACCCAATTAGAGAGGGGGGTTCTCTGGTTCCGGGCCCCAGCAGCAGTGAGGAGGGTCCTGTGCTGCAGGACCCATGCAGAGAGGGGAGTCTTTTGGTGCCGGACCCAAGCAGCAAGGAGGGTACTCTGATGCAGGACCCTAGGAGCAGAGGACGGTCCTCTGGTGCCGGACAACAGCAGGGAGGATGGTCCTGTTGTACCGGACCCCAGCAGCAGAGGAGGATACTCTGGTGCCGGAACCCAGCAGAGAGAGATTCCACTACTGTCGGACCCCAGCAGCAGAGGAGGGTCCTTTTTGCAGGAACACAGCAGAGAACAGGGTCCTCTGCAGCCGCACCCCAGCAGAGGGGAGGGTACTCTGATGCCGAACACCTGCAGCAGAGGGGGGTCTTCTTCTGCTGTACCCCAGCAGAGACCAGGGTCCTCAGCTGCCTGTCCCCAGCAGGAAGGAGTGTCTTCTGGAGCCTGACCCCAGCAGAGAGGTCCTCTCCTGCTTCCTCTCTTTGGTGTTCAGCAGGAAGGAGGGTCCTTGGCTGCTGGACTCCAGCAGAGAGAAGGGTCTTCTGCAGCATTTTACTCGCTGGACCCTAGCACAGACGAGGGTCCTCACGTGCTAGACCCAGCAGAGAGGAACGTCATATGGTGCCGAACCCAGGCAGAGAGGTGGGTCCTCTGCTGCTTCCTCTTTGTTTTGGCAGAGCAGAGAGGAGTGTCCTCTGGTGCTGGATCACAGAAGAGAGGAGGGTCCTCTGCTGCTTCCTCCCTGCTGGGGTCCAGCAGAGGAGGTCCACTGCTTCCACACCCCAGCAGTGAGTGGGTCCTCTGCTCCTGGACCCCAGCAGAGCGAAGGGTCCTCTGTTGCCAGACCCCAGAAGAAGAGGGTCCTCTGCTCCCCGACCACAACAGAAGAGGAGGGTCCTCTGCTGTGGCCTTTCTTTGAAGTCCATGAGATAACGAGGGTCCTTTAGAACTTCTTCTCTGCTGAGGTCGTGCAGCAGAGGAGGGTCATCTTCTGCAGGGGTTCAGCAGGAGAGGAGGGTCCTCAGCTGCTGGAAGCAAGGCGAAGTGGAGTGTCCACTGCTGCCAAACCCCAGCAGGGAAGTGGGTCCTCTGCAGTGGTACCCCAGCAATACAGGAGTGTAATCTGCTGCCGGACCCCAGTAAAGAAGAGGGTCTTCTTCTGCTGGACAACAGTGGAGGGTAGGGTCCTCTGTTGCTTCGTCTATGCTGGACACCCGCAGTGAGGAGAGTCCTCTGCTGCCAGATCCCTGCAGAAGAGGGAAGTTTTCTGCTGCCGGACCCCGCAGGGACGAGTGTCATCTGCTGTTGGGCCACAGAAGGAAGGAGGGTCCCCTGTTGCCAGACCCAGCAGATCAGGAGGGTCCCCTGCTGCTTCGTTCTTTATTGTCCAACAGAAGAGGATTGTCCTCTGCTCCTTTCTCTCTGCAGGAAAACAGCAGTGAGGGGGAACCTATGGTGCCAGGCAGCAGCAGAGAGGAGGATCTTGTGCTGCCGGACCCCAGCAGAAGAGGATGGTCCTCAGCTGCCGGACGCCAGCAGAGAGGAGGGACCTCTGCTGCCAGACTCCAGCATAGAAGAGGGTCCTCTGCTGCTTCTTCTCTGCTGGACCCCAGCAGAGAGGCGGATCCTCTGGGGATGGACCTCAACAGAGAGGAGGGTCCACTACTGCTGTACCCCAGTAGAGAGGATGGTCCTCTGCTGATTCCCCTCTGATGGGGTCCAACGGAGAGGAGTGTCTTATGCTGCTGGAGAGCAAAACAGAGAATGGGCATCTGCTGCTGGACATCAGCAGCAGATGAGGGTCTTCTGTTGCCGGACCCCAGCAGAGTGGAGGGTACTCTACTGTTGTACCGCCGCAGAGAGGATTGTCCTCTGTGGCTTCCTCTGTGCTGGGGTCCAGCAGAAAGGAGGGTCTCTGATGCTGGACCCCAGAAGAGAAGAGGGTCACCTGATGCTTTATCTCTGCTATGTTCCTTCAGCAGAGGAGGTTCCTCTGCTGTCCGAATCCAGCAGGAAGGAAAATCCTCTGCTGCCGGAACACAGCAGGAACGAGGTTCCTCTGCTGCCGGACCCCAGCAGCAGAGGAGGGTCCTCCACTGCTGAACCCCAGCAGGGAGGTGGGTCCTCAGCTGCCAGGCCCCAGCAGGGAGTAGGGTCCTCTGTTGCCAGACCCCAGCAGAGAGCATGGTCCTCTGCTGCCGGACCCCAGCAAAAGAGGAGGTTCCTCTGCTGCCGGACCCCAACAGAAGAGGAGGTTCCTCTGCCTCATCCTCTCTTTGGGGTCAAACAGGAGTTGAGTGTCCTCTGTACTTCCTCTCTGCTGGGGTCCAGCAGCAGAGGAGGATCCTATGCTGCAGGTGTCCCGCAGGAGAGTAGGAACTCTGCTGCTTAAACCCAGCAGAAGTGGTGTGTCATCTGCTGCAGGACCCCAGCAGAGTGGAGGTTCCTGTGCTGCTTCCTCTGGTGCTGGACCCCAGCAGAGAAGAGGGTCCTCTTGTGCTAGACCCCTGCAGAGAGGGGGTCCTCTGGTGCCGGACCAGAACAGCAGAGGGTGGTCCTCTGCTGCCAGACCACAGCAGGGAGGAGGGTTCATTCTTCTGGACCTCAGCAGGGACGATGGTCCTCTGCTGCTGGGCCCCAGTACAGAGGAGGGTCCTCTGCTGCCGGAAGCCATCAGAGAGGCGGCTCCTTTGCTGCTACCTCTCTGCTGGGGTCCAACAGAGTGGAGGGTCTTCTGTTTCCAGACCCCAGCAGCAGAGCAGGGTGCTCTGGTGCTGGAAAACAGCAGGGAGTAGGGTCCTCTGCTGCCGGCACCATCAGCAGAGGTGGGTCCTCTGGTGCCAGAACCAAGCTACAGAAGGGGGTACTCTGATGCTAGACCCCAGCAGCAGTGGAGGGTCCTCTGGTGCTGTCGGACCCCAGCAGAGAGGCGAGTCGTCTGCTGCTTCCTCTCTGCTGGGGTCCGAGAGGAAGCAGCAGAGAGGAAGCAGCAGAGGACTCGCCTCTCTGCTGGGGTCCTACAGAGTGAAGGGTCCTCTACTACCAGACCCCAGCAGCAGTAGAGCATCCTCTTCTGCCGTAAACCAGCAGGGAGAATGGTTCTCTGCTGCCAGTCCCAGCAGCAGAGGAGGGTCTTCTGGTGCTGGACACCAACAGCAGAGGGGGGCGGTCTCTGGTGCGGGACCACAGCAGAGAGTGGGTACTCTGCTGCCGGACCCCAGCAGAGAGCAGGTCCTGCGCTGCAGGACCCCAGAAGAGAAGGAGGGTCCTCTCGTGCTAGACCCCAGGAGAGGAGGGTGCTCTGCTGGGGGACTCCAGCACGTAGGAGGGTCGTCCTGTGCTGGACCCCAGCAGAGAGGGGTGTCATCTGGTGAAACACCCCAACACAGAGAAAGATCCTCTGTTGCTGGACCCCAGCAGAGAGGGATGTCCTCTGGTGCCAGACCCCAAAAGCAGAGGAGGGTCCTCTGCTGCCAGACCACAGCAGGGAGGAGTGTCCTCTGCTGTCTGACCTGAGCAGTAGAGGATTGTCCTCTGGTGCTGGGCCCCAGCAGAGATGAAGGTCCTCTGCTGCTCGAGCAAGCTGAGAGGAGGGTCCTCTGGTGCTGGACCCCAGCAGAGAATGGTGTCCTCTGTTGATGCACCCCAGCAACAGAGGAGGGTTCTCTGTTGCTGGACCCCAGCAGAGTGTAGGGTGTTGTTGTGCCAGACCACAGCAGAGAGGAGGGACTCTGCTGCCATACCAAGGCAGGGAGGAGGGTCCTCAGCTGCAGAAACCCAGCAGAAGGAGGGTCCTCTGCTGCCAGACCCCAGCAGCAGAGGGGGTCCTCTGATGCCGGACCCTAGCATCAGAGGGTGGTCCTGTGCTTCCAGACACCAACAGCAGAGGGAGGAACTCTGCTGCTGGACCCCAGCAGAACATGGGTGTTGTCTGCTGCCAGAACCCAGCATAAGGAGTGTCATTTGCTACCAAACCCCAGCAGGACAAGGGGGTCCTCTGGTACCGAAACCCAGCAGCAGAGGGGGGTTCTTTGCTACCAGACACAAACAGCATGAGGGGGCTCTCTGCTCCTGGAATCCAGCAGAGAGGACTTCCTCTGCTGCCGGACATCAGGAGAGAGCATAAGGGGGTTCTCTGCTGCCGGACTCCAGCAGAGAGGACTTCCTCTGCTGCCAGACATCAGGAGAGAGGAGGGTCCTCTGCTGCAGGACGCCAGTAGAAGAATAGGATCCTCTGCGTGTCCTCTCTTTGGGGTCCAGTAGGGAACAAGGTTCCTCTGCAACTTCCCCTATGCTGTGGTCCAGCAGCAGAGGCGGGTCATCTGCTGCAGGGGTCCAGCAGGAGAGGAGGGTCCTTTGCTGCTACCTTTCCACTGGGGTCCAGCAGCAGATGTGGGTCCTCTGCTGCCACACCCCAGCAGCAGAAGGCGGTAATCTGGTGCTGGACCCCAGCAGAGTGGAGGGTCCTCTGCCGCTGGACCCCAGTAGGAGAGGAGAGTACTCGGGTACTGCACCACAGCAGAACAAGGTGCTCCTCTGGTGCCGGACCCTAGCAGCAGAGGGGAGTTCTCTGCTGCAGGAACCCAGCAGAAGGAGTGTTCTCTGCTGCCAGACCCCAGGAGCATAGAGAGGTCCTCTGGTGCTGGACCCCATCAGCAGAGGGGGATCTTCTGTTGCCGGACGCCAGCAGCAGAGGAGGGTCCTCTGGTGCTAGACACCAGCAGAGAGGGGTGTCATCTGGTTTCACACAACAGCAGCAGTGGTGGATGCTCTGCTGCTGTACCCAGCAGAGAGGGTGGTCCTCTGCCACCAGACCCCACCTGGGAGGAGGGCCCTCTTGCCTCCGGAACCCAGCAGGGAGGAGGGTCTTCTGCTGCCGGACCCCAGCAGCAGAGGAGGTCCGCTGGTGCCGGACCTGAGCAGCAGAAGAGGGTCCTCTGCTGACGGACCCCAGCAGGGAGGAGGGTCCTCTGCTGCAGGAACCCAGCAGAAACAGGGTCCTCATCTGTCGGATCCCAGCCGAAGATTAGGGTCCTGTGCTTTGTCCTCTCTTTGGGGTCCAGCAGGAGATGAGTGTCCTCTGCAACTTCCTCTCTGCTGTGGTCCTGTAGCAGAGGAGACTCCTCTAGGCTGGGGTTCAGCAGCTGAGAACCCTCCTCTCTGCTATGTCAGGCAGGAGATGACGCTGCTCTGCTGCTGGGATCTGACAGCAGGAGAGGAGGGTCCTCTGCTGCTGGAATAGGAAAGAAGAGAAGGGTCCTCTGCTGCAGGACTCCAGCTGAGAGGAACGTCCTCTGCTGCTTCCTTTCTGCTGCACCCCAGCAGAGAGAAGGGTCCTCTCATGCTAGACACCAGCAGAGAGGATGGTCCTCTGCTGCTTCCTCTCAGCTGGGGTCCAGCAGAAGAGTAGGGTCCTCTGCTGTCGGACGCAGCAGCAGTGGAGGGTCTTCTAATGCCGGGCCCCAGCAGAGAGGAGGGTATTCTGCTGCTCCACCCCAGCAGAGAGGAGGGTCCTCTGGTGCTGGACCCCAGCAGAGAGGGGTGTCCTCTGGTGCCCGACCCAAGCAGCAGAGGGGGTTCTCTTTGGCTGGACCTCAGCAGAGAGGGGGTCCTCTGGTGCCTAACCCCAACAGCTCAGGGGGGTCCTCTGGTGCAGGACCACAGCAGTGAGGAGGGAGGACCTCCACTCCCGGACACCAGCACAAGAGGGGGGTCCTCTGCTGCCAGACCCAACAGAAGGAGGGTCCTTTGCTGCCAGACCCAGTAGCATAGAAGGGTCCTTTGGTGTCGGACCCCAAGAGCAGAGAGGGTTCTCTGCTGCCGCACCCCAGCAGCAGAAGGCGGTCCTCTGGTGCTGGACCCCAGCAGAGTGGAGAGTCCTCTGCTGCCGGAACCCAGCAGAGTGGAGGGTCCTCTGCTGCCAGACCGCAGCAGCAGAGGAGGGTCATGTGGTGCCGAACACCAGGAAGAGAGGGCGTCCTCTGGTGCCGGACCCCACCAACAGAGGAGGGTCTTCTGCAGCTGGACCACAGCAGGGAGGAGGGTTCTCTCATTCCGGACTTCAGCAGGGACGATGGTCCTCTGCTGCTGGACCCCACCAGCAGGGGAGGGTCATCTGGTACCACACCCGAGCAGCAGATGAGGGTCCTCTGCTGCCATATCCCTGCAGGGAGGAGGGTCCTCTGCTACCAGAACACAGCAGAAGGAAGGTCCTCTGCTGCCGGACCCCAGGAACAGAGGGAGGTCCTCTGCTGCCAGACCCCAACAGCTGAGGGGGGGTCCTCTGGTGCCCGACCACAGCAGCAGAGGGAGGACCTCCACTCCCGGACAACAGCAGAAGAGCGGGGTCCTCTGCTGCCACCCAGTAGCAGAGGCGGGTCCTTTGGTGTCGGACCCCAAGAGCAGAGGGGGTTCTCTGCTGCCGCACCCCAGCAGCAGAAGGCGGTTCTCTGGTGCTGGACCCCAGCAGAGTGGAGGGTCCTCTGCTGCTCGACCCCAGCAGGAGAGGAGAGTCCTCGGATCCTGCACCACAGCAGCACAAGTGGTTCCTCTGCTGCCGGTCCCCAGCAGGGGGGGTCCCCTGGTGCCAGAAACAGTAGCAGAGGGAGGACCTCTGCTTCTGGACTCCAGCAACAGAGGGGGGTCCTCTGCTGCAGGAACCCAGCAGAAGGAGGTTTCTCTGCTGTAGGACACCAGCAGCATAGGGGAGTCCTCTGGTGCTGGACCCCAGCAACAGAGGGGGTCTTCTGTTGCCGGAAGCTAGCAGCAGAGGAGGGTCTTCTGCTGCCGAACACCATTAGAAGAGGGTCACCTGCTGTTTCCTCTCTTTGGGCCCCAGTTGGGGAGGAGGGTCCTCTTCAACTTCCTCTGTGCTGTGGTCCAGCAGCAGAGGAGGGTCCTCTGGTGCTGGACCCCAGTAGAAGAGTAGGGTCCTCTGCAGTGTCCTCTCTTTGGGGTCTAGTAGGCAATGAGGGTCCTCTAAAACTTCCCCTCTGCTGTCGTCCAGCAGTAGAGGACGGTCCTCTGCTGTAAGAGTCCAGCAGAGGAGGGTCCTTTGCTGCTACCTCTCCGCTGGGGTCCAGAAGCAGGAGGATCCTCTGCTTCTGGAACACAGCAGAAAAGGAAGGTCCTCTGCTGCGGGACCCCAGCTGAGTAAAGGCTCCTCTTCTGCTTTCTCTCTGCTGTGCCACAGCAGAGAGGAGGGTCCTTTGCTGCTGGACCAAAGCAGAGAGTAGGGTCCTTTGCTGCTTCCTTTCTGCTGGGGTTCCTAAGCAAATGAGGGTGCTCTGCTACCAGACACAACAGCAGTGGATGGTCCTCTGCTGCAGGACCACAGCAGAGAGGAGGGTCTTTCGTACTAGTCCCCAGCAGAGAGGATGGTCCTCTGCTGCCGGACCCCAGCTGGGAGGAGGGGCCTCTGCTGCTGGATCCCAGCAGAGAGGAGTCTTCTGATGCCGGACCCGAGCAGCAGAGGAGGTTCCTCTGATGCCGGAATAGAAGCAAACGAGGGTCATCTGCTGTCGGACCCCAGATGGCAGGAGTGTCTTCTGCTGTATGAACCCAACAGCTGAGTAGCGTCCTCTGCTGCTGGACCCCAGGAGTAAGGAGGGTCCCTGCTGCTCGACCCCAGCAGAGACTAGGGTACTCTGGTTTCGGACCTCAGCAGAGAGGGGTGTCCTCTGGTGTCGGACCCCAGCAGCAGAGGATGGTCCTGTTCTGCCGTACCCGAGCAGGAAGGAGGGTCCTCTGCTGCCGTACCACAGCAAGGAGGAAGGACCTTTGTGGCCGGACCCCAGCAGCAGAGTTGGGTCCTCTGGTGCCCAACCCAAGCAACCTAGTAGGGTCTTCTGGTGCAGGACCTCAGAAGGGAGAAAGGTCCTCTGCTGCCAGACCACAGCAGCAGAGAGGGGTACTCTGGTTCCGGATCCTAGCAGCCCAGTGGGTGTCCTCTGCTGCCAGACAATAGCAGCAGAGGGGGGTCCTCTGGTACTGGAACCCAGCAATAGAGGGGGGTACTCTGCTGCCAGACAACAGAAGCATAGGGGGATCCTATGGTTCCGGAACCCAGCAAAGAAGGGGAGTCCTCTCCTGCTGGATCCCAACAGCTGAGGAGTGTCCTCTGGTACCAGACCCCAGCAGAGAGAAGGGTCCTCTGCTGCCAGATGCCATCACAAGATTAGGTCCTCTGCTGCGTCCTTTCTTTGGGGTCCAGTATGGGACGAGGGCTCTCTGCAACTTCCTCTCTGCTGTGGTCCAGCAGCAAAGGAAGGCCTCTGCTGCAAGGGTGCAGCAGCAGAAAAGAGTCCTCTGCTGTGGGACCCCAGCAGCAGAGCAGCATCCTCTGCTGCCAGACCACAGCAGCAGAAGGGGATCCGCTGCTGTCAGATCCCAGCAGCAGAAGCTAGTCTTCTGCTGACGGATGCCAGCAGCAGAGGGGGTTCCTACAGTACCGGATGCCAGCAGATGAGGGGGGTCCTCTGGTACCGGATCCCAGCAGAGAGGAAGGTCCTCTGGTGCCAGACCCCATCAGTAGAGGAGTGTCCTATGGGCCCAGACCCCAGCAGCAGGGAGGTGGGTCCTCTGGTGTGGAACCCCAAGAGCGGAAGAGGATCCTCTGGTGCAGGACCACAGAAGATAGAAGGGTCCTCCACTGCCGGACCCCAGCAGAGAGGAGGGTCCTTTGCTCCCAGACCTCAGCAAAGAAGAGGGTTCTCTGGTGCCGAACATCAGCAGAGAGTAGGGTCCTCTGCTGCTGTACCCCAGCAGAGAGGAGGGTCATTTGCTGCCAGACTCCAGCAGACAGGAGGGACCCTGCTGCTGGACCCAAGTCCATCAGGGAAGAGTGTCCTCTGGTGCTGGACCCTAGTAGGAGAGGAGGCTCCTATGCTTCCTGACGCTAACACTGAGGAGGGACCTCTGCTGCCAGACCCCAGCAGAACAGGAGTGTCCTCTACTGCTTCCTCTCTGTGATGCCCACCCGGAGAGGAGTGTCCTCTGCAGCTTCCTCTCTGCTGGGGTACAGCAGAGAGGAGAGTCCACTGGTGCCGGACCCCAGCAGAAGAGGAGTGTATTCTCCTGCGTCCTCTCCCTGAGGTGCAGCATGAGGGGAGGGTCCTCTGCAACTTCTTCTCTGTTGCGATCTAGTAGCAGGGGAGAACCTCTTTGCAGGTGTCTCGCAGAAGAGGAGGGTCATCTGCTGTTGGACCCCGGAAGGCAGGAGGTTCCCCGGCTGCCATACCCCAGCAGGGAGGAGAATCCTCTGCTGCCGGACTTCAGCCAGATCCCAGGAGCAGAGGAGTGTCCTCTGCTTCCAGACCCCAGCATGGAGGAGGGTCCTCTGCTGCTGGAACCCAGCAGAGAGGAGGATTCTTTGCTACCAGAACCCAGCATCTGAGGGGGGTCCACTTGTGCCGGACCCCAGCAGCAGAGGAGTGTCCTATGCTTCCAGACCCCAGCATGAAGGAGGGTCCTCTGTTGCCGGAACCCAGTTGAGAGGAGGGTCCTCTGCTGTCGGATCCCAGCAGGGAGGAGTCCTCTGCTGCCGGACCCCAGCAGAGAGCACGGTTCTCTGCTTCATCCTCTCTTTGGGGTCCAGCAGGAGATGAGGATACTCTGCATCTTCCTCTCTGCTCAGGTCCAGCTGCAGAGGAGGGTCCTCCAGACTCCTGCAGAGGGGAGGGTCTTTATTGCTTCCTCTCTGCTGGAAACTAGCAGAGACAAGTGTCCTGTCGTGCTAGACCCCAGCAGAAAAAAGGGTCCTCTGCTGATGGACCAAAGCAGCTGAGGAGGCTCCATTGTTGCCAGACTCCAACAGCAGAGGAGGGTCCTTCTCTTCCGCACCGAAGCAGCATAGGATGGTCCTCTGCTGACGGACCCCACCAGCAGAGGAGGGTCCTCTGGTGCCAGAACCCAGCAGCAAGGAGGGTCTTCTTCTACCGGACGCCAGAAGCAGAGTAGGTCCTGTGGTTCCGGACACCAGCTGCAGAGGAGGGTCCTCTGCTGCTGGACCCCAGCAGCAGAAGGCAGTCCTCTGAGGCTTCCTCTCTGCTGTGGTCCAGCAGAGAGGATGGTCCTTTGGTGCTGGACCACAGCAGAGAGGAAGGACCTCTGATGCTTCCTCTCTGCTGGTGTCCAGCAGCAGGGATGAGGGTCCTCTGTTGCTGGAGCCTGCAGGGATTAGGGTCCTCTGCTGCCGCACCCAAGCAGGGTGGAGGGTCCTCTGCTGCTGGTCCCCAGCAGGGAGGATGGTCCTCTGCTGCTGAACCCCAGCAGGGAGGAGGTTCCTCTGCTTCCGGATTCCAGAAAGTTTTCCGGGTACCTCATCTGAGAACCATCAGTGCTAGTCAGCTGGTGTGTAATTCCAGTCTCAGAGGGTCCATGGACACGCTGAGGTGGGACCCCAGATTCCACTGGGATTGGGGGAATGCCTAATTAGGACCGAGGTCGAAGAGATCTCGTGGGTACACAGACATGGGACTCCAGGTCTCACGGGGCCCATGGGCACACTGACGTGGGACTCCAGCTCCCAGAGGGTCCGTGTGCACACTCACATGGGATTCCAGCTCCCATAGGGCTCGTGGGCTTACTGACTGGGACTCCAGGTCCCTCAGGGCCTCTGGGGTCTGTGATGTGGAACTCCAGCTTCTAGTTCTCCTGTGCCCTTGGTTCTACCTTGCTGGTGAAGACAGACAGCCACTTCCTAGCACAGAGGCCTGGCCTGATGCAAGGCCACAAGTGTCCTCCACCCCCTCCTGATCCTTCATATGCTGGCTGTTCGGCCTTGGAGCCCAATCTTCAAGGGACACATATAGAGGAATTCTGTCCAGGATTCCCACCTGACACTAGGATGGCTGGGGCTGGACCTTCTACTGCTCAAAATGCCTCAGCCAAGCAGGGGTAGAAAGGGTAGCTTATGCGTCCTCTCATGGCCAGCAGGACTCACTGCAGGACGCTCCTCCAGGCTCTCCTGCACAAACAAGGGAAACAATCCCAGACTAAGAGAAATTCACTCTCAAGGACACTCTTTAGAGCGGTTGCACAGAAGTCCCAGGACAGAAGCCTTACTCACACCCTTGGGGTCTGCATTGGCAGACAAAAGCAGTCTTCAGTCACAGCACACTCCCTACCACCCAGGACAGCAGCTTTCTTCCCTCCTGCATGCCTATCTGAATCTGTCCTGTTTTGTTTGAAGCACAAAGGAACAGAGAGGGAGAGACAGAATCATTCTTGCATCTGCTGGCTCACTTCCCCAGGACCACCACCAGAGCCAGATGTGGCTGGGCCAGGACAAGCCTGGGAACCAGGACTTTCCTCCACATGTCCCACAGGGGCACAGCACACAGGGGCACAAGCCCCTGCACCATCCTCCACCGCTCTCCCAGGATCATCAGCAGGGAGCCTGATTGCAGGGGAAACAACCAGGACTTGAAGCAGCACCTATACAGGCCATCTGCCTGGCAGGCTGAGGCTTGACACCCTTGGACACCACACTGAGGCCCCAGAAGACGGGGTTCCTGAGGTGGACCCTCTCGCTGAGGCCCCAACAGAGAGAGAGGGTCAGGTAATGAGGATCTCTCTCGATGAGGCCCCAGCAGAGGGGTTCCGAGGGGGACCCTCTCGCTGAGGCCACAGTAGAGAGAGAGGAGGGGTCTAGGAGGGACACTCTCGCTGAGGCTCCAGCAGAGGGGGTCCCGAGGGGGATCCTCTCGCTGAGGCATCCACAGAGAGGGAAGGGGGCTCGGGGGGCACTCTCGCTGAGGCCTCAGCAGAGAGGGTCCGGAGTGGTACCTTCTCGCCTAGGCCCCAGCAAAAAGGTTAGATGGCTCCGGGTGTCCCTCTAGCTGAGGCCCCAGCTGAAGGGGTCCCAAGGGGTACCTCTTGCTGAGGACCCAGCAGGCAGGGAGGGGTCGCCAGGGTTCCACCTCGCTGAAGCCCCAGCAGAGGGTGTCCCGAGGGGGACCCTCTCACTGAGGCCCCAGCAGCAAGGGAGGGGTTTGCCGGGGTTCCTCTCGCTGAGGCCCCAGCAGAAGGGCTCCTGAAATGGGCCTTCTCACAGATGCCCCAGGAGATAGGGAGGGAAGGGGGGGGCAAATGGTCCCTTTCACTGAGGGCCAAGCATAGGAGGTCCCGAGGGTGACCCTCTCGTTGAGGCCCCAGCAGCGAAGGATGCGGTTCCTAGGGGGACCCTCTCGCTGAGGCCCCAGCAGAGGGGGTCCCGAGGGGACCGGCTGTTGCGGCTCACTTGGAGAGCTAATCATCGGACGGAAGATCTTCCTCTCTCTCTCTCCTCCTCTCTGTATCTCGGACTTTGGAATGAAAAAAAATAAAAGTCCATGAAGCCCTCTTGTTAGCTCATCAGGGAGATGCTCCACTTGCCAAAGAACGCCCAGAGCCTGCATCTCAGGGTGCTCTACAAGGAATGGGGGTGGCGGTAAGGTTTCCCGGGACCTCATCTGGCACAGTACAACCCCAGTGGGCTGGTATGTAACACGAGCTCCCAGAGAGCCGTTGAAACACAGGTTGGGGACTCCAGCTCTCAGGGCCTCCAGGATGCTGGTGTTGGACTCCAGCTCCCTGAGGGCCTGTGGGCATGCTGACATAGGACACCACCTCCCAGGGTTCTTTAAGTGCCTTGCTCTTAAAGGCACCCTGACACTTCCTATCAGAGGCCCGAACTGATGCTAGGCCCCAAGTGTCCTCCACCCCTCCCGAGCTTTGGTATGTGGGCTGTTCGGCCTTGGAGCCCTGATCTTTCAACAGCACGTGTACCAGAATACTGTCTGTGACCCCCATATCACCCTAGGATGGCTCGGATTGGACTGTCTAGAGGTCAGAAGGCCTGAGCCCACCAGGGGTAGAAATGGCAGCTTGGGGCCCGGCGCCGTAGCCTAGCAACTAAAGTCCTCGCCTTGAACACGCTGGGATCCCATATGGGCACCGGTTCTAATCCCGGCTGCTCCACTTCCCATCCAGATCCCTGCTTGTGGCCTGGGAAAGCAGTCGAGGATGGCCCAAAGCTTTGGAAACTTGCACCCACATGGGAGACCCAGAAGAGGCTCCAGGTTCCTGGCTTTGGATCGGCGTGCACCAGCCATTGTGACTCACTTGCGGAGTGAATCATTGGACGGAAGATCTTCTTCTCTGTCTCTCGTCCTCTCTGTGTATCTGACCATGGAATAAAATAAATAAACCTGTAAAAAAAAAAAAAAAAAGGAAAAAAAAAAAGAAAAGAAAAAAAGAAAAGAAAGAATGGCGGCTTTGGGCGCCCTCTGGTGGTCATCAGTACTCAGTGCGGGACGCTCATCCAAGGCTCTCCAGCATGGATGAAGGTTCTCTGCTGCTGGACCCCAGCAGGGAGGAGAGACCTCTGCTGGCAGACCCAAAAAGAGAGGAGGGTCCTCTGCTGCCGGACGCCAGCATAGAGAAGGGTCCTCGGATGTTGGACCCCAACAGAGAGGATGGTCATCTGGTGCTGGATCCTAGCAGAGAAGAAGGTCCTCTGGTGCTAGAACTCAGCAGACAAGAGGGTGCTCCGCTTCTGGACCCCAGCACAGAGGAGTTTCCTCTGCTGCTGGACCACAGCAGAAGACAAGGCTCCTCTGGTGCTGCACTACAGCAGAGAGGAGGGTCCTCTGCTGCTGAACCCAAAAGAAGAGGAAGGTCCTCTGCTACGGGACTCCAGCCGAGAGGAGGGTCCTCTTCTGCTTCCTTTCTGCTGGACCCCAGCAGAGAGATGGGTCCTCTCATGCTAGACACCAGCAGAGAGGATGGTTCTCTGCTGCTTCCTCTCTGCTGGAGTCCAGCAGAAGAAGCGGGTCCTCTGCTGTCAGACGCAGCAGCAGTGGAGGGTCCCCTACTGCCGGACCCAGACAGAGAGGAGGATATTCTGCTGGTCCACCCCAGCAGAGACGAGGCACTTCTGGTGGTGTACTCCAACATAGAGGGGTGTCCTCCGGTGCCGGTCCTAAGATCATAGAGGGTTCTGTTATGCTGGACCGAAGCAGCAGATGGGGGTTCTTTTGTGCCTGACACCAAGAGCAGAGGAAGGTCCTCTGCTGCCGGACTGCAGCAGGGAAGAGTGTCCTCTGCTGCCGGATCCCAGCAGGGAGTAGGGTCCTCTGCTGCTGGAACCCAGCAGAAGGAGGGTCCTCTGCTGTTGGACCCCAACAGAGAATAGAGTGCTCTGCTGCTGGAGACGCCCAAGCACCCCCCCGGCGAGGGTCGCTTCCACTGCTGGAAACCTCCTAGCAGCCGAGGCCACGGGCTACAGCCATGCCGTGGCCCTCCCCTTTCCTTGCGCCTGGGCTCTCCAGCCCCCCAGGCTCCCTCTGCTTCCCCTAGCCGCAGCTGCTGGAGGCTCCCGGCAGCCTAAGCTAGTGTCGCCACCGCTGCGGGACACCCCCGGCAGCCAGGGGAGGGTAGCCGTCACTGCTGCTGAGATCCCCGGCACCCGAGGGCAGGGTCTCCAGCCATGCCCTGGCCCATCCCCTTCACTTGCGCCTGGGCTTTCCAGCCTTGTCGCGCCCCATTCCCTCCCCTAGCCGCAGCTGCTGGAGACCCCTTGCAGCCGAAGAGAGGTTCGCTGCTGAGGCTGGTGACCCCCAGCACCTGAGGCGAGAGTCGCAGCTGCTGATGAGGACCCGCGGGGAGCGTGGGTCGCCTCAGCTGCAGGAGACCCCCGGGGTCCACGTCGAGGGTCGCCTCCACTGCTGGAGACCCCCTAGCAGCCAAGGCCAGGGTCTCCAGTCATGCCGTGGCCCCTCCCCTTCACTTGTGCCTGGGCACTCCAGCCGTGCCCAGCCCCCTCCCCTCCCCTAGGCACAGCTGCTGGAGACCCCCGGCAGCCAAGGCGAGGGTCACCGCGGCTGCTGGAGACTCCCAGCACCAAGGCGAGGGTCGTCGCCACGGCTGGAGACCCCCAGCACCCTAGGCCAAGGTCGCCAATTCCCCTGGAGATCCCGTTGTGGCACAGATAAGGGCTGTAGGCATGCTGCTCCGCCTCCACTACCCTTGTGCCTGGACTCTCCAGCCCTGGCGCGCCCCCTCCCCTTCCCTAGCCGCAGCTCCTGCAGACCCCGGGAAGACAAGGGGAGGGTCGCCTGCTCCTGCTGGAGACCCCCAACTCCCTCCTGGCGAGGGTCGCCTCCACTGCTGGAAACGCCCTAGCAGCCGAGGCCAGGGGCTCCAGCCATGCCATGGCCCTCACCTTTCCTTTCGCCTGGGCTCTCCAGCCGCCACGGCTCCTTCTGCTCCCCTAGCCGCAGCTGCTGGAGACCCCAGGCAGCCCAAGCGAGTGTTGCCACATCTGCTGGAGACCCCCGGCACCCGAGGGCAGGGTCTCCAGCCATGCCGTGGCCCCTCCCCTTCACTTGCGCCTGGGCTCTCCAGCCCTGTCACGCCCCCTCCCCTCCCCAAGCCGCAGCTGCTGGAGACCCTTTGCAGCCGAAGCGAGGTTCGCTGCTTCGGCTGGTGACCCCCAGCACCTGAGGCGAGAGTCGCTGCTGCTGATGGAGACCCGCGGGCAGCAGTGGCGTGGGTTGCCTCAGCTGCAGGAGACCCCCGGGGTCCAAGTAGAGGGTCACCTCGACTGCTGGAGACCCCCTATCAGCCAAGGCCAGGGTCTCCAGCCATGCCGTGGCCCCTCCCCTTCACTTGTGCCAGGACACTCCAGCCGTGCCCCGCCCCCACCCCTCCCCTAGCCACAGCTGCTGGAGACCCCCGGCAGCCAAGGCGAGGCTCACCGCGGCTGCTAGAGACCCCCAGCACCCGAGGCCAAAGTCGCCAATTCCCCTGGAGATCCCCTTGTGGCGCAGCTATGGGCTGTAGCCATGCTGCTCCGCCTCACTACCCTTGCGCCTGGACTCTCCAGCCGTGCCACGCCCCCTCCCCTCCCCTAGCCGCAGCTCCTGGAGACCCCGGGAAGCCAAGGCAAGGGTCGCCGCCGCTGCTGGAGACCCCCAACCCCCTCCTGGCGAGGGTCGCTTGCACCTCTGGAAACCCCCTAGCAGCCGATGCCAGGGGCTCCAGCCATGCCGTGGCCCTCAACTTTCCTTGCGCCTGGGCTCCTCAGCCCCCTAGGCTCCGTCTGCTCCCCTAACCGCAGCTGTTGGAGACCCCTGGCAGCCAACGCGAGGGTCGCCGCTCCTGCTGGAGACCCCCGGCAGCGAGGGGAGGGTCGCCGTCACTGCAGCTGAGACCCCCGGCACCCGAGGGCAGGGTCTCCATCCATGCTGTGGCCCCTCCCCTTCACTTGCGCCTTGTCGCGCCCCAACCACTCCCCTAGCCGCAGCTGCTGGAGACCCCTGGCAACCGAAGAGAGGTTCGCTGCTGAGGCTGGTGACCCCCAGCACCTGAGGCGAGAGTCGCTGCTGCTGATGGAGACCCGCGGGCAGCAGTGGCGTGGGATGCCTCAGCTGCTGGAGACCCCCGGGGTCCACGTCGAGGGTCGCCTCCACTGCTGGAGACCCCCTAGCAGCCAAGGCCAGGGTCTCCAGCCATGCCGTGGCCCCTCCCCTTCACTTGTGCCAGGACACTCCAGCCGTGCCCCGCCCCCGCCCCTCCCCTAGCCACAGCTGCTGGAGACCCCCAGCACCAAGGCGAGGGTCACCGCGGCTGCTGGAGACCCCCAGCACCCTAGGCCAAGGTCGCCAATTCCCCTGGAGATCCCCTTGTGGCGCACCTATGGGCTGTAGCCATGCCGCTCTGCCTCCACTACCCTTGCGCCTGGACTCTCCAGGCGTGCCGCGCCCCCTCCCCTCCCGTCTCTGCTGCTGCTGGAGAACCCCTGCAAGCCGAGGCGAGGGTCGCCGCCACTATGGAAGATCCCTACCAGCCGAGGCGTGGGTCGCAGACGGTGATGGAGACCCCCCCCCCCGTGCAGTGGAGCAGGTCCCTGCTGCTGCTGGAGTTCCCCTTGCAGTGCTGGGAGGGTCTCAATCCATGCTGTCCGCCCTCCCCTTCCCTTGCTCCAGACCTTACCAGCCACGCTGCGCCCCATCTCTTCAGCTCGCCGCCGCTGCTGGAGACCCCTGGCAGCAGCAGCAGCGAAGCTCGCTGCTGCTGGAGACCACCGGAAGCCGCGGCGAGTGTCTTCCGCTGTGCCAGGGCCCCTCCCCTTCCCTTGCACCTGGGCTTTCCAGCTGCACCGCGCCTCTTCAACTCGCCTCGCCTCGCGGCTGGAGACCCCCGGGGGGTGAAGTGAGGGTAGCCACTGCTGCTGGAAATCCCCTCGCGGCAGGGTGAGGGTCGCCAGCTGGGCCGCGCCACGCCCCGTCCCCTCCGGGACCCGCGGATGCTGGAGGCCACTGGGAGCCCTGGCGAGAGTCTCTGTGCTGCTGGATACCCACGGAAGCCGAGGCGAGGGTTGCCGCTGCTGCTGGATACCCACGGGAGCAGAGGCGAGGGTCGCCACTGCTGCTCCTGGAGACCCACAGGCAGCCATGGCATGGGTTGCCTTAGCTGCAGTAGACCCGCGGGGTCCGCGTGGAGGGTTGTCTCCACTGCTGGAGAACCCCTAGCAGCCGAGTCCAGGGTCTCCAGCCCTGCCGTGGCCCCTCCCCTTCACTTGTGCCTGGGCACGCCAGCCAACCCACGCCCAATCCCCTCCCCTAGCCGCAGCTCCTGCAGACCCCTGGCAGCCAAGGCGAGGGTCGCCGCTCCTACTGGACACCCCCACCACCCCGGCGAGGGTCCCCGCTCCTGCTGGAGACACCCAACCCCCTCCCGGCGAGGGTCGCCTCCACTGCTGGAAATCCCCTAGCAGCCGAGGCCAGGGTCTCCAGCCATGCCTTGGACCCTCCCCTTCACTTGTGCCTGAGCTCTCCAGCCGTGCCCCGCCACCTCGCTTCCCCTAGCCGCAGCTGCTGGAGACCCCTGGCAGCAGAAGCGAGGTTCGCTGCTTCGGCTGGTGACCCCCAGCACCTGAGGCGAGAGTCGCTGCTGCTGATGGAGATCCGCAGGCAGCCGTGGCGTAGGTCGCCTCAGCTGCAGGAGACCCCAGGGGTCCACGTCGAGGGTCGCCTCCACTGCTGGGACCCCCTAGCAGCCAAGGCCAGGGTCTCCAGCATGCCGCCCTCCCTCCCCTTCCCTTGCTCCAGGCCTTACAAGCCGTGCTGCGCCCCATCTCTTCAGCTCGCCGCCGCTGCTGGAGACCACTGGCAGCAGCAGCAGCGAGGCTCGCTGCTGCTGGAGACCACCGGAAGCCGTGGCGAGTGTCTTCCGCTGTGCCAGGGCCCCTCCCCTTCCCTTGCACCTGGGCTTTCCAGCTGCACCGCGCCTCTTCAACTCGCCTCGCCTCGCGGCTGGAGACCCCCGGCAGGCGAAGTGGGGGTAGCCGCTGCTGCTGGAGATGCCCTCGCGGCAGGGTGAGGGTCACCAGCCGCGTCACGACCCCTCCCCTCCGGGACCCGCGGCTGCTGGAGGCCCCTGGAAGCCCTGGTGAGAGTCTCTGTGCTGCTGGATACCCACGGAAGCCGAGGCGAGGGTTGCCGCTGCTGCTGGATACCCACGGGAGCAGAGGCGAGGGTCGCCACTGCTGCTCCTGGTGACCACCAGGCAGCCATGGCATGGGTTGCCTCAGCTGCTGTAGACGCCCGGGGTCCGCGTGAAGGGTTGCCTCCACTGCTGGAGACCCCCTAGCAGCCGAGTCCAGGGTCTCCAGCCCTGCCGTGGCCCCTCCCCTTCACTTGTGCCTGGGCACTCCAGCCAAGCCACGCCCAATCCCCTCCCCTAGCCGCAGCTCCTGCAGACCCCTGGCAGTCAAGGCGAGGGTCGCCGCTCCTGCTGGAGACCCCCAATCCGCCAAGGCGAGGGTCGCCTCCACTGCTGGAAACCCCCTAGCAGCCGAGGCCAGGGTCTCCAGCCATGCCGTGGCCCCTCCCCTCACTTGCGCCTGAGCTCTCCAGCCGGGCCCTGCCTCCTCGCCTCCCCTAGCCGCAGCTGCTGGAGACCCCCGGCAGCCGAAGCGAGGTTCGCTGCTGAGGCTGGTGACCCCCAGCACCTGAGGCGAGAGTCGCTGCTGCTGATGGAGATCCGCAGGCAGCCGTGGCGTAGGTCGCCTCAGCTGCAGTAGACCCCCGGGGTCCACGTCGAGGGTCGCCTCCATTGCTGGAGACCCCCTAGCAGCCTAGGCCAGGGTCTCCAGCCATGCCGTGGCCCCTTCCCTTCACTTGTGCCTGGGCACTCCATCCAAGCCACGCCCAATCCCCTCCCCTAGCCGCAGCTCCTGCAGACCCCTGGCAGCCAAGGAGAGGGTCGCCGCTCCTGCTGGAGACCCCCAACCCCCCCATCGAGGGTCGCCTCCACTGCTGGAAACCCCCTAGCAGCCGAGGCCAGGGTCTCCAGCCATGCCGTGGCCCTCACCTTTCCTTGCGCCTGGGCTCTCCAGCCCCCTAGGCTCCCACTGCTCCCCCTAGCCACAGCTGCTGGAGACTCCTGGCAGCCCAAGCGAGTGTTGCCACCGCTGCTGGAGACCCCCGGCAGCCTGGCGAGGGTCGCCGTCACTGCTGCTGAGACCCCCGGCCCCCGCGGGCAGGGTCGCCATCCATGCCGTGGCCCCTCCCCTTCACTTGTGCCTTGGCTCTCCAGTCTTGTCGCGCCCCAACCACTCCCCTAGACGCAGCTGTTGGAGACCCCTTGCAGCCGAAGCGAGGTTCGCTGCTGCTGATGGAGACCCCCAGCACCCGAGGCGAGAATCGCCCTGCTGATGGAGACCCGCTGGCAGCAGTGGCGTGGGTTGCCTCAGCTGCTGGAGACCCACTGGGTCCACTTCGAGGGTCGCCTCCACTGCTGAGAAACCCTATCAGCCAAGGCCAGGGTCTCCAGCCATGCCGTGGCCCCTCCCCTTCACTTGTGCCTGGGCACTCCAGCCGTGCCCCTCCCCTCCCCTCCCCTAGTCGCAGCTGCTGGAGAACCAATGGCAGCCAAGAGGATGCTCACCACGGCTGCTGGAGACCAACACTCCCCCCCTGGCGAGGGTCGCCTCCACTGCTGAGACCCCCTATGAGCCAAGGCCAGGGTCTCCAGCCATGCCGTGGCCCCTCCCCTTCACTTGTGCCTGGCACTCCATCCATGCCACGCCCAATCCCCTCCCCTAGCTGCAGCTCCTGCAGACCCCTGGCAGCCAAGGCGATGTTCACCGCCGCTGCTGGAGACTCCCAGCGCCAAGGCGAAGGTCGCCAATTCCCCTGGAGATCCCCTTGTTTCGCAGCTATGGGCTGTAGCCATGTTGCTCCGCCTCCACTACCCTTGTGCCTGGACTCTCCAGCTGTGCCGCGCCCCGCCCCCCCCGCGTCGCTACCGCTGCAGACCCCTGCAAGCCGAGGCGAGGGTCGCCGCCAATGTTGGAGATCCCTACCAGTCGAGGCGAGTGTCGCAGACGGTGATGTAGACCCCCCCACCCCCGGTGCAGTGGAGCAGGTCTCGGCTGCTGCTGCAGTTTCCCTTGCCGTGCTGGGAGGGTCTCAAGCCATGCCGCCCTCCCTTCCCTTCCCTTGTTCCAGGCCTTACAAGCCGTGCTGCGCCCCATCTCTTCAGCTCGCCGCCGCTGCTGGAGACCACTGGCAGCAGCAGCAGTGAGGCTCGCTGCTGCTGGAGACCCCTGGAAGCCGCAGCGAGTGTCTTCCCCTGTGCCAGGGCCCCTTCCCTTCCCTTGCACCTGGGCTTTCCAGCTGCACCGCGCCTCTTCAACTCGCCTCGCCTCGCGGCTGGAGAACCCCGGCAGGCGAAGTGAGGGTAGCCGCTGCTGCTGGAGATCCCCTCGCGGCAGGGTGAGGGTCGCCAGCCGCGCCGCGCCCCCTCCCCTCCGGGACCCGCGGCTGCTGGAGGCCACTGGGAGACCTGGCGAGAGTCTCTGTGCTGCTGGATACCCACGGAAGCCGAGGCGAGGGTTGCTGCTGCTGCTGGATACACACGGGAGCAGAGGCGAGGGTCGCCGCTGCTGCTCCTGGAGAACCCCAGGCAGCCATGGCATGGGTTGCCTCAGCTGTTGTAGACGCCCGGGGTCCGCGTGGAGGGTTGCCTCCACTGCAGGAGAACCCCTAGCAGCCGAGTCCAGGGTCTCCAGCCCTGCCGTGGCCCCTCCCCTTCACTTGTGCCTGGGCTCTCCAGCCAAGCCACGCCCAAACACCTCCCCTAGCCGCAGCTCCTGCAGACCCCTGGCAGCCAAGGCGAGGGTCGCTGCTCCTGCTGGACACCCCCACCCCCCCGGCAAGGGTCACCGCTCCTGCTGGAGACCCCCACACACCCCGGCGAGGGTCGCCTCCACTGCTGGAAACCCCCTAGCAGCGGAGGCCAGGGTCTCCAGCCCTGCCGTGACCCCTCCCCTTCACTTGTGCCTGGGCACTCCATCCATAACGCGCCCCCTCCCCTCTCCTAGCCGCAGCTCCTGCAGACCCCTGGCAGCCAACGCGAGGGTCGCCGCTCCTGCTGGAGACCCCCACACACCCCGGCGAGGGTCGCCTCCACTGCTGGAAACCCCATTGCAGCCGAGGCCAGGGGCTCCAGCCATGCCGTGGACCCTCCCCTTCACTTGCGCCTGAGCTCTCCAGCCGGGCCCTGCCACCTCGCCTCCCCTAGCCGCAGCTGCTGGAGACCCCTGGCAGCCGAAGCGAGGTTCGCTGCTGAGGCTGGTGACCCCCAGCTCCTGAGGCGGGAGTCGCTGCTGCTGATGGAGATCCGCAGGCAGCCGTGGCATAGGTCGCCTCAACTGCAGGAAGGCCCGGGGTCCACGTCGAGGGTTGCCTCGACTGCTGGAGACCCCCTAGCAGCCAAGGCCAGGGTCTCCAACCATGCCGTGGCCCCTCCCCTTCACTTGTGCCTGGGCACTCCAGCCAACCCACGCCCAATCCCCTCCCCTAGCCGCAGCTCCTGCAGACCCCTGGCAGCCAAGGGGAGGGTCGCCGCTCCTGCTGGAGACCCCCACCCCCCCCGGCAAGGGTCGCCTCCACTGCTGGAAACCCACTAGCAGCGGAAGCCAGGGGCTCCAGCCATGCCGTGGCTCCTCCCCTTCACTTGTGCCTGGACACTCCAGCCGTGCCCCTACCCTACCCTCCCCTAGCCGCAGCTGCTGGAGACCCTCGGCAGCCAAGCGGATGTTCACCGCGGCTGCTGGAGACCACCACCCCCACACGGCGAGGGTCGCCGCTCCTGCTAGAGACCCGCAACCCCCCCCCCCAGTCGAGAGTCGCCTCCACTGCTGAGACCCCCTATCAGCCAAGGCCAGGGTCTCCAGCCATGCTGTGACCCCTCCCCTTCACTTGTGCCTGGGCACTCCTGCCATGCCACGCCCAATCCTCTACCCTAGCCGCAGCTCCTGCAGACCCCCGGCAGCCAAGGCGAGGGTCGCCGCTCCTGCTGGAGGCCCCCAACCCCCTCCTGGCGAGGGTCGCCTCCACTGCTGGAAACCCCCTAGCAGCCGAGGCCAGGGTCTCCAGCCATGCCGTGGCCCCTCCCCTTCACTTGTGCCTGAGTTCTCCAGCCGTGCCCCGCCACCTCGCCTCCCCTAGCCGCAGCTGCTGGAGACCCCTGGCAGCAGAAGCGAGGTTCGCTGCTGAGGCTGGTGACCCCCAGCACCTGAGGCGATAGTCGCTGCTGCTGATGGAGATCCGCAGGCAGCCGTGGCGTAGGTCGCCTCAGCTGCAGTAGACCCCCGGGGTCCACCTCGAGGGTCGGCTCCACTGCTGGAGACCCCCCATCAGCCAAGGCCAGGGTCTCCAGCCATGCAGTGGCCCCTCCCCTTCACTTGTGCCTGGGCACTCCAGCCGTGCCCATCCCCTCCCCTCCCCTAGTTGCAGCTGCTGCAGACCCTCGGCAGCCAAGGGGATGTTCACCGCGGTTGCTGGAGACCCCCAAACCCCCCCCGGCGAGTGTCGCCTCCACTGCTGAGACCCCCTATCAGCCAAGGCCAGGGTCTCCAGCCATGCCGTGGCCCCTCCCCTTCACTTGTGCCTGGGCACTCCAGCCGTGCCCCTCCCCTCCCCTCCCCTAGTCGCAGCTGCTGGAGACCCCCGGCAGCCAAGGCGATGTTCACCGCCGCTGCTGGAGACCCCCAGCATCCGAGGCCAAGATCACCAATTCCCCTGGAGATCCCCTTGTGGCGCAGCTATGGGCTGTAGCCATGTTGCTCCGCCTCCACTACCCTTGTGCCTGGACTCTCCAGCCGTGCCGCGCCCCATCCTCCCGTCTCTGCCGCTGCAGAACCCTGCAAGCCGAGGCGAGGGTCGCCGCCACTGTTGGAGATCCCTACCAGCCGAGGCGAGGGGCGCAGACGCTGATGGAGACCCCCCCACCCCCGGTGCAGCGGAGCAGGTCTCTGCTGCTGCTGGAGTTCCCTTTGCAGTGCTGCGAGGGTCTCAAGCCATGCCGCCCTCCCTCCCCTTCCCTTGCTCCAGGCCTTACAAGCCGTGCTGCGCCCCATCTCTTCAGCTCGCCACCGCTGCTGGAGACCACTGGCAGCAGCAACAGCGAGGCTCGCTGCTGCTGGAGACCACCGGAAGCCGTGGCGAGTGTCTTCCCCTGTGCCAGGGCCCCTTCCCTTCCCTTGCACCTGGGCTTTCCAGCTGCACCGCGCCTCTTCAACTCGCCTCGCCTCGCGGCTGGAGAACCCCGGCAGGCGAAGTGAGGGTAGCCGCTGCTGCTGGAGATCCCCTCGCGGCAGGGTGAGGGTCGCCAGCCGCGCCGCGCCCCCTCCCCTCCGGGACCCGCGGCTGCTGGAGGCCCCTGGGAGCCCTGGCGAGAGTCTCTGTGCTGCTGGATACCCACGGAAGCCGAGGCGAGGGTTGCCGCTGCTGCTGGATACCCACGGGAGCAGAGGCGAGGGTCGCCACTGCTGCTCCTGGAGACCCCAAGGCAGCCATGGCATGGGTTGCCTCAGCTGCAGTAGACCCCCGGGGTCCGCGTGGAGGGTTGCCTCCACTGCTGGAGACCCCGAAGCAGCCGAGTCCAGGGTCTCCAGCCCTGCCGTGGCCCCTCCCCTTCACTTGTGCCTGGGCACTCCAGCCATACCGCGCCCCCTCCCCTCCCCTAGGCGCAGCTGCTGGAGACCCCCGGCAGCCAAGACGATATTCACCGCGGCTGCTGGAGACCCCAAACCCCTCCCCCCGGCGAGGGTCGTCGCTCCTGCTGGAGACCCCCAACCCCCCCCCCGGCGAGGGTCGCCTCCACTGCTGAGACCCCCTATCAGCCAAGACCAGGGTCTCCAGCCATGCCGTGGACCCTCCTCTTCACTTGTGCCTGGGCACTTCAGCCAAGCCACGCCCAATCCCATCCCCTAGCCGCAGCTCCTGCAGACCACTGGCAGCCAAGGCGAGGGTCGCCGCTCCTGCTGGAGACCCCCACCCCCTCCCCCGGTGAGGTTGGCCTCCACTGCTGGAAACCCCCTAGCAGCGGAGGACAGGGGCTCCAGCCATGCCGTGACCCCTCCCCTTCACTTGTGCCTCGGCACTCCAATCATACCGCGCCCCCCTCCCCTCCCCTAGCCGCAGCTCCTGCAGACCCCTGGCAGCCAAGGCGACAGTCGCCGCTCCTGCTGGAGACCCCCAACCCGCCCCGGCGAGGGTCGCCTCCGCTGCTGAAAACTCCCTAGCAGCGGAGGCCAGGGTCTCCAGCCATGCCGTGGCCACTCCCCTTCACTTGTGCCTTGGCACTCCAGCCGTGCCCCTCCCCTTCTCTCCACTAGTCGCAGCTGCTGGAGACCCCTGGCAGATAAGAGGATGTTCACTGCGGCTGCTGGAGACACCGACCCCCCACCGGCGAGTGTCGCCTCCACTGCTGAGACCCCCTATCAGCCAAGGCCAGTGTCTCCAGCCATGCCGTGGCCCCTCCCCTTCACTTCTGCCTGGGCACTCCAGCCATGCCACACCCAATCCCCTACCCTAGCCGCAGCTGCTGCAGACCCCTGGCAGCCAAGGCGAGGGTCGCCGCTCCTGCTGGAGACCCCCAACCCCCTCCCGGCGAGGGTCGCCTCCACTGCTGGAAACCCCCTAGCAGCCAAGGCCAGGGTCTCCAGCCATGCCGTGGCCCCTCCCCTTCACTTGTGCCTGGACACTCCAGCCGTGCCCCTCCCCTCCCCTCCCCTAGTCGCAGCTGCTGGAGACGCTCGGCAGCCTAGCCGAGGGTCACCGTGGCTGCTGGAGACTCCCAGCACCAAGGCGAGGGTCGCCGCCGCGGCTGGAGATCCCCGGCACCCTAGGCCAAGGTCGCCAAATCCCCTGGAGATCCCGTTGTGGCACAGCTAAGGGCTGTAGGCATGCTGCTCCGCCTCCACTACCCTTGTGCCTGGACTCTCCAGTAGCCGTCCGCGCCCATTCAACTCCCCTAGCCGCAGCTCCTGCAGACCCCTGGCAGCCAAGGCGAGGGTCGCCGCTCCTGCTGGAGGCCACCACCCCGCCCCGGCGAGGGTCGCCGCTCCTGCTGGAGACCCCCAAACCCCCGGCGAGGGTCGCCTCCACTGCTGGAAACCCCCTAGCAGCCGAGGCCAGGGGCTCCAGCCCTGCCGTGACCCCTCCCCTTCACTTGTGCCTGGGCACTCCAGCCAAGCCACGCCCCCTCCTCTCCCCTAGCCGCAGCTCCTGCAGACCCCCGGCAGCCAAGAGGATGTTCACCGCAGCTGCTGGAGACACCCACCCCCCCCCCCGGCGAGGGTTGCCTCCACTGCTGAGACCCCCTATCAGCCAATGCCAGGGTCTCCAGCCATGCCGTGGCCCCTCCCCTTCACTTCTGCATGGGCACTCCAGCCATGTCACGCCCAATCCCCTACCCTAGCCGCAGCTCCTGCAGACCCCTGGCAGCCAAGGCGAGGGTCGCCACTCCTCCTGGAGACCCCCAAATCGCCTCGGCGAGGGTCGCCTCCACTGCTGGTAACCTCCTAGCAGCGGTCTCCAGGGTCTCCAGCCATGCCGTGGCCCCTCCCCTTCACTTGCGCCTGAGCTCTCCAGCCATGCCCCGCCACCTCGCCTCCCCTAGCCGCAGCTGCTGGAAACCCCTGGCAGCCGAAGCGAGGTTGGCTGCTTCGGCTGGTGACCCCCAATCCCCTCCCCTAGCCGCAGCTCCTGCAGACCCCCGGCAGCCAAGGCGAGGGTCACCGCGGCTGCTGGAGACTCCCAGCAACAAGGCAAGGGTCGCCGTCGCGGCAGGAGATCCCCAGCACCCTAGGCCAAGGTTCGCCAATTCCCCTGGAGATCCCGTTGTTGCACAGTTAAGGGCTGTAGGCATGCTGCTCCGCCTCCACTACGCTTGTGCCTGGACTCTCCAGCCGTGCCGCGCCCCCTCCCTCCTGTCTCTGCCGCTGCTGGAGACCCCTGCAAGCCGAGGCGAGGGTCGCCAATGCTAATGGAGAACCCCCAACCCCCGGTGCAGCGGAGCAAGTCTCTGCTGCTGCTGGAGTTCCCTTTGCAGTGCTGGGAGGGTCTCAAGCCATGCTGTCCTGCCTCCCCTTCCCTTGCTCCAGGCCTTACAAGCCGTGCTGCGCCCCATCTCTTCAGCTCGCCGTGGCGAGTGTCTTCCGCTGTGCCAGGGCCCCTTCCCTTCCCTTGCACCTGGGCTTTCCAGCTGCACCCCGCCTCTTCAACTCGCCTCGCCTCGCGGCTGGAGAACCCCGGCAGGCGAAGTGAGGGTAGCCGCTGCTGCTGGAGATCCCCTCGCGGCAGGGTGAGGGTCGCCAGCCGCGCCGCGCCCCCTCCCCTCCGGGACCCGCGGCTGCTGGAGGCCCCTGGGAGACCTGGCGAGAGTCTCTGTGCTGCTGGATACCCACGGAAGCCGAGGCGAGGGTTGCCGCTGCTGCTGGATACCCACGGGAGCAGAGGCGAGGGTCGCCGCTGCTGCTCCTGGAGACCCCCAGGCAGCCATGGCATGGGTTACCTCAGCTGCTGTAGACCCCCGGGGTCCGCGTGGAGGGTTGCCTCCACTGCTGGAGACCCCCTAGCAGCCGAGTCCAGGGTCTCCAGCCCTGCCGTGGCCCCTCCCCTTCACTTGTGCCTGGGAACTCCAGCCATACCGCGCCCCCTCCCCTCCCCTAGCCGCAGCTCCTGCAGACCCCTGGCAGCCAAGGCGAGGGTCGCCGCTCCTGCTGGAGACCCCCAACCCCCCCGGCGAGGGTCGCCTCCACTGCTGGAAACCCCCTAGCAGCCTAGGCCAGGGTCTCCGGCCATGCCGTGGCCCCTCCTCTTCACTTGCGCCTGAGGTCTCCAGCCGTGCTGCGCCACCTCGCCTCCCCTAGCCACAGCTGCTAGAGACCCCTGGCAGCCGAAGCGAGGTACGCTGCTGAGGCTGGTGACCCCCAGCACCTGAGGCGAGAGTCGCTGCTGCTGATGGAGATCCCCAGGCAGCCGTGGAGTAGGTCGCCTCAGCTGCAGGAGACCCCCGGGGTCCAGGTCGAGGGTTGCCTCCACTGCTGGAGACCCCCTATCAGCCAAGGCCAGGGTCTCCAGCCATGCCGTGGCCCCTCCCCTTCACTTGTGCCTGGGCACTCCAGCCATGCCACGCCCAATCCCCTCCCCTAGCCGCAGCTCCTGCAGACCCCTGGCAGCCAAGGCGAGGGTCGCCGCTCCTACTGGAGACCCCCACAACCCTTCCCCGGCGAGGGTCGCCTCCACTGCTGGAAACCCCCTAGCAGCCGAGGCCAGGGTCTCCATCCATGCCGTGGCCCCTCCCCTTCACCTGCGCCTGAGTTCTCCAGCCTTTCACCGCTGCCTCGCCCCTCCCCTAGTCGCAGCTGCTGGAGACCCCTGGCAGCCGAAGCGAGGTTCGCTGCTTCGGCTGGTGCCCCCCAGCACCTAAGGAGAGAGTCGCTGCTGCTGATGGAGATCCGCAGGCAGCCGTGGCCTGGGTCGCCTCAGCTGCAGGAGACCCCAGGGGTCCACGTCGAGGGTCGCCTCCACTGCTGGAGACCCCCTATCAGCCAAGACCAGGGTCTCCAGCCATGCCGTGGCCAATCCCCATCACTTGTGCCTGGGCACTCCAGCCGTGCCCCTCCCCTCCCCTCCCCTAGTCGCAGCTGCTGGAGACCCTCGGCAGCCAAGGCGATGTTCACCGCGGCTGCTGGAGACTCCCAGCGCCAAGGCGAGGGTCGCCGCCGCTGCTTGAGACCCCCAGCACCCGAGGCCAAGATCGCCAATTCCCCTGGAGATCCCCTTGCGGCGCAGCTATGGGCTGTAGCCATGTTGCTCCGCCTCCACTACCCTTGTGCCTGGACTCTCCAGCCGTGCCGCGCCCCCTCCCTCCTGTCTCTGCCGCTGCTGGAGACCCCTGCAAGCCGAGGCGAGGGTCGCAGACGATGCTAATGGAGAACCCCCCACCCCCGGTGCAGCGGAGCAGGTCTCTGCTGCTGCTGGAGTTCCCCTTGCAGTGCTGGGAGGGTCTCAAACCATGCCGCCCTCCCTCCCCTTCCCTTGCTCCAGGCCTTACAAGCCGTGCTGCGCCCCATCTCTTCAGCTCGCCGCCGCTGCTGGAGACCACTGGCAGCAGCAGCAGCGAGGCTCGCTGCTGCTGGAGACCACCGGAAGCCGTGGCGAGTGTCTTCCCCTGTGCCAGGGCCCCTCCCCTTCCCTTGCACCTGGGCTTTCCAGCTGCACCGCGCCTCTTCAACTCGCCTCGCCTCGCGGCTGGAGGACCCCAGCAGGCGAAGTGAGGGTAGCCGCTGCTGCTGGAGATCCCCTCGCGGCAGGGTGAGCGTCGCCAGCCGCGCCGCGCCCCCTCCCCTCCGGGACCCGCGGCTGCTGGAGGCCCCTGGGAGACCTGGCGAGAGTCTCTGTGCTGCTGGAGACCCCTGGCAGCGGAAACGAGGTTCGCTGCTTCGGCTGGTGACCCCCAGAACCTGAGGCGAGAGTTGCTGCTGCTGATGGAGATCCGCAGGCAGCCGTGGCCTGGGTCGCCTCAGCTGCAGTAGACCCCCGGGGTCCGAGTGGAGGGTCGCCTCCACTGCTGGAGACCTCCTATCAGCCAAGGCCAGGGTCTCCAGCCATGCCGTGGCCCCTCCCCTTCACTTGTGCCTGGGCACTCCAGCCGTGCCCCTCCCATCCCCTCCCCTAGTCGCAGCTGCTGGAGACCCCCGGCAGCCAAGACGATGTTCACCGCGGCTGCTGGAGACCCCCACCCCCCCCGGCGAGGGTCGCCGCCGCTGCTGGAGATCCCCAAAACCCCCTGGCGAGGGTCGCCTCCACTGCTAGACCCTCTATCAGCCAAGGCCAGGGTCTCCAGCCATGCCGTGGCTCCTCCACTTCACTTGTGCCTGGGCACTCCAGCCATGCCACGCCCAATCCCCTCCCCTAGCCGCAGCTCCTGTAGACCCCTGGCAGCCAAGACGAGGGTCACCGCGGCTGCTGGAGACTCCCAGCAACAAGGCGAGGTTCGCCGCAGCGGCTGGAGATCCCCACCACCCCAGGCCAAGGTCACAATTCCCCTAGAGATCCCGTTGTGGCACAGCTACGGCTGTAGGCATGCTGCTCCGCCTCCACTACCCTTGTGCCTGGACTCTCCAGCCGTGCCGCGCCCCCTCCCCACCCCTAGCCGCAGCTCCTGCAGACCCCTGGCAGCCAAGGCGAGGTTCGCTGCTCCTGCTGGAGACAAGCACCCCCCCCCCCCGGCGAGGGTCGCCGCTCCTGCTGGAGACCCCCAACCCGCCCCGGCGAGGGTCGCCTCCACTGCTGGAAACCCCCTAGCAGCGGAGGCCAGGGGCTCCAGCCCTGCCGTGACCCCTCCCCTTCACTTGTGCCCGGGCACTAAAGCCATACCGCGCGCCCTCCTCTCCCCTAGCCGCAGCTCCTGGAGACCCCTGGAAGCCAAGGTGAGGGTCGCCGCTCCTGCTGGAGACCCCCAACCCGCCCCGGCGAGGGTCGCCTCCACTGCTGAAAACTCCCTAGCAGCGGAGGCCAGGGTCTCCAGCCATGCCGTGGCCCCTCCCCTTCACTTGTGCCTGGGCACTCCAGCCGTGCCCCTCCCCTTCTCTCCACTAGTCGCAGCTGCTGGAGACCCCTGGCAGCCAAGAGGATGTTCACCGCGGCTGCTGGAGACACCGACCCCCTCCCGGCGAGTGTCGCCTCCACTGCTGAGACCCCCTATCAGCCAAGGCCAGTGTCTCCAGCCATGCCGTGGCCCCTCCCCTTCACTTCTGCCTGGGCACTCCAGCCATGCCACGCCCAATCCCCTACCCTAGCCACAGCTGCTGCAGACCCCTGGCAGCCAAGGCGAGGGTCGCCGCTCCTGCTGGAGACCCACAACCCCCTCCCGGCGAGGGTCGCCTCCACTGCTGGAAACCCCCTAGCAGCGGAGGCCAGGGTCTCCAGCCATGCCTTGGCCCCTCCCCTTCACTTGTGCCAGGACACTCCAGCCGTTACCCTCCCCTCCCCTCCCCTAGTCGCAGCTGCTGGAGACCCTCGGCAGCCAAGGGGATGTTCACCGCGGCTGCTGGAGACCTCCAACCCCATCCCCCGGCGAGGGTCGCCTCCACTGCTGAGACCCCCTATCAGCCAAGGCCAGGGTCTCCAGCCATGCCGTGGCCCAATCCCCTTCACTTTTGCCTGGGCACTCCTGCCATGCCACGCCCAATCCCCTCCCCTAGCCGCAGCTCCTGCAGACCCCCGGCACCCAAGGCGAGGGTCACCGTGGCTGCTCGAGACTCCCAGCACCAAGGCGAGGGTCGCCGCCGCTGCTGGAGATCCCCAGCACCCGACCCCAAGGTCGCCAATTCCCCTGGAGATCCAGTTGTGGCACAGCTAAGGGCTGTAGGCATGTGCTCCGCCTCCACTACCCTTGTGCCTGGACTCTCCAGTAGCCGTGCTGCGCCCCCTCCCCTCCCCTAGCCCCAGCTCCTGCAGACCCCAGGCAGAAAAGGCGAGGGTCGCCGCTCCTGCTGGAGACCACCCCCCCCCCCCGGCGAGGGTCGCCGCTCCTGCTGGAGACCCCCAACCCCCCCGGCGAGGGTCGCCTCCACTGCTGGAAACCCCCTAGCAGCCTAGGCCAGGGTCTCCAGCCATGCCGTGGCCCCTTCCCTTCACTTGCGCCTGAGCTCTCCAGCCGTTCCCCGCCACCTAGCCTCCCCTAGCCGCAGCTGCTGGAGACCCCAGGCAGCCGAAGCGAGGTTGGCTGCTTCGGCTGGTGACCCCCAGCACCTGAGGCGAGAGTCGCTGCTGCTGATGGAGATCCGCAGGCAGGCGTGGCCTGGGTCGTCTCAGCTGCAGGAGACCCCCGGGGTCCACGTAGAGGGTCGCCTCCACTGCTGGAGACCCCCTAGCAGCCAAGGCCAGGGTCTCCAGCCATGCCGTGGCCCCTCCCCTTCACTTGTGCCTGGACACTCCAGCCGTGCCCATCAGCTCCCCTCCCCTAGTCGCAGCTGCTGGAGACCCTCGGCACCCAAGGGGATGTTCACCGCGGCTGCTGGAGACCCCCCACACCCCACGGCGAGGGTCGCCGCACCTGCTAGAGACCCCCAACCCCCCCTCCCGGCGAGGGTCGCCTCCACTGCTCAGACCCCCTAGCAGCCAAGGCCAGGTTCTAAAGCCATGCCGTGGCCCCTCCCCTTCCCTTGTGCCTGGGCACTCCAGCCATGCCAAGCCCAAATCCTCCCCTAGCCGCAGCTCCTGCAGACCCCTGGCAGCCAAGGCGAGGGTCGCCGCTCCTGCTGGAGACCACCACCAACCCAAGGCGAGGGTCGCCTCCACTGCTGGAAACCCCCTAGCAGCCTAGGCCAGGGTCTCCAGCCATGCCGTGACCCCTCCCCTTCAACCTGTGCCTGGGCACTCCAGCCATACCGTGCCCCCTCCTCTCCCCTAGCCGCAGCTCCTGCAGACCCCCGGCAGCCAAGAGGATGTTCACCGCGGCTGCTGGAGACACCCACCCCCCCCTCGTCGAGGGTCGCCTCCACTGCTGGGACCCCCTAGCAGCCAAGGCCAGGGTCTCCAGCCATGCCGTGGCCCCTCCCCTTCACTTGTGCCTGGGCACTCCTGCCATGCCACGCCCAATCCCCTCCCCTAGCCGCAGCTCCTGCAGACCCCTGGCCACCAAGGCGAGGGTCGCCGCTCCTGCTGGAGGCCCCCAAACCCTCCTGGCGAGGGTCGCCTCCACTGCTGGAAACCCACTAGCAGCCGAGGCCAGGGTCTCCAGCCATGCCGTGGCCCCTCCCCTTCACTTGCGCCTGAGCTCTCCCGACGTGCCTCACCACCTCGCCTCCCCTAGCCGCAGCTGCTGGAGACCCCTGGCAACCGAAGCGAGGTTCGCTGCTGAGGCTGGTGACCCCCAGCACCTGAGGCGAGAGTCGCTGCTGCTGATGGAGATCCCCAGGCAGCCGTGGCGTAGGTCGCCTCAGCTGCAGGAGACCACCGGGGTCCACCTCGAGGGTCGGCTCCACTGCTGAGACCCCCTATCAGCCAAGGCCAGGGTCTCCAGCCATGCCGTGGCCCCTCCCCTTCACTTGTGCCTGGACACTCCAGCCGTGCCCCTCCCCTTACCTCCCCTAGTCGCAGCTGCTGGAGACCCTCGGCAGCCAAGGGGATGTTCACCGCGGCTGCTGGAGACCTCCAACCCCATCCCCCGGCGAGGGTCGCCTCCACTGCTGAGACCCCCTATCAGCCAAGGCCAGGGTCTCCAGCCATGCCGTGGCCCCTCCCCTTCACTTGTGCCTGGGCACTCCACCCATGCCACGCCCAATCCCCTCCCCTAGCCGCAGCTCCTGCAGACCCCCGGCAGCCAAGGCGAGGGTCACCGCGGCTGCTGGAGACTCCCAGCACCAAGGCGAGGGTCGCCGCTGCGGCTGGAGATCCCAGCACCCGAGGCCAAGGTCGCCAATTCCCCTGGAGATCCCCTTGTGGCACAGCTAAGGGCTGTAGGCATGCTGCTCCGCCTCCACTACCCTTGTGCCTGGACTCTCCAGCAGCCGTGCCGCGCCCCCTCCCCACCCCTAGCAACAGCTGCTAGAGACCCCCGGCAGCCAAGGCGAGGGTCACCGCGGCTGCTGGAGACCCCCCGCACCCGAGGCCAAGGTCGCCAATTCCCCTGGAGATCCCCTTGTGGCGCAGCTATGGGCTGTAACCATGCCGCTCCGCCTCACTACCCTTGTGCCTGGACTCTGCAGCCGTGCCGCGCCCCCTCCCCTCCCCTAGCCGCAGCTCCTGCAGACCCCTGGCAGCCAAGGCGAGGGTCGCCGCTCCTGCTGGAGACCACCACCCCCACCCTGCGAGTGTCGCCGCTCCTGCTGGAGACCCCCAATCCCCCAGGCGAGGGTCGCATCCACTGCTGGAAACCCCCTAGCAGCCGAGGCCAGGGGCTCCAGCCCTGCCGTGACCCCTCCCCTTCACTTGTGCCTGGGCACTCCAGCTATACCGCGCCCCCTCCTCTCCCCTAGCCGCAGCTCCTGCAGACCCCTGGCCACCAAGGCGAGGGTCGTCGCTCCTCCTGGAGACCCCCAAACCGCCCCGGCAAGGGTCGCCTCCACTGCTGGAAACCCCCTAGCAGCGGTCTCCAGGGTCTCCAGCCATGCCGTGGCCCCTCCCCTTCACTTGCGCCTGAGCTCTCCAGCCTTGCCTAGCCACCTCGCCTCCCCTAGCCACAGCTGCTGGAGACCACTGGCAGCCGAAGCGAGGTTCGCTGCTTCAGCTGGTGACCCCCAGCACCTGAGGCGAGAGTCGCTGCTGCTGATGGAGATCCGCAGGCAGCCGTGGCGTAGGTCGCCTCAGCTGCAGTAGACCCCCGGGGTCCGCGTGGAGGGTCGCCTCCACTGCTGGAGACCCCCTATCAGCCAAGGCCAGGGTCTCCAGCCATGCCGAGGCCCCTCCCCTTCACTTGTGCCTGGGCACTCCAGCCGTGCCCCTCCCCTCCCCTCCCCTAGTCGCAGCTGCTGGAGACCCCCCGCAGCCAAGACGATGTTCACCGCGGCTGCTGGAGACCCCCACCCCCCCGGCGAGGGTCGCCGCCGCAGCTAGAGATCCCCAACACCCCCAGGCGAGGGTCGCCTCCACTGCTGAGACCCCCTATCAGCAATGGCCAGTGTCTCCAGCCATGCCGTGGCCCCTCCCCTTCACTTCTGCCTGGGCACTCCAGCCATGCCACGCCCAATCCCCTACCCTAGCTGCAGCTGCTGCAGACCCCCGGCAGCCAAGGCAAGGGTCGCCGCTCCTGTTGGAGACCCCCAACCCCCTCCCGGCGAGGGTCGCCTCCACTGCTGGAAACCCCCTAGCAGCAGAGGCCAGGGTCTCCAGCCATGCCTTGGCCCCTCCCCTTCACTTGTGCCAGGACACTCCAGCCGTTACCCTCCCCTCCCCTCCCCTAGTCGCAGCTGCTGGAGACCCTCGGCAGCCAAGGGGATGATCACCGCGGCTGCTGGAGACCCCCACCCCCCACGGCGAGGGTCGCCGCTCCTGCTAGAGACACCGAACACCCCCCCGGCGAGGGTCGCCTCCACTGCTGAGACCCCCTATCAGCCAAGGCCAGGGTCTCCAGCCATGCCGTGGCCCAATCCCCTTCACTTTTGCCTGGGCACTCCTGCCATGCCACGCCCAATCCCCTCCCCTAGCCGCAGCTCCTGCAGACCCCCGGCAGCCAAGGCGAGGGTCACCGTGGCTGCTTGAGACTCCCAGCACCAAGGCGAGGGTCGCCGCCGCTGCTGGAGATCCCCAGCACCCGACCCCAAGGTCGCCAATTCCCCTGGAGATCCCATTGTGGCACAGCTAAGGGCTGTAGGCATGTGCTCCGCCTCCACTACCCTTGTGCCTGGACTCTCCAGTAGCCATGCCGCGCCCCCTCCCCTCCCCTAGCCGCAGCTCCTGCAGACCCCAGGCAGAAAAGGCGAGGGTCGCCGCTCCTGCTGGAGACCACCACCCCCCCCGGCGAGGGTCGCCGCTCCTGCTGGAGACCCCCAACCCCCCCGGCGAGGGTCGCCTCCACTGCTGGAAACCCCCTAGCAGTCTAGGCCAGGGTCTCCAGCCATGCCGTGGCCCCTTCCCTTCACTTGCGCCTGAGCTCTCCAGCCGTTCCCCGCCACCTAGCCTCCCCTAGCCGCAGCTGCTGGAGACCCCTGGCAGCCGAAGCGAGGTTCGCTGCTGAGGCTGGTGACCCCCAGCACCTGAGGCGAGAGTCGCTGCTGCTGATGGAGATCTGCAGGCAGGCGTGGCCTGGGTCGTCTCAGCTGCAGGAGACCCCCGGGGTTCGCGTGGAGGGTCGCCTCCACTGCTGGAGACCCCCTATCAGCCAAGGCCAGGGTCTCCAGCCATGCCGTGGCCCCTCCCCTTCACTTGTGCCTGGGCACTCCAGCCGTGCCCCTCCCCTCCCCTCCCCTAGTCGCAGCTGCTGGAGACCCCCGGCAGCCAAGACGATGTTCACCGCGGCTGCTGGAGACCCCCACCCCCCCCGGCGAGGGTCGTCGCTCCTGCTGGAGACCCCCAACCCACCCCCCGGCGAGGGTCGCCTCCACTGCTGAGACCCCCTATCAGCCAAGACCAGGGTCTCCAGCCATGCCGTGGACCCTCCTCTTCACTTGTGCCTGGGCACTCCAGCCAAGCCACGCCCAATCCCATCCCCTAGCCGCAGCTCCTGCAGACCCCTGGCAGCCAAGGCGAGGGTCGCCGCTCCTGCTGGAGACCCCCACCCCCCTCCCCCGGCGAGGCTCGCCTCCACTGCTGGAAACCCCCTAACAGCGGAGGCCAGGGGCTCCAGCCATGCCGTGACCCCTCCCCTTCACTTGTGCCTGGGCACTCCAGCCATACCGCGCCCCCTCCTCTCCCCTAGCCGCAGGTCCTGCAGACCCCTGGCAGCCAAAGCGAGGGTCGCCGCTCCTGTTGGAGACCCCCAACCCCCTCCTGGCGAGGGTCGCCTCCACTGCTGGAAACCCCCTAGCAGCCGAGGCCAGGGTCTCCAGCCATGCCGTGGCCCCTCCCCTTCACTTGTGCCTGGGCACTCCAGCCGTGCCCCTCCCCTCCCCTCCCCTAGTCGCAGCTGCTGGAGACCCCCCGCAGCCAAGACGATGTTCACCGCGGCTGCTGGAGACCCCCCCCCCCGGCGAGGGTCGACGCCGCTGCTGGAGATCCCCAACACCCCCCGGCGAGGGTCGCCTCCACTGCTAGACCCTCTATCAGCCAAGACCAGGGTCTCTAGCCATGCCGTGGACCCTCCACTTCACTTGTGCCTGGGCACTGCTGCCATGCCACGCCCAATCCCCTCCCCTAGCCGCAGCTCCTGCAGACCCCTGGCAGCCAAGGCGAGGGTCACCGCGGCTGCTGGAGCCTCCCAGCACCAAGGCGAGGGTCGCCGCCGCGGCTGGAGATCCCCAGCACCCGAGGCCAAGGTCGCCAATTCCCCTGGAGATCCCGTTGTTGCACAGCTAAGGGCTGTAGGCATGCTGCTCCGCCTCCACTACCCTTGTGCCTGCACTCTCCAGTAGCCGTGCCGCGCCCCCTCCCCTCCCCTAGCCGCAGCTCCTGCAGACCCCTGGCAGCCAAGGCGAGGGTCGCCGCCACTGTTGGAGATCCCTACCAGCCGAGGCGAGGGGCGCAGACGGTGATGGAGACCCTCCCCCGTGCAGTGGAGCAGGTCTCTGCTGCTGCTGGAGTTCCCTTTGCAGTGCTGGGAGGGTCTCAAGCCATGCCGCCCTCCCTCCCCTTCCCTTGCTCCAGGCCTTACAAGCCGTGCTGCGCCCCATCTCTTCAGCTCGCCGCCGCTGCTGGAGACCACTGGCAGCAGCAGCAGCGAGGCTCGCTGCTGCTGGAGACCACCGGAAGCCGTGGCGAGTGTCTTCCGCTGTGCCAGGGCCCCTTCCCTTCCCTTGCACCTGGGCTTTCCAGCTGCACCACACCACTTCAACTCGCCTCGCCTCGCGGCTGGAGACCCCCAGCAGGCGAAGTGAGGGTAGTCGCTGCTGCTGGAGATCCCCTCGCGGCAGGGTGAGGGTCGCCAGCCGCGCCGCGCCCCCTCCCCTCTGGGACCCGCGGCTGCTGGAGGCCCCTGGGAGCCCTGGCGAGAGTCTCTGTGCTGCTGGATACCCACGGAAGCCGAGGCGAGGGTTGCGGCTGCTGCTGGATACACACGGGAGCAGAGGCGAGGGTCGCCGCTGCTGCTCCTGGAGACCCCCAGGCAGCCATGGCATGGGTTGCCTCAGCTGCAGGAGACCCCCGGGGTCCGCGTGGAGGGTCGCCTCCACTGCTGGAGACCCCCTAGCAGCCAAGGCCAGGGTCTCCAGCCATGCCGTGGCCCCTCCCCTTCACTTGTGCCTGGGCACTCCAGCCGTGCCCCTCCCCTCCCCTCCCCTAGTTGCAGCTGCTGGAGACCCCCGGCAGCCAAGACGATGTTCACCGCGGCTGCTGGAGACCCCCACCCCCCCCCGGCGAGGGTCGTCGCTCCTGCTGGAGACCCCCAACCCCCCCCCGGCGAGGGTCGCCTCCACTGCTGAGACCCCCTATCAGCCAAGACCAGGGTCTCCAGCCATGCCGTGGACCCTCCTCTTCACTTGTGCCTGGGCACTCCAGCCAAGCCACGCCCAATCCCATCCCCTAGCCGCAGCTCCTGCAGACCCCTGGCAGCCAAGGCGAGGGTCGCCGCTCCTGCTGGAGACCCCCACCCCCCTCCCCCGGCGAGGCTCGCCTCCACTGCTGGAAACCCCCTAGCAGCGGAGGCCAGGGGCTCCAGCCATGCCGTGACCCCTCCCCTTCACTTGTGCCTGGGCACTCCAGCCATACCGCGCCCCCTCCTCTCCCCTAGCCGCAGGTCCTGCAGACCCCTGGCAGCCAAAGCGAGGGTCGCCGCTCCTGTTGGAGACCCCCAACCCCCTCCTGGCGAGGGTCGCCTCCACTGCTGGAAACCCCCTAGCAGCCGAGGCCAGGGTCTCCAGCCATGCCGTGGCCCCTCCCCTTCACTTGTGCCTGGGCACTCCAGCCGTGCCCCTCCCCTCCCCTCCCCTAGTCGCAGCTGCTGGAGACCCCCCGCAGCCAAGACGATGTTCACCGCGGCTGCTGGAGACCCCCACCCCACCCCCCGGCGAGGGTCGACGCCGCTGCTGGAGATCCCCAACACCCCCCGGCGAGGGTCGCCTCCACTGCTAGACCCTCTATCAGCCAAGGCCAGGGTCTCCAGCCAGGCCGTGGACCCTCCACTTCACTTGTGCCTGGGCACTGCTGCCATGCCACTCCCAATCCCCTCCCCTAGCCGCAGCTCCTGCAGACCCCCGGCAGCCAAGGCGAGGGTCACCGCGGCTGCTGGAGCCTCCCAGCACCAAGGCGAGGGTCGCCGCCGCGGCTGGAGATCCCCAGCACCCGAGGCCAAGGTCGCCAATTCCCCTGGAGATCCCGTTGTTGCACAGCTAAGGGCTGTAGGCATGCTGCTCCGCCTCCACTACCCTTGTGCCTGCACTCTCCAGTAGCCGTGCCGCGCCCCCTCCCCTCCCCTAGCCGCAGCTCCTGCAGACCCCTGGCAGCCAAGGCGAGGGTCGCCGCCACTGTTGGAGATCCCTACCAGCCGAGGCGAGGGGCGCAGACGGTGATGGAGACCCTCCCCCGTGCAGTGGAGCAGGTCTCTGCTGCTGCTGGAGTTCCCTTTGCAGTGCTGGGAGGGTCTTAAGCCATGCCGCCCTCCCTCCCCTTCCCTTGCTCCAGGCCTTACAAGCCGTGCTGCGCCCCATCTCTTCAGCTCGCCGCCGCTGCTGGAGACCACTGGCAGCAGCAGCAGCGAGGCTCGCTGCTGCTGGAGACCACCGGAAGCCGTGGCGAGTGTCTTCCGCTGTGCCAGGGCCCCTTCCCTTCCCTTGCACCTGGGCTTTCCAGCTGCACCACACCTCTTCAACTCGCCTCGCCTCGCAGCTGGAGACCCCCAGCAGGCGAAGTGAGGGTAGTCGCTGCTGCTGGAGATCACCTCGCGGCAGGGTGAGGGTCGCCAGCCGCGCCGCGCCCCCTCCCCTCCGGGACCCGCGGCTGCTGGAGACCCCTGGGAGCCCTGGCGAGAGTCTCTGTGCTGCTGGATACCCACGGAAGCCGAGGCGAGGGTTGCGGCTGCTGCTGGATACACACGGGAGCAGAGGCGAGGGTCGCCGCTGCTGCTCCTGGAGACCCCCAGGCAGCCATGGCATGGGTTGCCTCAGCTGCAGGAGACCCCCGGGGTCCGCGTGGAGGGTCGCCTCCACTGCTGGAGACCCCCTAGCAGCCAAGGCCAGGGTCTCCAGCCATGCCGTGGCCCCTCCCCTTCACTTGTGCCTGGGCACTCCAGCCGTGCCCCTCCCCTCCCCTCCCCTAGTCGCAGCTGCTGGAGACCCCCGGCAGCCAAGACGATGTTCACCGCGGCTGCTGGAGACCCCCACCCCCCCCCCGGCGAGGGTCGTCGCTCCTGCTGGAGACCCCCAACCCCCCCCCCGGCGAGGGTCGCCTCCACTGCTGAGACCCCCTATCAGCCAAGACCAGGGTCTCCAGCCATGCCGTGGACCCTCCTCTTCACTTGTGCCTGGGCACTCCAGCCAAGCCACGCCCAATCCCATCCCATAGCCGCAGCTCCTGCAGACCCCTGGCAGCCAAGGCGAGGGTCGCCGCTCCTGCTGGAGACCCCCACCCCCCTCCCCCGGCGAGGCTCGCCTCCACTGCTGGAAACCCCCTAGCAGCGGAGGCCAGGGGCTCCAGCCATGCCGTGACCCCTCCCCTTCACTTGTGCCTGGGCACTCCAGCCATACCGCGCCCCCTCCTCTCCCCTAGCCGCAGGTCCTGCAGACCCCTGGCAGCCAAAGCGAGGGTCGCCGCTCCTGTTGGAGACCCCCAACCCCCTCCTGGCGAGGGTCGCCTCCACTGCTGGAAACCCCCTAGCAGCCGAGGCCAGGGTCTCCAGCCATGCCGTGGCCCCTCCCCTTCACTTGTGCCTGGGCACTCCAGCCGTGCCCCTCCCCTCCCCTCCCCTAGTCGCAGCTGCTGGAGACCCCCCGCAGCCAAGACGATGTTCACCGCGGCTGCTGGAGACCCCCACCCCACCCCCCGGCGAGGGTCGACGCCGCTGCTGGAGATCCCCAACACCCCCCGGCGAGGGTCGCCTCCACTGCTAGACCCTCTATCAGCCAAGACCAGGGTCTCCAGCCATGCCGTGGACCCTCCACTTCACTTGTGCCTGGGCACTGCTGCCATGCCACGCCCAATCCCCTCCCCTAGCCGCAGCTCCTGCAGACCCCCGGCAGCCAAGGCGAGGGTCACCGCGGCTGCTGGAGCCTCCCAGCACCAAGGCGAGGGTCGCCGCCGCGGCTGGAGATCCCCAGCACCCGAGGCCAAGGTCGCCAATTCCCCTGGAGATCCCGTTGTTGCACAGCTAAGGGCTGTAGGCATGCTGCTCCGCCTCCACTACCCTTGTGCCTGCACTCTCCAGTAGCCGTGCCGCGCCCCCTCCCCTCCCCTAGCCGCAGCTCCTGCAGACCCCTGGCAGCCAAGGCGAGGGTCGCCGCCACTGTTGGAGATCCCTACCAGCCGAGGCGAGGGGCGCAGACGGTGATGGAGACCCTCCCCCGTGCAGTGGAGCAGGTCTCTGCTGCTGCTGGAGTTCCCTTTGCAGTGCTGGGAGGGTCTCAAGCCATGCCGCCCTCCCTCCCCTTCCCTTGCTCCAGGCCTTACAAGCCGTGCTGCGCCCCATCTCTTCAGCTCGCCGCCGCTGCTGGAGACCACTGGCAGCAGCAGCAGCGAGGCTCGCTGCTGCTGGAGACCACCGGAAGCCGTGGCGAGTGTCTTCCGCTGTGCCAGGGCCCCTTCCCTTCCCTTGCACCTGGGCTTTCCAGCTGCACCGCACCTTTTCAACTCGCCTCGCCTCGCGGCTGGAGACCCCCAGCAGGCGAAGTAAGGGTAGCCGCTGCTGCTGGAGATCCCCTCGCGGCAGGGTGAGGGTCGCCAGCCGCGCCACGCCCCCTTCCCTCCGGGAACCGCTGCTGCTGGAGGCCCCTGGGAGCCCTGGCGAGAGTCTCTGTGCTGCTGGATACCCACGGAAGCCGAGGCGAGGGTTGCGGCTGCTGCTGGATACACACGGGAGCAGAGGCGAGGGTCGCCGCTGCTGCTCCTGGAGACCCCCAGGCAGCCATGGCATGGGTTGCCTCAGCTGCAGGAGACCCCCGGGGTCCGCGTGGAGGGTCGCCTCCACTGCTGGAGACCCCCTAGCAGCCAAGGCCAGGGTCTCCAGCCATGCCGTGGCCCCTCCCCTTCACTTGTGCCTGGGCACTCCAGCCGTGCCCCTCCCCTCCCCTCCCCTAGTTGCAGCTGCTGGAGACCCCCGGCAGCCAAGACGATGTTCACCGCGGCTGCTGGAGACCCCCACCCCCCCCGGCGAGGGTCGTCGCTCCTGCTGGAGACCCCCAACCCCCCCCCCGGCGAGGGTCGCCTCCACTGCTGAGACCCCCTATCAGCCAAGACCAGGGTCTCCAGCCATGCCGTGGACCCTCCTCTTCACTTGTGCCTGGGCACTCCAGCCAAGCCACGCCCAATCCCATCCCCTAGCCGCAGCTCCTGCAGACCCCTGGCAGCCAAGGCGAGGGTCGCCGCTCCTGCTGGAGACCCCCACCCCCCTCCCCCGGCGAGGCTCGCCTCCACTGCTGGAAACCCCCTAGCAGCGGAGGCCAGGGGCTCCAGCCATGCCGTGACCCCTCCCCTTCACTTGTGCCTGGGCACTCCAGCCATACCGCGCCCCCTCCTCTCCCCTAGCCGCAGGTCCTGCAGACCCCTGGCAGCCAAAGCGAGGGTCGCCGCTCCTGTTGGAGACCCCCAACCCCCTCCTGGCGAGGGTCGCCTCCACTGCTGGAAACCCCCTAGCAGCCGAGGCCAGGGTCTCCAGCCATGCCGTGGCCCCTCCCCTTCACTTGTGCCTGGGCACTCCAGCCGTGCCCCTCCCCTCCCCTCCCCTAGTCGCAGCTGCTGGAGACCCCCCGCAGCCAAGACGATGTTCACCGCGGCTGCTGGAGACCCCCCCCCCCCGGCGAGGGTCGACGCCGCTGCTGGAGATCCCCAACACCCCCCGGCGAGGGTCGCCTCCACTGCTAGACCCTCTATCAGCCAAGACCAGGGTCTCCAGCCATGCCGTGGACCCTCCACTTCACTTGTGCCTGGGCACTGCTGCCATGCCACGCCCAATCCCCTCCCCTAGCCGCAGCTCCTGCAGACCCCCGGCAGCCAAGGCGAGGGTCACCGCGGCTGCTGGAGACTCCCAGCACCAAGGCGAGGGTCGCTGCCGCGGCTGGAGATCCCCAGCACCCGAGGCCAAGGTCGCCAATTCCCCTGGAGATCCCGTTGTTGCACAGCTAAGGGCTGTAGGCATGCTGCTCCGCCTCCACTACCCTTGTGCCTGCACTCTCCAGTAGCCGTGCCGCGCCCCCTCCCCTCCCCTAGCCGCAGCTCCTGCAGACCCCTGGCAGCCAAGGCGAGGGTCGCCGCCACTGTTGGAGATCCCTACCAGCCGAGGCGAGGGGCGCAGACGGTGATGGAGACCCTCCCCCGTGCAGTGGAGCAGGTCTCTGCTGCTGCTGGAGTTCCCTTTGCAGTGCTGGGAGGGTCTCAAGCCATGCCGCCCTCCCTCCCCTTCCCTTGCTCCAGGCCTTACAAGCCGTGCTGCGCCCCATCTCTTCAGCTCGCCGCCGCTGCTGGAGACCACTGGCAGCAGCAGCAGCGAGGCTCGCTGCTGCTGGAGACCACCGGAAGCCGTGGCGAGTGTCTTCCGCTGTGCCAGGGCCCCTTCCCTTCCCTTGCACCTGGGCTTTCCAGCTGCACCGCACCTTTTCAACTCGCCTCGCCTCGCGGCTGGAGACCCCCAGCAGGCGAAGTGAGGGTAGCCGCTGCTGCTGGAGATCCCCTCGCGGCAGGGTGAGGGTCGCCAGCCGCGCCGCGCCCCCTCCCCTCCGGGACCCGCGGCTGCTGGAGGCCCCTGGGAGCCCTGGCGAGAGTCTCTGTGCTGCTGGATACCCACGGAAGCCGAGGCGAGGGTTGCGGCTGCTGCTGGATACACACGGGAGCAGAGGCGAGGGTCGCCGCTGCTGCTCCTGCAGACCCCCAGGCAGCCATGGCATGGGTTGCCTCAGCTGCAGGAGACCCCCGGGGTCCGCGTGGAGGGTCGCCTCCACTGCTGGAGACCCCCTAGCAGCCAAGGCCAGGGTCTCCAGCCATGCCGTGGCCCCTCCCCTTCACTTGTGCCTGGGCACTCCAGCCGTGCCCCTCCCCTCCCCTCCCCTAGTCGCAGCTGCTGGAGACCCCCGGCAGCCAAGACGATGTTCACCGCGGCTGCTGGAGACCCCCACCCCCCCCGGCGAGGGTCGTCGCTCCTGCTGGAGACCCCCAACCCCCCCGGCGAGGGTCGCCTCCACTGCTGAGACCCCCTATCAGCCAAGACCAGGGTCTCCAGCCATGCCGTGGACCCTCCTCTTCACTTGTGCCTGGGCACTCCAGCCAAGCCACGCCCAATCCCATCCCCTAGCCGCAGCTCCTGCAGACCCCTGGCAGCCAAGGCGAGGGTCGCCGCTCCTGCTGGAGACCCCCACCCCCCTCCCCCGGCGAGGCTCGCCTCCACTGCTGGAAACCCCCTAGCAGCGGAGGCCAGGGGCTCCAGCCATGCCGTGACCCCTCCCCTTCACTTGTGCCTGGGCACTCCAGCCATACCGCGCCCCCTCCTCTCCCCTAGCCGCAGGTCCTGCAGACCCCTGGCAGCCAAAGCGAGGGTCGCCGCTCCTGTTGGAGACCCCCAACCCCCTCCTGGCGAGGGTCGCCTCCACTGCTGGAAACCCCCTAGCAGCCGAGGCCAGGGTCTCCAGCCATGCCGTGGCCCCTCCCCTTCACTTGTGCCTGGGCACTCCAGCCGTGCCCCTCCCCTCCCCTCCCCTAGTCGCAGCTGCTGGAGACCCCCCGCAGCCAAGACGATGTTCACCGCGGCTGCTGGAGACCCCCACCCCACCCCCCGGCGAGGGTCGACGCCGCTGCTGGAGATCCCCAACACCCCCGGCGAGGGTCGCCTCCACTGCTAGACCCTCTATCAGCCAAGACCAGGGTCTCCAGCCATGCCGTGGACCCTCCACTTCACTTGTGCCTGGGCACTGCTGCCATGCCACGCCCAATCCCCTCCCCTAGCCGCAGCTCCTGCAGACCCCCGGCAGCCAAGGCGAGGGTCACCGCGGCTGCTGGAGCCTCCCAGCACCAAGGCGAGGGTCGCCGCCGCGGCTGGAGATCCCCAGCACCCGAGGCCAAGGTCGCCAATTCCCCTGGAGATCCCGTTGTTGCACAGCTAAGGGCTGTAGGCATGCTGCTCCGCCTCCACTACCCTTGTGCCTGCACTCTCCAGTAGCCGTGCCGCGCCCCCTCCCCTCCCCTAGCCGCAGCTCCTGCAGACCCCTGGCAGCCAAGGCGAGGGTCGCCGCCACTGTTGGAGATCCCTACCAGCCGAGGCGAGGGGCGCAGACGGTGATGGAGACCCTCCCCCGTGCAGTGGAGCAGGTCTCTGCTGCTGCTGGAGTTCCCTTTGCAGTGCTGGGAGGGTCTCAAGCCATGCCGCCCTCCCTCCCCTTCCCTTGCTCCAGGCCTTACAAGCCCGTGCTGCGCCCCATCTCTTCAGCTCGCCGCCGCTGCTGGAGACCACTGGCAGCAGCAGCAGCGAGGCTCGCTGCTGCTGGAGACCACCGGAAGCCGTGGCGAGTGTCTTCCGCTGTGCCAGGGCCCCTTCCCTTCCCTTGCACCTGGGCTTTCCAGCTGCACCGCACCTTTTCAACTCGCCTCGCCTCGCGGCTGGAGACCCCCAGCAGGCGAAGTGAGGGTAGCCGCTGCTGCTGGAGATCCCCTCGCGGCAGGGTGAGGGTCGCCAGCCGCGCCGCGCCCCCTCCCCTCCGGGAACCGCTGCTGCTGGAGGCCCCTGGGAGCCCTGGCGAGAGTCTCTGTGCTGCTGGATACCCACGGAAGCCGAGGCGAGGGTTGCGGCTGCTGCTGGATACACACGGGAGCAGAGGCGAGGGTCGCCGCTGCTGCTCCTGCAGACCCCCAGGCAGCCATGGCATGGGTTGCCTCAGCTGCAGGAGACCCCCGGGGTCCGCGTGGAGGGTCGCCTCCACTGCTGGAGACCCCCTAGCAGCCAAGGCCAGGGTCTCCAGCCATGCCGTGGCCCCTCCCCTTCACTTGTGCCTGGGCACTCCAGCCGTGCCCCTCCCCTCCCCTCCCCTAGTCGCAGCTGCTGGAGACCCCCGGCAGCCAAGACGATGTTCACCGCGGCTGCTGGAGACCCCCACCCCCCCCGGCGAGGGTCGTCGCTCCTGCTGGAGACCCCCAACCCCCGCCGGCGAGGGTCGCCTCCACTGCTGAGACCCCCTATCAGCCAAGACCAGGGTCTCCAGCCATGCCGTGGACCCTCCTCTTCACTTGTGCCTGGGCACTCCAGCCAAGCCACGCCCAATCCCATCCCCTAGCCGCAGCTCCTGCAGACCCCTGGCAGCCAAGGCGAGGGTCGCCGCTCCTGCTGGAGACCCCCAACCCCCTCCTGGCGAGGGTCGCCTCCACTGCTGGAAACCCCCTAGCAGCCGAGGCCAGGGTCTCCAGCCATGCCGTGGCCCCTCCCCTTCACTTGTGCCTGGGCACTCCAGCCGTGCCCCTCCCCTCCCCTCCCCTAGTCGCAGCTGCTGGAGACCCCCCGCAGCCAAGACGATGTTCACCGCGGCTGCTGGAGACCCCCACCCCCCCCGGCGAGGGTCGACGCCGCTGCTGGAGATCCCCAACACCCCCGGCGAGGGTCGCCTCCACTGCTAGACCCTCTATCAGCCAAGACCAGGGTCTCCAGCCATGCCGTGGACCCTCCACTTCACTTGTGCCTGGGCACTGCTGCCATGCCACGCCCAATCCCCTCCCCTAGCCGCAGCTCCTGCAGACCCCCGGCAGCCAAGGCGAGGGTCACCGCGGCTGCTGGAGCCTCCCAGCACCAAGGCGAGGGTCGCCGCCGCGGCTGGAGATCCCCAGCACCCGAGGCCAAGGTCGCCAATTCCCCTGGAGATCCCGTTGTTGCACAGCTAAGGGCTGTAGGCATGCTGCTCCGCCTCCACTACCCTTGTGCCTGCACTCTCCAGTAGCCGTGCCGCGCCCCCTCCCCTCCCCTAGCCGCAGCTCCTGCAGACCCCTGGCAGCCAAGGCGAGGGTCGCCGCCACTGTTGGAGATCCCTACCAGCCGAGGCGAGGGGCGCAGACGGTGATGGAGACCCTCCCCCGTGCAGTGGAGCAGGTCTCTGCTGCTGCTGGAGTTCCCTTTGCAGTGCTGGGAGGGTCTCAAGCCATGCCGCCCTCCCTCCCCTTCCCTTGCTCCAGGCCTTACAAGCCGTGCTGCGCCCCATCTCTTCAGCTCGCCGCCGCTGCTGGAGACCACTGGCAGCAGCAGCAGCGAGGCTCGCTGCTGCTGGAGACCACCGGAAGCCGTGGCGAGTGTCTTCCGCTGTGCCAGGGCCCCTTCCCTTCCCTTGCACCTGGGCTTTCCAGCTGCACCACACCTCTTCAACTCGCCTCGCCTCGCGGCTGGAGACCCCCAGCAGGCGAAGTGAGGGTAGTCGCTGCTGCTGGAGATCCCCTCGCGGCAGGGTGAGGGTCGCCAGCCGCGCCGCGCCCCCTCCCCTCCGGGACCCGCGGCTGCTGGAGGCCCCTGGGAGCCCTGGCGAGAGTCTCTGTGCTGCTGGATACCCACGGAAGCCGAGGCGAGGGTTGCGGCTGCTGCTGGATACCCACGGAAGCCGAGGCGAGGGTTGCGGCTGCTGCTGGATACACACGGGAGCAGAGGCGAGGGTCGCCGCTGCTGCTCCTGGAGACCCCCAGGCAGCCATGGCATGGGTTGCCTCAGCTGCAGGAGACCCCCGGGGTCCGCGTGGAGGGTCGCCTCCACTGCTGGAGACCCCCTAGCAGCCAAGGCCAGGGTCTCCAGCCATGCCGTGGCCCCTCCCCTTCACTTGTGCCTGGGCACTCCAGCCGTGCCCCTCCCCTCCCCTCCCCTAGTCGCAGCTGCTGGAGACCCCCGGCAGCCAAGACGATGTTCACCGCGGCTGCTGGAGACCCCCACCCCCCCCCCCGGCGAGGGTCGTCGCTCCTGCTGGAGACCCCCAACCCCCCCCCCGGCGAGGGTCGCCTCCACTGCTGAGACCCCCTATCAGCCAAGACCAGGGTCTCCAGCCATGCCGTGGACCCTCCTCTTCACTTGTGCCTGGGCACTCCAGCCAAGCCACGCCCAATCCCATCCCCTAGCCGCAGCTCCTGCAGACCCCTGGCAGCCAAGGCGAGGGTCGCCGCTCCTGCTGGAGACCCCCACCCCCCTCCCCCGGCGAGGCTCGCCTCCACTGCTGGAAACCCCCTAGCAGCGGAGGCCAGGGGCTCCAGCCATGCCGTGACCCCTCCCCTTCACTTGTGCCTGGGCACTCCAGCCATACCGCGCCCCCTCCTCTCCCCTAGCCGCAGGTCCTGCAGACCCCTGGCAGCCAAAGCGAGGGTCGCCGCTCCTGTTGGAGACCCCCAACCCCCTCCTGGCGAGGGTCGCCTCCACTGCTGGAAACCCCCTAGCAGCCGAGGCCAGGGTCTCCAGCCATGCCGTGGCCCCTCCCCTTCACTTGTGCCTGGGCACTCCAGCCGTGCCCCTCCCCTCCCCTCCCCTAGTCGCAGCTGCTGGAGACCCCCCGCAGCCAAGACGATGTTCACCGCGGCTGCTGGAGACCCCCCCCCCCCCGGCGAGGGTCGACGCCGCTGCTGGAGATCCCCAACACCCCCGGCGAGGGTCGCCTCCACTGCTAGACCCTCTATCAGCCAAGACCAGGGTCTCCAGCCATGCCGTGGACCCTCCACTTCACTTGTGCCTGGGCACTGCTGCCATGCCACGCCCAATCCCCTCCCCTAGCCGCAGCTCCTGCAGACCCCCGGCAGCCAAGGCGAGGGTCACCGCGGCTGCTGGAGCCTCCCAGCACCAAGGCGAGGGTCGCCGCCGCGGCTGGAGATCCCCAGCACCCGAGGCCAAGGTCGCCAATTCCCCTGGAGATCCCGTTGTTGCACAGCTAAGGGCTGTAGGCATGCTGCTCCGCCTCCACTACCCTTGTGCCTGCACTCTCCAGTAGCCGTGCCGCGCCCCCTCCCCTCCCCTAGCCGCAGCTCCTGCAGACCCCTGGCAGCCAAGGCGAGGGTCGCCGCCACTGTTGGAGATCCCTACCAGCCGAGGCGAGGGGCGCAGACGGTGATGGAGACCCTCCCCCGTGCAGTGGAGCAGGTCTCTGCTGCTGCTGGAGTTCCCTTTGCAGTGCTGGGAGGGTCTCAAGCCATGCCGCCCTCCCTCCCCTTCCCTTGCTCCAGGCCTTACAAGCCGTGCTGCGCCCCATCTCTTCAGCTCGCCGCCGCTGCTGGAGACCACTGGCAGCAGCAGCAGCGAGGCTCGCTGCTGCTGGAGACCACCGGAAGCCGTGGCGAGTGTCTTCCGCTGTGCCAGGGCCCCTTCCCTTCCCTTGCACCTGGGCTTTCCAGCTGCACCACACCTCTTCAACTCGCCTCGCCTCGCGGCTGGAGACCCCCAGCAGGCGAAGTGAGGGTAGTCGCTGCTGCTGGAGATCCCCTCGCGGCAGGGTGAGGGTCGCCAGCCGCGCCGCGCCCCCTCCCCTCCGGGACCCGCGGCTGCTGGAGGCCCCTGGGAGCCCTGGCGAGAGTCTCTGTGCTGCTGGATACCCACGGAAGCCGAGGCGAGGGTTGCGGCTGCTGCTGGATACCCACGGAAGCCGAGGCGAGGGTTGCGGCTGCTGCTGGATACACACGGGAGCAGAGGCGAGGGTCGCCGCTGCTGCTCCTGGAGACCCCCAGGCAGCCATGGCATGGGTTGCCTCAGCTGCAGGAGACCCCCGGGGTCCGCGTGGAGGGTCGCCTCCACTGCTGGAGACCCCCTAGCAGCCAAGGCCAGGGTCTCCAGCCATGCCGTGGCCCCTCCCCTTCACTTGTGCCTGGGCACTCCAGCCGTGCCCCTCCCCTCCCCTCCCCTAGTGGCAGCTGCTGGAGACCCCCGGCAGCCAAGACGATGTTCACCGCGGCTGCTGGAGACCCCCACCCCCCCCCCGGCGAGGGTCGTCGCTCCTGCTGGAGACCCCCAACCCCCCCCCCGGCGAGGGTCGCCTCCACTGCTGAGACCCCCTATCAGCCAAGACCAGGGTCTCCAGCCATGCCGTGGACCCTCCTCTTCACTTGTGCCTGGGCACTCCAGCCAAGCCACGCCCAATCCCATCCCCTAGCCGCAGCTCCTGCAGACCCCTGGCAGCCAAGGCGAGGGTCGCCGCTCCTGCTGGAGACCCCCACCCCCCTCCCCCGGCGAGGCTCGCCTCCACTGCTGGAAACCCCCTAGCAGCGGAGGCCAGGGGCTCCAGCCATGCCGTGACCCCTCCCCTTCACTTGTGCCTGGGCACTCCAGCCATACCGCGCCCCCTCCTCTCCCCTAGCCGCAGGTCCTGCAGACCCCTGGCAGCCAAAGCGAGGGTCGCCGCTCCTGTTGGAGACCCCCAACCCCCTCCTGGCGAGGGTCGCCTCCACTGCTGGAAACCCCCTAGCAGCCGAGGCCAGGGTCTCCAGCCATGCCGTGGCCCCTCCCCTTCACTTGTGCCTGGGCACTCCAGCCGTGCCCCTCCCCTCCCCTCCCCTAGTCGCAGCTGCTGGAGACCCCCCCGCAGCCAAGACGATGTTCACCGCGGCTGCTGGAGACCCCCCCCCCCCGGCGAGGGTCGACGCCGCTGCTGGAGATCCCCAACACCCCCCGGCGAGGGTCGCCTCCACTGCTAGACCCTCTATCAGCCAAGACCAGGGTCTCCAGCCATGCCGTGGACCCTCCACTTCACTTGTGCCTGGGCACTGCTGCCATGCCACGCCCAATCCCCTCCCCTAGCCGCAGCTCCTGCAGACCCCCGGCAGCCAAGGCGAGGGTCACCGCGGCTGCTGGAGCCTCCCCAGCACCAAGGCGAGGGTCGCCGCCGCGGCTGGAGATCCCCAGCACCCGAGGCCAAGGTCGCCAATTCCCCTGGAGATCCCGTTGTTGCACAGCTAAGGGCTGTAGGCATGCTGCTCCGCCTCCACTACCCTTGTGCCTGCACTCTCCAGTAGCCGTGCCGCGCCCCCTCCCCTCCCCTAGCCGCAGCTCCTGCAGACCCCTGGCAGCCAAGGCGAGGGTCGCCGCCACTGTTGGAGATCCCTACCAGCCGAGGCGAGGGGCGCAGACGGTGATGGAGACCCTCCCCCGTGCAGTGGAGCAGGTCTCTGCTGCTGCTGGAGTTCCCTTTGCAGTGCTGGGAGGGTCTCAAGCCATGCCGCCCTCCCTCCCCTTCCCTTGCTCCAGGCCTTACAAGCCGTGCTGCGCCCCATCTCTTCAGCTCGCCGCCGCTGCTGGAGACCACTGGCAGCAGCAGCAGCGAGGCTCGCTGCTGCTGGAGACCACCGGAAGCCGTGGCGAGTGTCTTCCGCTGTGCCAGGGCCCCTTCCCTTCCCTTGCACCTGGGCTTTCCAGCTGCAGCACACCTCTTCAACTCGCCTCGCCTCGCGGCTGGAGACCCCCAGCAGGCGAAGTGAGGGTAGTCGCTGCTGCTGGAGATCCCCTCGCGGCAGGGTGAGGGTCGCCAGCCGCGCCGCGCCCCCTCCCCTCCGGGACCCGCGGCTGTTGGAGGCCCCTGGGAGCCCTGGCGAGAGTCTCTGTGCTGCTGGATACCCACGGAAGCCGAGGCGAGGGTTGCGGCTGCTGCTGGATACACACGGGAGCAGAGGCGAGGGTCGCCGCTGCTGCTCCTGGAGACCCCCAGGCAGCCATGGCATGGGTTGCCTCAGCTGCAGGAGACCCCCGGGGTCCGCGTGGAGGGTCGCCTCCACTGCTGGAGACCCCCTAGCAGCCAAGGCCAGGGTCTCCAGCCATGCCGTGGCCCCTCCCCTTCACTTGTGCCTGGGCACTCCAGCCGTGCCCCTCCCCTCCCCTCCCCTAGTCGCAGCTGCTGGAGACCCCTGGCAGCCAAGACGATGTTCACCGCGGCTGCTGGAGACCCCCACCCCCCCCCCGGCGAGGGTCGTCGCTCCTGCTGGAGACCCCCAACCCCCCCCCGGCGAGGGTCGCCTCCACTGCTGAGACCCCCTATCAGCCAAGACCAGGGTCTCCAGCCATGCCGTGGACCCTCCTCTTCACTTGTGCCTGGGCACTCCAGCCAAGCCACGCCCAATCCCATCCCCTAGCCGCAGCTCCTGCAGACCCCTGGCAGCCAAGGCGAGGGTCGCCGCTCCTGCTGGAGACCCCCACCCCCCTCCCCCGGCGAGGCTCGCCTCCACTGCTGGAAACCCCCTAGCAGCGGAGGCCAGGGGCTCCAGCCATGCCGTGACCCCTCCCCTTCACTTGTGCCTGGGCACTCCAGCCATACCGCGCCCCCTCCTTTCCCCTAGCCGCAGGTCCTGCAGACCCCTGGCAGCCAAAGCGAGGGTCGCCGCTCCTGTTGGAGACCCCCAACCCCCTCCTGGCGAGGGTCGCCTCCACTGCGAAACCCCCTAGCAGCCGAGGCCAGGGTCTCCAGCCATGCCGTGGCCCCTCCCCTTCACTTGTGCCTGGGCACTCCAGCCGTGCCCCTCCCCTCCCCCTCCCCTAGTCGCAGCTGCTGGAGACCCCCCGCAGCCAAGACGATGTTCACCGCGGCTGCTGGAGACCCCCACCCCACCCCCCGGCGAGGGTCGACGCCGCTGCTGGAGATCCCCAACACCCCCCGGCGAGGGTCGCCTCCACTGCTAGACCCTCTATCAGCCAAGGCCAGGGTCTCCAGCCAGGCCGTGGCCCCCTCCACTTCACTTGTGCCTGGGCACTGCTGCCATGCCACTCCCAATCCCCTCCCCTAGCCGCAGCTCCTGCAGACCCCCGGCAGCCAAGGCGAGGGTCACCGCGGCTGCTGGAGCCTCCCAGCACCAAGGCGAGGGTCGCCGCCGCGGCTGGAGATCCCCAGCACCCGAGGCCAAGGTCGCCAATTCCCCTGGAGATCCCGTTGTTGCACAGCTAAGGGCTGTAGGCATGCTGCTCCGCCTCCACTACCCTTGTGCCTGCACTCTCCAGTAGCCGTGCCGCGCCCCCTCCCCTCCCCTAGCCGCAGCTCCTGCAGACCCCTGGCAGCCAAGGCGAGGGTCGCCGCCACTGTTGGAGATCCCTACCAGCCGAGGCGAGGGGCGCAGACGGTGATGGAGACCCTCCCCCGTGCAGTGGAGCAGGTCTCTGCTGCTGCTGGAGTTCCCTTTGCAGTGCTGGGAGGGTCTCAAGCCATGCCGCCCTCCCTCCCCTTCCCTTGCTCCAGGCCTTACAAGCCATGCTGCGCCCCATCTCTTCAGCTCGCCGCCGCTGCTGGAGACCACTGGCAGCAGCAGCAGCGAGGCTCGCTGCTGCTGGAGACCACCGGAAGCCGTGGCGAGTGTCTTCCGCTGTGCCAGGGCCCCTTCCCTTCCCTTGCACCTGGGCTTTCCAGCTGCACCACACCTCTTCAACTCGCCTCGCCTCGCGGCTGGAGACCCCCAGCAGGCGAAGTGAGGGTAGTCGCTGCTGCTGGAGATCCCCTCGCGGCAGGGTGAGGGTCGCCAGCCGCGCCGCGCCCCCTCCCCTCCGGGACCCGCGGCTGCTGGAGGCCCCTGGGAGCCCTGGCGAGAGTCTCTGTGCTGCTGGATACACACGGAAGCCGAGGCGAGGGTTGCGGCTGCTGCTGGATACACACGGGAGCAGAGGCGAGGGTCGCCGCTGCTGCTCCTGGAGACCCCCAGGCAGCCATGGCATGGGTTGCCTCAGCTGCAGGAGACCCCCGGGGTCCGCGTGGAGGGTCGCCTCCACTGCTGGAGACCCCCTAGCAGCCAAGGCCAGGGTCTCCAGCCATGCCGTGGCCCCTCCCCTTCACTTGTGCCTGGGCACTCCAGCCGTGCCCCTCCCCTCCCCTCCCCTAGTCGCAGCTGCTGGAGACCCCTGGCAGCCAAGACGATGTTCACCGCGGCTGCTGGAGACCCCCACCCCCCCCCCCGGCGAGGGTCGTCGCTCCTGCTGGAGACCCCCAACCCCCCCCCCGGCGAGGGTCGCCTCCACTGCTGAGACCCCCTATCAGCCAAGACCAGGGTCTCCAGCCATGCCGTGGACCCTCCTCTTCACTTGTGCCTGGGCACTCCAGCCAAGCCACGCCCAATCCCATCCCCTAGCCGCAGCTCCTGCAGACCCCTGGCAGCCAAGGCGAGGGTCGCCGCTCCTGCTGGAGACCCCCACCCCCCTCCCCCGGCGAGGCTCGCCTCCACTGCTGGAAACCCCCTAGCAGCGGAGGCCAGGGGCTCCAGCCATGCCGTGACCCCTCCCCTTCACTTGTGCCTGGGCACTCCAGCCATACCGCGCCCCCTCCTCTCCCCTAGCCGCAGGTCCTGCAGACCCCTGGCAGCCAAAGCGAGGGTCGCCGCTCCTGTTGGAGACCCCCAACCCCCTCCTGGCGAGGGTCGCCTCCACTGCTGGAAACCCCCTAGCAGCCGAGGCCAGGGTCTCCAGCCATGCCGTGGCCCCTCCCCTTCACTTGTGCCTGGGCACTCCAGCCGTGCCCCTCCCCTCCCCTCCCCTAGTCGCAGCTGCTGGAGACCCCCCGCAGCCAAGACGATGTTCACCGCGGCTGCTGGAGACCCCCCCCCCCCCCGGCGAGGGTCGACGCCGCTGCTGGAGATCCCCAACACCCCCGGCGAGGGTCGCCTCCACTGCTAGACCCTCTATCAGCCAAGACCAGGGTCTCCAGCCATGCCGTGGACCCTCCACTTCACTTGTGCCTGGGCACTGCTGCCATGCCACGCCCAATCCCCTCCCCTAGCCGCAGCTCCTGCAGACCCCCGGCAGCCAAGGCGAGGGTCACCGCGGCTGCTGGAGCCTCCCAGCACCAAGGCGAGGGTCGCCGCCGCGGCTGGAGATCCCCAGCACCCGAGGCCAAGGTCGCCAATTCCCCTGGAGATCCCGTTGTTGCACAGCTAAGGGCTGTAGGCATGCTGCTCCGCCTCCACTACCCTTGTGCCTGCACTCTCCAGTAGCCGTGCCGCGCCCCCTCCCCTCCCCTAGCCGCAGCTCCTGCAGACCCCTGGCAGCCAAGGCGAGGGTCGCCGCCACTGTTGGAGATCCCTACCAGCCGAGGCGAGGGGCGCAGACGGTGATGGAGACCCTCCCCCGTGCAGTGGAGCAGGTCTCTGCTGCTGCTGGAGTTCCCTTTGCAGTGCTGGGAGGGTCTCAAGCCATGCCGCCCTCCCTCCCCTTCCCTTGCTCCAGGCCTTACAAGCCGTGCTGCGCCCCATCTCTTCAGCTCGCCGCCGCTGCTGGAGACCACTGGCAGCAGCAGCAGCGAGGCTCGCTGCTGCTGGAGACCACCGGAAGCCGTGGCGAGTGTCTTCCGCTGTGCCAGGGCCCCTTCCCTTCCCTTGCACCTGGGCTTTCCAGCTGCACCACACCTCTTCAACTCGCCTCGCCTCGCGGCTGGAGACCCCCAGCAGGCGAAGTGAGGGTAGTCGCTGCTGCTGGAGATCCCCTCGCGGCAGGGTGAGGGTCGCCAGCCGCGCCGCGCCCCCTCCCCTCCGGGACCCGCGGCTGCTGGAGGCCCCTGGGAGCCCTGGCGAGAGTCTCTGTGCTGCTGGATACCCACGGAAGCCGAGGCGAGGGTTGCGGCTGCTGCTGGATACCCACGGAAGCCGAGGCGAGGGTTGCGGCTGCTGCTGGATACACACGGGAGCAGAGGCGAGGGTCGCCGCTGCTGCTCCTGGAGACCCCCAGGCAGCCATGGCATGGGTTGCCTCAGCTGCAGGAGACCCCCGGGGTCCGCGTGGAGGGTCGCCTCCACTGCTGGAGACCCCCTAGCAGCCAAGGCCAGGGTCTCCAGCCATGCCGTGGCCCCTCCCCTTCACTTGTGCCTGGGCACTCCAGCCGTGCCCCTCCCCTCCCCTCCCCTAGTGGCAGCTGCTGGAGACCCCCGGCAGCCAAGACGATGTTCACCGCGGCTGCTGGAGACCCCCACCCCCCCCCCGGCGAGGGTCGTCGCTCCTGCTGGAGACCCCCAACCCCCCCCCCGGCGAGGGTCGCCTCCACTGCTGAGACCCCCTATCAGCCAAGACCAGGGTCTCCAGCCATGCCGTGGACCCTCCTCTTCACTTGTGCCTGGGCACTCCAGCCAAGCCACGCCCAATCCCATCCCCTAGCCGCAGCTCCTGCAGACCCCTGGCAGCCAAGGCGAGGGTCGCCGCTCCTGCTGGAGACCCCCACCCCCCTCCCCCGGCGAGGCTCGCCTCCACTGCTGGAAACCCCCTAGCAGCGGAGGCCAGGGGCTCCAGCCATGCCGTGACCCCTCCCCTTCACTTGTGCCTGGGCACTCCAGCCATACCGCGCCCCCTCCTCTCCCCTAGCCGCAGGTCCTGCAGACCCCTGGCAGCCAAAGCGAGGGTCGCCGCTCCTGTTGGAGACCCCCAACCCCCTCCTGGCGAGGGTCGCCTCCACTGCTGGAAACCCCCTAGCAGCCGAGGCCAGGGTCTCCAGCCATGCCGTGGCCCCTCCCCTTCACTTGTGCCTGGGCACTCCAGCCGTGCCCCTCCCCTCCCCTCCCCTAGTCGCAGCTGCTGGAGACCCCCCGCAGCCAAGACGATGTTCACCGCGGCTGCTGGAGACCCCCCCCCCCGGCGAGGGTCGACGCCGCTGCTGGAGATCCCCAACACCCCCCGGCGAGGGTCGCCTCCACTGCTAGACCCTCTATCAGCCAAGACCAGGGTCTCCAGCCATGCCGTGGACCCTCCACTTCACTTGTGCCTGGGCACTGCTGCCATGCCACGCCCAATCCCCTCCCCTAGCCGCAGCTCCTGCAGACCCCCGGCAGCCAAGGCGAGGGTCACCGCGGCTGCTGGAGCCTCCCAGCACCAAGGCGAGGGTCGCCGCCGCGGCTGGAGATCCCCAGCACCCGAGGCCAAGGTCGCCAATTCCCCTGGAGATCCCGTTGTTGCACAGCTAAGGGCTGTAGGCATGCTGCTCCGCCTCCACTACCCTTGTGCCTGCACTCTCCAGTAGCCGTGCCGCGCCCCCTCCCCTCCCCTAGCCGCAGCTCCTGCAGACCCCTGGCAGCCAAGGCGAGGGTCGCCGCCACTGTTGGAGATCCCTACCAGCCGAGGCGAGGGGCGCAGACGGTGATGGAGACCCTCCCCCGTGCAGTGGAGCAGGTCTCTGCTGCTGCTGGAGTTCCCTTTGCAGTGCTGGGAGGGTCTCAAGCCATGCCGCCCTCCCTCCCCTTCCCTTGCTCCAGGCCTTACAAGCCGTGCTGCGCCCCATCTCTTCAGCTCGCCGCCGCTGCTGGAGACCACTGGCAGCAGCAGCAGCGAGGCTCGCTGCTGCTGGAGACCACCGGAAGCCGTGGCGAGTGTCTTCCGCTGTGCCAGGGCCCCTTCCCTTCCCTTGCACCTGGGCTTTCCAGCTGCAGCACACCTCTTCAACTCGCCTCGCCTCGCGGCTGGAGACCCCCAGCAGGCGAAGTGAGGGTAGTCGCTGCTGCTGGAGATCCCCTCGCGGCAGGGTGAGGGTCGCCAGCCGCGCCGCGCCCCCTCCCCTCCGGGACCCGCGGCTGTTGGAGGCCCCTGGGAGCCCTGGCGAGAGTCTCTGTGCTGCTGGATACCCACGGAAGCCGAGGCGAGGGTTGCGGCTGCTGCTGGATACACACGGGAGCAGAGGCGAGGGTCGCCGCTGCTGCTCCTGGAGACCCCCAGGCAGCCATGGCATGGGTTGCCTCAGCTGCAGGAGACCCCCGGGGTCCGCGTGGAGGGTCGCCTCCACTGCTGGAGACCCCCTAGCAGCCAAGGCCAGGGTCTCCAGCCATGCCGTGGCCCCTCCCCTTCACTTGTGCCTGGGCACTCCAGCCGTGCCCCTCCCCTCCCCTCCCCTAGTCGCAGCTGCTGGAGACCCCTGGCAGCCAAGACGATGTTCACCGCGGCTGCTGGAGACCCCCACCCCCCCCCCGGCGAGGGTCGTCGCTCCTGCTGGAGACCCCCAACCCCCCCCCGGCGAGGGTCGCCTCCACTGCTGAGACCCCCTATCAGCCAAGACCAGGGTCTCCAGCCATGCCGTGGACCCTCCTCTTCACTTGTGCCTGGGCACTCCAGCCAAGCCACGCCCAATCCCATCCCCTAGCCGCAGCTCCTGCAGACCCCTGGCAGCCAAGGCGAGGGTCGCCGCTCCTGCTGGAGACCCCCACCCCCCTCCCCCGGCGAGGCTCGCCTCCACTGCTGGAAACCCCCTAGCAGCGGAGGCCAGGGGCTCCAGCCATGCCGTGACCCCTCCCCTTCACTTGTGCCTGGGCACTCCAGCCATACCGCGCCCCCTCCTTTCCCCTAGCCGCAGGTCCTGCAGACCCCTGGCAGCCAAAGCGAGGGTCGCCGCTCCTGTTGGAGACCCCCAACCCCCTCCTGGCGAGGGTCGCCTCCACTGCTGGAAACCCCCTAGCAGCCGAGGCCAGGGTCTCCAGCCATGCCGTGGCCCCTCCCCTTCACTTGTGCCTGGGCACTCCAGCCGTGCCCCTCCCCTCCCCTCCCCTAGTCGCAGCTGCTGGAGACCCCCCGCAGCCAAGACGATGTTCACCGCGGCTGCTGGAGACCCCCACCCCACCCCCCGGCGAGGGTCGACGCCGCTGCTGGAGATCCCCAACACCCCCCGGCGAGGGTCGCCTCCACTGCTAGACCCTCTATCAGCCAAGGCCAGGGTCTCCAGCCAGGCCGTGGCCCCTCCACTTCACTTGTGCCTGGGCACTGCTGCCATGCCACTCCCAATCCCCTCCCCTAGCCGCAGCTCCTGCAGACCCCCGGCAGCCAAGGCGAGGGTCACCGCGGCTGCTGGAGCCTCCCAGCACCAAGGCGAGGGTCGCCGCCGCGGCTGGAGATCCCCAGCACCCGAGGCCAAGGTCGCCAATTCCCCTGGAGATCCCGTTGTTGCACAGCTAAGGGCTGTAGGCATGCTGCTCCGCCTCCACTACCCTTGTGCCTGCACTCTCCAGTAGCCGTGCCGCGCCCCCTCCCCTCCCCTAGCCGCAGCTCCTGCAGACCCCTGGCAGCCAAGGCGAGGGTCGCCGCCACTGTTGGAGATCCCTACCAGCCGAGGCGAGGGGCGCAGACGGTGATGGAGACCCTCCCCCGTGCAGTGGAGCAGGTCTCTGCTGCTGCTGGAGTTCCCTTTGCAGTGCTGGGAGGGTCTCAAGCCATGCCGCCCTCCCTCCCCTTCCCTTGCTCCAGGCCTTACAAGCCATGCTGCGCCCCATCTCTTCAGCTCGCCGCCGCTGCTGGAGACCACTGGCAGCAGCAGCAGCGAGGCTCGCTGCTGCTGGAGACCACCGGAAGCCGTGGCGAGTGTCTTCCGCTGTGCCAGGGCCCCTTCCCTTCCCTTGCACCTGGGCTTTCCAGCTGCACCACACCTCTTCAACTCGCCTCGCCTCGCGGCTGGAGACCCCCAGCAGGCGAAGTGAGGGTAGTCGCTGCTGCTGGAGATCCCCTCGCGGCAGGGTGAGGGTCGCCAGCCGCGCCGCGCCCCCTCCCCTCCGGGACCCGCGGCTGCTGGAGGCCCCTGGGAGCCCTGGCGAGAGTCTCTGTGCTGCTGGATACACACGGAAGCCGAGGCGAGGGTTGCGGCTGCTGCTGGATACACACGGGAGCAGAGGCGAGGGTCGCCGCTGCTGCTCCTGGAGACCCCCAGGCAGCCATGGCATGGGTTGCCTCAGCTGCAGGAGACCCCCGGGGTCCGCGTGGAGGGTCGCCTCCACTGCTGGAGACCCCCTAGCAGCCAAGGCCAGGGTCTCCAGCCATGCCGTGGCCCCTCCCCTTCACTTGTGCCTGGGCACTCCAGCCGTGCCCCTCCCCTCCCCTCCCCTAGTCGCAGCTGCTGGAGACCCCTGGCAGCCAAGACGATGTTCACCGCGGCTGCTGGAGACCCCCACCCCCCCCCCGGCGAGGGTCGTCGCTCCTGCTGGAGACCCCCAACCCCCCCCCCCGGCGAGGGTCGCCTCCACTGCTGAGACCCCCTATCAGCCAAGACCAGGGTCTCCAGCCATGCCGTGGACCCTCCTCTTCACTTGTGCCTGGGCACTCCAGCCAAGCCACGCCCAATCCCATCCCCTAGCCGCAGCTCCTGCAGACCCCTGGCAGCCAAGGCGAGGGTCGCCGCTCCTGCTGGAGACCCCCACCCCCCTCCCCCGGCGAGGCTCGCCTCCACTGCTGGAAACCCCCTAGCAGCGGAGGCCAGGGGCTCCAGCCATGCCGTGACCCCTCCCCTTCACTTGTGCCTGGGCACTCCAGCCATACCGCGCCCCCTCCTTTCCCCTAGCCGCAGGTCCTGCAGACCCCTGGCAGCCAAAGCGAGGGTCGCCGCTCCTGTTGGAGACCCCCAACCCCCTCCTGGCGAGGGTCGCCTCCACTGCTGGAAACCCCCTAGCAGCCGAGGCCAGGGTCTCCAGCCATGCCGTGGCCCCTCCCCTTCACTTGTGCCTGGGCACTCCAGCCGTGCCCCTCCCCTCCCCTCCCCTAGTCGCAGCTGCTGGAGACCCCCCGCAGCCAAGACGATGTTCACCGCGGCTGCTGGAGACCCCCACCCCACCCCCCGGCGAGGGTCGACGCCGCTGCTGGAGATCCCCAACACCCCCCGGCGAGGGTCGCCTCCACTGCTAGACCCTCTATCAGCCAAGGCCAGGGTCTCCAGCCAGGCCGTGGCCCCTCCACTTCACTTGTGCCTGGGCACTGCTGCCATGCCACTCCCAATCCCCTCCCCTAGCCGCAGCTCCTGCAGACCCCCGGCAGCCAAGGCGAGGGTCACCGCGGCTGCTGGAGCCTCCCAGCACCAAGGCGAGGGTCGCCGCCGCGGCTGGAGATCCCCAGCACCCGAGGCCAAGGTCGCCAATTCCCCTGGAGATCCCGTTGTTGCACAGCTAAGGGCTGTAGGCATGCTGCTCCGCCTCCACTACCCTTGTGCCTGCACTCTCCAGTAGCCGTGCCGCGCCCCCTCCCCTCCCCTAGCCGCAGCTCCTGCAGACCCCTGGCAGCCAAGGCGAGGGTCGCCGCCACTGTTGGAGATCCCTACCAGCCGAGGCGAGGGGCGCAGACGGTGATGGAGACCCTCCCCCGTGCAGTGGAGCAGGTCTCTGCTGCTGCTGGAGTTCCCTTTGCAGTGCTGGGAGGGTCTCAAGCCATGCCGCCCTCCCTCCCCTTCCCTTGCTCCAGGCCTTACAAGCCATGCTGCGCCCCATCTCTTCAGCTCGCCGCCGCTGCTGGAGACCACTGGCAGCAGCAGCAGCGAGGCTCGCTGCTGCTGGAGACCACCGGAAGCCGTGGCGAGTGTCTTCCGCTGTGCCAGGGCCCCTTCCCTTCCCTTGCACCTGGGCTTTCCAGCTGCACCACACCTCTTCAACTCGCCTCGCCTCGCGGCTGGAGACCCCCAGCAGGCGAAGTGAGGGTAGTCGCTGCTGCTGGAGATCCCCTCGCGGCAGGGTGAGGGTCGCCAGCCGCGCCGCGCCCCCTCCCCTCCGGGACCCGCGGCTGCTGGAGGCCCCTGGGAGCCCTGGCGAGAGTCTCTGTGCTGCTGGATACACACGGAAGCCGAGGCGAGGGTTGCGGCTGCTGCTGGATACACACGGGAGCAGAGGCGAGGGTCGCCGCTGCTGCTCCTGGAGACCCCCAGGCAGCCATGGCATGGGTTGCCTCAGCTGCAGGAGACCCCCGGGGTCCGCGTGGAGGGTCGCCTCCACTGCTGGAGACCCCCTAGCAGCCAAGGCCAGGGTCTCCAGCCATGCCGTGGCCCCTCCCCTTCACTTGTGCCTGGGCACTCCAGCCGTGCCCCTCCCCTCCCCTCCCCTAGTCGCAGCTGCTGGAGACCCCCGGCAGCCAAGACGATGTTCACCGCGGCTGCTGGAGACCCCCACCCCCCCCCCCGGCGAGGGTCGTCGCTCCTGCTGGAGACCCCCAACCCCCCCCCCGGCGAGGGTCGCCTCCACTGCTGAGACCCCCTATCAGCCAAGACCAGGGTCTCCAGCCATGCCGTGGACCCTCCTCTTCACTTGTGCCTGGGCACTCCAGCCAAGCCACGCCCAATCCCATCCCCTAGCCGCAGCTCCTGCAGACCCCTGGCAGCCAAGGCGAGGGTCGCCGCTCCTGCTGGAGACCCCCACCCCCCTCCCCCGGCGAGGCTCGCCTCCACTGCTGGAAACCCCCTAGCAGCGGAGGCCAGGGGCTCCAGCCATGCCGTGACCCCTCCCCTTCACTTGTGCCTGGGCACTCCAGCCATACCGCGCCCCCTCCTTTCCCCTAGCCGCAGGTCCTGCAGACCCCTGGCAGCCAAAGCGAGGGTCGCCGCTCCTGTTGGAGACCCCCAACCCCCTCCTGGCGAGGGTCGCCTCCACTGCTGGAAACCCCCTAGCAGCCGAGGCCAGGGTCTCCAGCCATGCCGTGGCCCCTCCCCTTCACTTGTGCCTGGGCACTCCAGCCGTGCCCCTCCCCTCCCCTCCCCTAGTCGCAGCTGCTGGAGACCCCCCGCAGCCAAGACGATGTTCACCGCGGCTGCTGGAGACCCCCACCCCACCCCCCGGCGAGGGTCGACGCCGCTGCTGGAGATCCCCAACACCCCCCGGCGAGGGTCGCCTCCACTGCTAGACCCTCTATCAGCCAAGGCCAGGGTCTCCAGCCAGGCCGTGGCCCCTCCACTTCACTTGTGCCTGGGCACTGCTGCCATGCCACTCCCAATCCCCTCCCCTAGCCGCAGCTCCTGCAGACCCCCGGCAGCCAAGGCGAGGGTCACCGCGGCTGCTGGAGCCTCCCAGCACCAAGGCGAGGGTCGCCGCCGCGGCTGGAGATCCCCAGCACCCGAGGCCAAGGTCGCCAATTCCCCTGGAGATCCCGTTGTTGCACAGCTAAGGGCTGTAGGCATGCTGCTCCGCCTCCACTACCCTTGTGCCTGCACTCTCCAGTAGCCGTGCCGCGCCCCCTCCCCTCCCCTAGCCGCAGCTCCTGCAGACCCCTGGCAGCCAAGGCGAGGGTCGCCGCCACTGTTGGAGATCCCTACCAGCCGAGGCGAGGGGCGCAGACGGTGATGGAGACCCTCCCCCGTGCAGTGGAGCAGGTCTCTGCTGCTGCTGGAGTTCCCTTTGCAGTGCTGGGAGGGTCTCAAGCCATGCCGCCCTCCCTCCCCTTCCCTTGCTCCAGGCCTTACAAGCCATGCTGCGCCCCATCTCTTCAGCTCGCCGCCGCTGCTGGAGACCACTGGCAGCAGCAGCAGCGAGGCTCGCTGCTGCTGGAGACCACCGGAAGCCGTGGCGAGTGTCTTCCGCTGTGCCAGGGCCCCTTCCCTTCCCTTGCACCTGGGCTTTCCAGCTGCACCGCACCTCTTCAACTCGCCTCGCCTCGCGGCTGGAGACCCCCAGCAGGCGAAGTGAGGGTAGCCACTGCTGCTGGAGATCCCCTCGCGGCAGGGTGAGGGTCGCCAGCCGCGCCGCGCCCCCTCCCCTCCGGGAACCGCTGCTGCTGGAGGCCCCTGGGAGCCCTGGCGAGAGTCTCTGTGCTGCTGGATACCCACGGAAGCCGAGGCGAGGGTTGCGGCTGCTGCTGGATACACACGGGAGCAGAGGCGAGGGTCGCCGCTGCTGCTCCTGGAGACCCCCAGGCAGCCATGGCATGGGTTGCCTCAGCTGCAGGAGACCCCCGGGGTCCGCGTGGAGGGTCGCCTCCACTGCTGGAGACCCCCTAGCAGCCAAGGCCAGGGTCTCCAGCCATGCCGTGGCCACTCCCCTTCACTTGTGCCTGGGCACTCCAGCCGTGCCCCACCCCTCCCCTCCCCTAGTCACAGCTGCTGGAGACCCCCGGCAGCCAAGACGATGTTCACCGCGGCTGCTGGAGACCCCCACCCCCCCCGGCGAGGGTCGTCGCTCCTGCTGGAGACCCCCAACCCCCCCCCGGCGAGGGTCGCCTCCACTGCTGAGACCCCCTATCAGCCAAGACCAGGGTCTCCAGCCATGCCGTGGACCCTCCTCTTCACTTGTGCCTGGGCACTCCAGCCAAGCCACGCCCAATCCCATCCCCTAGCCGCAGCTCCTGCAGACCCCTGGCAGCCAAGGCGAGGGTCGCCGCTCCTGCTGGAGACCCCCACCCCCCTCCCCCGGCGAGGCTCGCCTCCACTGCTGGAAACCCCCTAACAGCGGAGGCCAGGGGCTCCAGCCATGCCGTGACCCCTCCCCTTCACTTGTGCCTGGGCACTCCAGCCATACCGCGCCCCCTCCTCTCCCCTAGCCGCAGCTCCTGCAGACCCCTGGCAGCCAAAGCGAGGGTCGCCGCTCCTGTTGGAGACCCCCAACCCCCTCCTGGCGAGGGTCGCCTCCACTGCTGGAAACCCCCTAGCAGCCGAGGCCAGGGTCTCCAGCCATGCCGTGGCCCCTCCCCTTCACTTGTGCCTGGGCACTCCAGCCGTGCCCCTCCCCTCCCCTCCCCTAGTCGCAGCTGCTGGAGACCCCCCGCAGCCAAGACGATGTTCACCGCGGCTGCTGGAGACCCCCCCCCCCCCCCCGGCGAGGGTCGACGCCGCTGCTGGAGATCCCCAACACCCCCCGGCGAGGGTCGCCTCCACTGTTAAACCCTCTATCAGCCAAGGCCAGGGTCTCCAGCCAGGCCGTGGCCCCTCCACTTCACTTGTGCCTGGGCACTGCTGCCATGCCACTCCCAATCCCCTCCCCTAGCCGCAGCTCCTGCAGAGCCCCGGCAGCCAAGGCGAGGGTCACCGCGGCTGCTGGAGCCTCCCAGCACCAAGGCGAGGGTCGCCGCCGCGGCTGGAGATCCCCAGCACCCGAGGCCAAGGTCGCCAATTCCCCTGGAGATCCCGTTGTTGCACAGCTAAGGGCTGTAGGCATGCTGCTCCGCCTCCACTACCCTTGTGCCTGCACTCTCCAGTAGCCGTGCCGCGCCCCCTCCCCTCCCCTAGCCGCAGCTCCTGCAGACCCCTGGCAGCCAAGGCGAGGGTCGCCGCCACTGTTGGAGATCCCTACCAGCCGAGGCGAGGGGCGCAGACGGTGATGGAGACCCTCCCCCGTGCAGTGGAGCAGGTCTCTGCTGCTGCTGGAGTTCCCTTTGCAGTGCTGGGAGGGTCTCAAGCCATGCCGCCCTCCCTCCCCTTCCCTTGCTCCAGGCCTTACAAGCCGTGCTGCGCCCCATCTCTTCAGCTCGCCGCCGCTGCTGGAGACCACTGGCAGCAGCAGCAGCGAGGCTCGCTGCTGCTGGAGACCACCGGAAGCCGTGGCGAGTGTCTTCCGCTGTGCCAGGGCCCCTTCCCTTCCCTTGCACCTGGGCTTTCCAGCTGCACCGCACCTCTTCAACTCGCCTCGCCTCGCGGCTGGAGACCCCCAGCAGGCGAAGTGAGGGTAGCCGCTGCTGCTGGAGATCCCCTCGCGGCAGGGTGAGGGTCGCCAGCCGCGCCGCGCCCCCTCCCCTCCGGGACCCGCGGCTGCTGGAGGCCCCTGGGAGCCCTGGCGAGAGTCTCTGTGCTGCTGGATACCCACGGAAGCCGAGGCGAGGGTTGCGGCTGCTGCTGGATACACACGGGAGCAGAGGCGAGGGTCGCCGCTGCTGCTCCTGGAGACCCCCAGGCAGCCATGGCATGGGTTGCCTCAGCTGCAGGAGACCCCCGGGGTCCGCGTGGAGGGTCGCCTCCACTGCTGGAGACCCCCTAGCAGCCAAGGCCAGGGTCTCCAGCCATGCCGTGGCCCCTCCCCTTCACTTGTGCCTGGGCACTCCAGCCGTGCCCCTCCCCTCCCCTCCCCTAGTCGCAGCTGCTGGAGACCCCCGGCAGCCAAGACGATGTTCACCGCGGCTGCTGGAGACCCCCACCCCCCCCCCGGCGAGGGTCGTCGCTCCTGCTGGAGACCCCCAACCCCCCCCCGGCGAGGGTCGCCTCCACTGCTGAGACCCCCTATCAGCCAAGACCAGGGTCTCCAGCCATGCCGTGGACCCTCCTCTTCACTTGTGCCTGGGCACTCCAGCCAAGCCACGCCCAATCCCATCCCCTAGCCGCAGCTCCTGCAGACCCCTGGCAGCCAAGGCGAGGGTCGCCGCTCCTGCTGGAGACCCCCACCCCCCTCCCCCGGCGAGGCTCGCCTCCACTGCTGGAAACCCCCTAGCAGCGGAGGCCAGGGGCTCCAGCCATGCCGTGACCCCTCCCCTTCACTTGTGCCTGGGCACTCCAGCCATACCGCGCCCCCTCCTCTCCCCTAGCCGCAGGTCCTGCAGACCCCTGGCAGCCAAAGCGAGGGTCGCCGCTCCTGTTGGAGACCCCCAACCCCCTCCTGGCGAGGGTCGCCTCCACTGCTGGAAACCCCCTAGCAGCCGAGGCCAGGGTCTCCAGCCATGCCGTGGCCCCTCCCCTTCACTTGTGCCTGGGCACTCCAGCCGTGCCCCTCCCCTCCCCTCCCCTAGTCGCAGCTGCTGGAGACCCCCCGCAGCCAAGACGATGTTCACCGCGGCTGCTGGAGACCCCCACCCCCCGGCGAGGGTCGACGCCGCTGCTGGAGATCCCCAACACCCCCCGGCGAGGGTCGCCTCCACTGCTAAACCCTCTATCAGCCAAGGCCAGGGTCTCCAGCCAGGCCGTGGCCCCTCCACTTCACTTGTGCCTGGGCACTGCTGCCATGCCACTCCCAATCCCCTCCCCTAGCCGCAGCTCCTGCAGAGCCCCGGCAGCCAAGGCGAGGGTCACCGCGGCTGCTGGAGCCTCCCAGCACCAAGGCGAGGGTCGCCGCCGCGGCTGGAGATCCCCAGCACCCGAGGCCAAGGTCGCCAATTCCCCTGGAGATCCCGTTGTTGCACAGCTAAGGGCTGTAGGCATGCTGCTCCGCCTCCACTACCCTTGTGCCTGCACTCTCCAGTAGCCGTGCCGCGCCCCCTCCCCTCCCCTAGCCGCAGCTCCTGCAGACCCCTGGCAGCCAAGGCGAGGGTCGCCGCCACTGTTGGAGATCCCTACCAGCCGAGGCGAGGGGCGCAGACGGTGATGGAGACCCTCCCCCGTGCAGTGGAGCAGGTCTCTGCTGCTGCTGGAGTTCCCTTTGCAGTGCTGGGAGGGTCTCAAGCCATGCCGCCCTCCCTCCCCTTCCCTTGCTCCAGGCCTTACAAGCCATGCTGCGCCCCATCTCTTCAGCTCGCCGCCGCTGCTGGAGACCACTGGCAGCAGCAGCAGCGAGGCTCGCTGCTGCTGGAGACCACCGGAAGCCGTGGCGAGTGTCTTCCGCTGTGCCAGGGCCCCTTCCCTTCCCTTGCACCTGGGCTTTCCAGCTGCACCGCACCTCTTCAACTCGCCTCGCCTCGCGGCTGGAGACCCCCAGCAGGCGAAGTGAGGGTAGCCACTGCTGCTGGAGATCCCCTCGCGGCAGGGTGAGGGTCGCCAGCCGCGCCGCGCCCCCTCCCCTCCGGGAACCGCTGCTGCTGGAGGCCCCTGGGAGCCCTGGCGAGAGTCTCTGTGCTGCTGGATACCCACGGAAGCCGAGGCGAGGGTTGCGGCTGCTGCTGGATACACACGGGAGCAGAGGCGAGGGTCGCCGCTGCTGCTCCTGGAGACCCCCAGGCAGCCATGGCATGGGTTGCCTCAGCTGCAGGAGACCCCCGGGGTCCGCGTGGAGGGTCGCCTCCACTGCTGGAGACCCCCTAGCAGCCAAGGCCAGGGTCTCCAGCCATGCCGTGGCCACTCCCCTTCACTTGTGCCTGGGCACTCCAGCCGTGCCCCACCCCTCCCCTCCCCTAGTCACAGCTGCTGGAGACCCCCGGCAGCCAAGACGATGTTCACCGCGGCTGCTGGAGACCCCCACCCCCCCCGGCGAGGGTCGTCGCTCCTGCTGGAGACCCCCAACCCCCCCCCGGCGAGGGTCGCCTCCACTGCTGAGACCCCCTATCAGCCAAGACCAGGGTCTCCAGCCATGCCGTGGACCCTCCTCTTCACTTGTGCCTGGGCACTCCAGCCAAGCCACGCCCAATCCCATCCCCTAGCCGCAGCTCCTGCAGACCCCTGGCAGCCAAGGCGAGGGTCGCCGCTCCTGCTGGAGACCCCCACCCCCCTCCCCCGGCGAGGCTCGCCTCCACTGCTGGAAACCCCCTAGCAGCGGAGGCCAGGGGCTCCAGCCATGCCGTGACCCCTCCCCTTCACTTGTGCCTGGGCACTCCAGCCATACCGCGCCCCCTCCTCTCCCCTAGCCGCAGGTCCTGCAGACCCCTGGCAGCCAAAGCGAGGGTCGCCGCTCCTGTTGGAGACCCCCAACCCCCTCCTGGCGAGGGTCGCCTCCACTGCTGGAAACCCCCTAGCAGCCGAGGCCAGGGTCTCCAGCCATGCCGTGGCCCCTCCCCTTCACTTGTGCCTGGGCACTCCAGCCGTGCCCCTCCCCTCCCCTCCCCTAGTCGCAGCTGCTGGAGACCCCCCGCAGCCAAGACGATGTTCACCGCGGCTGCTGGAGACCCCCACCCCCCGGCGAGGGTCGACGCCGCTGCTGGAGATCCCCAACACCCCCCGGCGAGGGTCGCCTCCACTGCTAAACCCTCTATCAGCCAAGGCCAGGGTCTCCAGCCAGGCCGTGGCCCCTCCACTTCACTTGTGCCTGGGCACTGCTGCCATGCCACTCCCAATCCCCTCCCCTAGCCGCAGCTCCTGCAGAGCCCCGGCAGCCAAGGCGAGGGTCACCGCGGCTGCTGGAGCCTCCCAGCACCAAGGCGAGGGTCGCCGCCGCGGCTGGAGATCCCCAGCACCCGAGGCCAAGGTCGCCAATTCCCCTGGAGATCCCGTTGTTGCACAGCTAAGGGCTGTAGGCATGCTGCTCCGCCTCCACTACCCTTGTGCCTGCACTCTCCAGTAGCCGTGCCGCGCCCCCTCCCCTCCCCTAGCCGCAGCTCCTGCAGACCCCTGGCAGCCAAGGCGAGGGTCGCCGCCACTGTTGGAGATCCCTACCAGCCGAGGCGAGGGGCGCAGACGGTGATGGAGACCCTCCCCCGTGCAGTGGAGCAGGTCTCTGCTGCTGCTGGAGTTCCCTTTGCAGTGCTGGGAGGGTCTCAAGCCATGCCGCCCTCCCTCCCCTTCCCTTGCTCCAGGCCTTACAAGCCATGCTGCGCCCCATCTCTTCAGCTCGCCGCCGCTGCTGGAGACCACTGGCAGCAGCAGCAGCGAGGCTCGCTGCTGCTGGAGACCACCGGAAGCCGTGGCGAGTGTCTTCCGCTGTGCCAGGGCCCCTTCCCTTCCCTTGCACCTGGGCTTTCCAGCTGCACCGCACCTCTTCAACTCGCCTCGCCTCGCGGCTGGAGACCCCCAGCAGGCGAAGTGAGGGTAGCCACTGCTGCTGGAGATCCCCTCGCGGCAGGGTGAGGGTCGCCAGCCGCGCCGCGCCCCCTCCCCTCCGGGACCCGCTGCTGCTGGAGGCCCCTGGGAGCCCTGGCGAGAGTCTCTGTGCTGCTGGATACCCACGGAAGCCGAGGCGAGGGTTGCGGCTGCTGCTGGATACACACGGGAGCAGAGGCGAGGGTCGCCGCTGCTGCTCCTGGAGACCCCCAGGCAGCCATGGCATGGGTTGCCTCAGCTGCAGGAGACCCCCGGGGTCCGCGTGGAGGGTCGCCTCCACTGCTGGAGACCCCCTAGCAGCCAAGGCCAGGGTCTCCAGCCATGCCGTGGCCACTCCCCTTCACTTGTGCCTGGGCACTCCAGCCGTGCCCCACCCCTCCCCTCCCCTAGTCACAGCTGCTGGAGACCCCCGGCAGCCAAGACGATGTTCACCGCGGCTGCTGGAGACCCCCACCCCCCCCGGCGAGGGTCGTCGCTCCTGCTGGAGACCCCCAACCCCCCCCCGGCGAGGGTCGCCTCCACTGCTGAGACCCCCTATCAGCCAAGACCAGGGTCTCCAGCCATGCCGTGGACCCTCCTCTTCACTTGTGCCTGGGCACTCCAGCCAAGCCACGCCCAATCCCATCCCCTAGCCGCAGCTCCTGCAGACCCCTGGCAGCCAAGGCGAGGGTCGCCGCTCCTGCTGGAGACCCCCACCCCCCTCCCCCGGCGAGGCTCGCCTCCACTGCTGGAAACCCCCTAACAGCGGAGGCCAGGGGCTCCAGCCATGCCGTGACCCCTCCCCTTCACTTGTGCCTGGGCACTCCAGCCATACCGCGCCCCCTCCTCTCCCCTAGCCGCAGGTCCTGCAGACCCCTGGCAGCCAAAGCGAGGGTCGCCGCTCCTGTTGGAGACCCCCAACCCCCTCCTGGCGAGGGTCGCCTCCACTGCTGGAAACCCCCTAGCAGCCGAGGCCAGGGTCTCCAGCCATGCCGTGGCCCCTCCCCTTCACTTGTGCCTGGGCACTCCAGCCGTGCCCCTCCCCTCCCCTCCCCTAGTCGCAGCTGCTGGAGACCCCCCGCAGCCAAGACGATGTTCACCGCGGCTGCTGGAGACCCCCCCCCCCCGGCGAGGGTCGACGCCGCTGCTGGAGATCCCCAACACCCCCCGGCGAGGGTCGCCTCCACTGCTAAACCCTCTATCAGCCAAGGCCAGGGTCTCCAGCCAGGCCGTGGCCCCTCCACTTCACTTGTGCCTGGGCACTGCTGCCATGCCACTCCCAATCCCCTCCCCTAGCCGCAGCTCCTGCAGAGCCCCGGCAGCCAAGGCGAGGGTCACCGCGGCTGCTGGAGCCTCCCAGCACCAAGGCGAGGGTCGCCGCCGCGGCTGGAGATCCCCAGCACCCGAGGCCAAGGTCGCCAATTCCCCTGGAGATCCCGTTGTTGCACAGCTAAGGGCTGTAGGCATGCTGCTCCGCCTCCACTACCCTTGTGCCTGCACTCTCCAGTAGCCGTGCCGCGCCCCCTCCCCTCCCCTAGCCGCAGCTCCTGCAGACCCCTGGCAGCCAAGGCGAGGGTCGCCGCCACTGTTGGAGATCCCTACCAGCCGAGGCGAGGGGCGCAGACGGTGATGGAGACCCTCCCCCGTGCAGTGGAGCAGGTCTCTGCTGCTGCTGGAGTTCCCTTTGCAGTGCTGGGAGGGTCTCAAGCCATGCCGCCCTCCCTCCCCTTCCCTTGCTCCAGGCCTTACAAGCCGTGCTGCGCCCCATCTCTTCAGCTCGCCGCCGCTGCTGGAGACCACTGGCAGCAGCAGCAGCGAGGCTCGCTGCTGCTGGAGACCACCGGAAGCCGTGGCGAGTGTCTTCCGCTGTGCCAGGGCCCCTTCCCTTCCCTTGCACCTGGGCTTTCCAGCTGCACCGCACCTCTTCAACTCGCCTCGCCTCGCGGCTGGAGACCCCCAGCAGGCGAAGTGAGGGTAGCCACTGCTGCTGGAGATCCCCTCGCGGCAGGGTGAGGGTCGCCAGCCGCGCCGCGCCCCCTCCCCTCCGGGAACCGCTGCTGCTGGAGGCCCCTGGGAGCCCTGGCGAGAGTCTCTGTGCTGCTGGATACCCACGGAAGCCGAGGCGAGGGTTGCGGCTGCTGCTGGATACACACGGGAGCAGAGGCGAGGGTCGCCGCTGCTGCTCCTGGAGACCCCCAGGCAGCCATGGCATGGGTTGCCTCAGCTGCAGGAGACCCCCGGGGTCCGCGTGGAGGGTCGCCTCCACTGCTGGAGACCCCCTAGCAGCCAAGGCCAGGGTCTCCAGCCATGCCGTGGCCACTCCCCTTCACTTGTGCCTGGGCACTCCAGCCGTGCCCCACCCCTCCCCTCCCCTAGTCACAGCTGCTGGAGACCCCCGGCAGCCAAGACGATGTTCACCGCGGCTGCTGGAGACCCCCACCCCCCCCGGCGAGGGTCGTCGCTCCTGCTGGAGACCCCCAACCCCCCCCCGGCGAGGGTCGCCTCCACTGCTGAGACCCCCTATCAGCCAAGACCAGGGTCTCCAGCCATGCCGTGGACCCTCCTCTTCACTTGTGCCTGGGCACTCCAGCCAAGCCACGCCCAATCCCATCCCCTAGCCGCAGCTCCTGCAGACCCCTGGCAGCCAAGGCGAGGGTCGCCGCTCCTGCTGGAGACCCCCACCCCCCTCCCCCGGCGAGGCTCGCCTCCACTGCTGGAAACCCCCTAACAGCGGAGGCCAGGGGCTCCAGCCATGCCGTGACCCCTCCCCTTCACTTGTGCCTGGGCACTCCAGCCATACCGCGCCCCCTCCTCTCCCCTAGCCGCAGGTCCTGCAGACCCCTGGCAGCCAAAGCGAGGGTCGCCGCTCCTGTTGGAGACCCCCAACCCCCTCCTGGCGAGGGTCGCCTCCACTGCTGGAAACCCCCTAGCAGCGGAGGCCAGGGTCTCCAGCCATGCCGTGGCCCCTCCCCTTCACTTGTGCCTGGGCACTCCAGCCATGCCCCTCCCCTCCCCTCCCCTAGTCGCAGCTGCTGGAGACCCCCCGCAGCCAAGACGATGTTCACCGCGGCTGCTGGAGACCCCCCCCCCCCCGGCGAGGGTCGACGCCGCTGCTGGAGATCCCCAACACCCCCCGGCGAGGGTCGCCTCCACTGCTAAACCCTCTATCAGCCAAGGCCAGGGTCTCCAGCCAGGCCGTGGCCCCTCCACTTCACTTGTGCCTGGGCACTGCTGCCATGCCACGCCCAATCCCCTCCCCTAGCCGCAGCTCCTGCAGAGCCCCGGCAGCCAAGGCGAGGGTCACCGCGGCTGCTGGAGCCTCCCAGCACCAAGGCGAGGGTCGCCGCCGCGGCTGGAGATCCCCAGCACCCGAGGCCAAGGTCGCCAATTCCCCTGGAGATCCCGTTGTTGCACAGCTAAGGGCTGTAGGCATGCTGCTCCGCCTCCACTACCCTTGTGCCTGCACTCTCCAGTAGCCGTGCCGCGCCCCCTCCCCTCCCCTAGCCGCAGCTCCTGCAGACCCCTGGCAGCCAAGGCGAGGGTCGCCGCCACTGTTGGAGATCCCTACCAGCCGAGGCGAGGGGCGCAGACGGTGATGGAGACCCTCCCCCGTGCAGTGGAGCAGGTCTCTGCTGCTGCTGGAGTTCCCTTTGCAGTGCTGGGAGGGTCTCAAGCCATGCCGCCCTCCCTCCCCTTCCCTTGCTCCAGGCCTTACAAGCCGTGCTGCGCCCCATCTCTTCAGCTCGCCGCCGCTGCTGGAGACCACTGGCAGCAGCAGCAGCGAGGCTCGCTGCTGCTGGAGACCACCGGAAGCCGTGGCGAGTGTCTTCCGCTGTGCCAGGGCCCCTTCCCTTCCCTTGCACCTGGGCTTTCCAGCTGCACCGCACCTCTTCAACTCGCCTCGCCTCGCGGCTGGAGACCCCCAGCAGGCGAAGTGAGGGTAGCCGCTGCTGCTGGAGATCCCCTCGCGGCAGGGTGAGGGTCGCCAGCCGCGCCGCGCCCCCTCCCCTCCGGGACCCGCGGCTGCTGGAGGCCCCTGGGAGCCCTGGCGAGAGTCTCTGTGCTGCTGGATACCCACGGAAGCCGAGGCGAGGGTTGCGGCTGCTGCTGGATACACACGGGAGCAGAGGCGAGGGTCGCCGCTGCTGCTCCTGGAGACCCCCAGGCAGCCATGGCATGGGTTGCCTCAGCTGCAGGAGACCCCCGGGGTCCGCGTGGAGGGTCGCCTCCACTGCTGGAGACCCCCTAGCAGCCAAGGCCAGGGTCTCCAGCCATGCCGTGGCCCCTCCCCTTCACTTGTGCCTGGGCACTCCAGCCGTGCCCCTCCCCTCCCCTCCCCTAGTCGCAGCTGCTGGAGACCCCCGGCAGCCAAGACGATGTTCACCGCGGCTGCTGGAGACCCCCACCCCCCCCCGGCGAGGGTCGTCGCTCCTGCTGGAGACCCCCAACCCCCCCCCCGGCGAGGGTCGCCTCCACTGCTGAGACCCCCTATCAGCCAAGACCAGGGTCTCCAGCCATGCCGTGGACCCTCCTCTTCACTTGTGCCTGGGCACTCCAGCCAAGCCACGCCCAATCCCATCCCCTAGCCGCAGCTCCTGCAGACCCCTGGCAGCCAAGGCGAGGGTCGCCGCTCCTGCTGGAGACCCCCACCCCCCTCCCCCGGCGAGGCTCGCCTCCACTGCTGGAAACCCCCTAACAGCGGAGGCCAGGGGCTCCAGCCATGCCGTGACCCCTCCCCTTCACTTGTGCCTGGGCACTCCAGCCATACCGCGCCCCCTCCTCTCCCCTAGCCGCAGCTCCTGCAGACCCCTGGCAGCCAAAGCGAGGGTCGCCGCTCCTGTTGGAGACCCCCAACCCCCTCCTGGCGAGGGTCGCCTCCACTGCTGGAAACCCCCTAGCAGCCGAGGCCAGGGTCTCCAGCCATGCCGTGGCCCCTCCCCTTCACTTGTGCCTGGGCACTCCAGCCGTGCCCCTCCCCTCCCCTCCCCTAGTCGCAGCTGCTGGAGACCCCCCGCAGCCAAGACGATGTTCACCGCGGCTGCTGGAGACCCCCACCCCATCCCCCGGCGAGGGTCGACGCCGCTGCTGGAGATCCCCAACACCCCCCGGCGAGGGTCGCCTCCACTGCTAGACCCTCTATCAGCCAAGGCCAGGGTCTCCAGCCAGGCCGTGGCCCCTCCACTTCACTTGTGCCTGGGCACTGCTGCCATGCCACTCCCAATCCCCTCCCCTAGCCGCAGCTCCTGCAGACCCCCGGCAGCCAAGGCGAGGGTCACCGCGGCTGCTGGAGCCTCCCAGCACCAAGGCGAGGGTCGCCGCCGCGGCTGGAGATCCCCAGCACCCGAGGCCAAGGTCGCCAATTCCCCTGGAGATCCCGTTGTTGCACAGCTAAGGGCTGTAGGCATGCTGCTCCGCCTCCACTACCCTTGTGCCTGCACTCTCCAGTAGCCGTGCCGCGCCCCCTCCCCTCCCCTAGCCGCAGCTCCTGCAGACCCCTGGCAGCCAAGGCGAGGGTCGCCGCCACTGTTGGAGATCCCTACCAGCCGAGGCGAGGGGCGCAGACGGTGATGGAGACCCTCCCCCGTGCAGTGGAGCAGGTCTCTGCTGCTGCTGGAGTTCCCTTTGCAGTGCTGGGAGGGTCTCAAGCCATGCCGCCCTCCCTCCCCTTCCCTTGCTCCAGGCCTTACAAGCCATGCTGCGCCCCATCTCTTCAGCTCGCCGCCGCTGCTGGAGACCACTGGCAGCAGCAGCAGCGAGGCTCGCTGCTGCTGGAGACCACCGGAAGCCGTGGCGAGTGTCTTCCGCTGTGCCAGGGCCCCTTCCCTTCCCTTGCACCTGGGCTTTCCAGCTGCACCGCACCTCTTCAACTCGCCTCGCCTCGCGGCTGGAGACCCCCAGCAGGCGAAGTGAGGGTAGCCACTGCTGCTGGAGATCCCCTCGCGGCAGGGTGAGGGTCGCCAGCCGCGCCGCGCCCCCTCCCCTCCGGGAACCGCTGCTGCTGGAGGCCCCTGGGAGCCCTGGCGAGAGTCTCTGTGCTGCTGGATACCCACGGAAGCCGAGGCGAGGGTTGCGGCTGCTGCTGGATACACACGGGAGCAGAGGCGAGGGTCGCCGCTGCTGCTCCTGGAGACCCCCAGGCAGCCATGGCATGGGTTGCCTCAGCTGCAGGAGACCCCCGGGGTCCGCGTGGAGGGTCGCCTCCACTGCTGGAGACCCCCTAGCAGCCAAGGCCAGGGTCTCCAGCCATGCCGTGGCCACTCCCCTTCACTTGTGCCTGGGCACTCCAGCCGTGCCCCACCCCTCCCCTCCCCTAGTCACAGCTGCTGGAGACCCCCGGCAGCCAAGACGATGTTCACCGCGGCTGCTGGAGACCCCCACCCCCCCCGGCGAGGGTCGTCGCTCCTGCTGGAGACCCCCAACCCCCCCCCGGCGAGGGTCGCCTCCACTGCTGAGACCCCCTATCAGCCAAGACCAGGGTCTCCAGCCATGCCGTGGACCCTCCTCTTCACTTGTGCCTGGGCACTCCAGCCAAGCCACGCCCAATCCCATCCCCTAGCCGCAGCTCCTGCAGACCCCTGGCAGCCAAGGCGAGGGTCGCCGCTCCTGCTGGAGACCCCCACCCCCCTCCCCCGGCGAGGCTCGCCTCCACTGCTGGAAACCCCCTAACAGCGGAGGCCAGGGGCTCCAGCCATGCCGTGACCCCTCCCCTTCACTTGTGCCTGGGCACTCCAGCCATACCGCGCCCCCTCCTCTCCCCTAGCCGCAGGTCCTGCAGACCCCTGGCAGCCAAAGCGAGGGTCGCCGCTCCTGTTGGAGACCCCCAACCCCCTCCTGGCGAGGGTCGCCTCCACTGCTGGAAACCCCCTAGCAGCCGAGGCCAGGGTCTCCAGCCATGCCGTGGCCCCTCCCCTTCACTTGTGCCTGGGCACTCCAGCCGTGCCCCTCCCCTCCCCTCCCCTAGTCGCAGCTGCTGGAGACCCCCCGCAGCCAAGACGATGTTCACCGCGGCTGCTGGAGACCCCCCCCCCCCCGGCGAGGGTCGACGCCGCTGCTGGAGATCCCCAACACCCCCCGGCGAGGGTCGCCTCCACTGCTAAACCCTCTATCAGCCAAGGCCAGGGTCTCCAGCCAGGCCGTGGCCCCTCCACTTCACTTGTGCCTGGGCACTGCTGCCATGCCACTCCCAATCCCCTCCCCTAGCCGCAGCTCCTGCAGAGCCCCGGCAGCCAAGGCGAGGGTCACCGCGGCTGCTGGAGCCTCCCAGCACCAAGGCGAGGGTCGCCGCCGCGGCTGGAGATCCCCAGCACCCGAGGCCAAGGTCGCCAATTCCCCTGGAGATCCCGTTGTTGCACAGCTAAGGGCTGTAGGCATGCTGCTCCGCCTCCACTACCCTTGTGCCTGCACTCTCCAGTAGCCGTGCCGCGCCCCCTCCCCTCCCCTAGCCGCAGCTCCTGCATACCCCTGGCAGCCAAGGCGAGGGTCGCCGCCACTGTTGGAGATCCCTACCAGCCGAGGCGAGGGGCGCAGACGGTGATGGAGACCCTCCCCCGTGCAGTGGAGCAGGTCTCTGCTGCTGCTGGAGTTCCCTTTGCAGTGCTGGGAGGGTCTCAAGCCATGCCGCCCTCCCTCCCCTTCCCTTGCTCCAGGCCTTACAAGCCGTGCTGCGCCCCATCTCTTCAGCTCGCCGCCGCTGCTGGAGACCACTGGCAGCAGCAGCAGCGAGGCTCGCTGCTGCTGGAGACCACCGGAAGCCGTGGCGAGTGTCTTCCGCTGTGCCAGGGCCCCTTCCCTTCCCTTGCACCTGGGCTTTCCAGCTGCACCGCACCTCTTCAACTCGCCTCGCCTCGCGGCTGGAGACCCCCAGCAGGCGAAGTGAGGGTAGCCACTGCTGCTGGAGATCCCCTCGCGGCAGGGTGAGGGTCGCCAGCCGCGCCGCGCCCCCTCCCCTCCGGGACCCGCGGCTGCTGGAGGCCCCTGGGAGCCCTGGCGAGAGTCTCTGTGCTGCTGGATACCCACGGAAGCCGAGGCGAGGGTTGCGGCTGCTGCTGGATACACACGGGAGCAGAGGCGAGGGTCGCCGCTGCTGCTCCTGGAGACCCCCAGGCAGCCATGGCATGGGTTGCCTCAGCTGCAGGAGACCCCCGGGGTCCGCGTGGAGGGTCGCCTCCACTGCTGGAGACCCCCTAGCAGCCAAGGCCAGGGTCTCCAGCCATGCCGTGGCCACTCCCCTTCACTTGTGCCTGGGCACTCCAGCCGTGCCCCTCCCCTCCCCTCCCCTAGTCGCAGCTGCTGGAGACCCCCGGCAGCCAAGACGATGTTCACCGCGGCTGCTGGAGACCCCCACCCCCCCCGGCGAGGGTCGTCGCTCCTGCTGGAGACCCCCAACCCCCCCCCGGCGAGGGTCGCCTCCACTGCTGAGACCCCCTATCAGCCAAGACCAGGGTCTCCAGCCATGCCGTGGACCCTCCTCTTCACTTGTGCCTGGGCACTCCAGCCAAGCCACGCCCAATCCCATCCCCTAGCCGCAGCTCCTGCAGACCCCTGGCAGCCAAGGCGAGGGTCGCCGCTCCTGCTGGAGACCCCCACCCCCCTCCCCCGGCGAGGCTCGCCTCCACTGCTGGAAACCCCCTAACAGCGGAGGCCAGGGGCTCCAGCCATGCCGTGACCCCTCCCCTTCACTTGTGCCTGGGCACTCCAGCCATACCGCGCCCCCTCCTCTCCCCTAGCCGCAGCTCCTGCAGACCCCTGGCAGCCAAAGCGAGGGTCGCCGCTCCTGTTGGAGACCCCCAACCCCCTCCTGGCGAGGGTCGCCTCCACTGCTGGAAACCCCCTAGCAGCCGAGGCCAGGGTCTCCAGCCATGCCGTGGCCCCTCCCCTTCACTTGTGCCTGGGCACTCCAGCCGTGCCCCTCCCCTCCCCTCCCCTAGTCGCAGCTGCTGGAGACCCCCCGCAGCCAAGACGATGTTCACCGCGGCTGCTGGAGACCCCCACCCCATCCCCCGGCGAGGGTCGACGCCGCTGCTGGAGATCCCCAACACCCCCCGGCGAGGGTCGCCTCCACTGCTAGACCCTCTATCAGCCAAGGCCAGGGTCTCCAGCCAGGCCGTGGCCCCTCCACTTCACTTGTGCCTGGGCACTGCTGCCATGCCACTCCCAATCCCCTCCCCTAGCCGCAGCTCCTGCAGACCCCCGGCAGCCAAGGCGAGGGTCACCGCGGCTGCTGGAGCCTCCCAGCACCAAGGCGAGGGTCGCCGCCGCGGCTGGAGATCCCCAGCACCCGAGGCCAAGGTCGCCAATTCCCCTGGAGATCCCGTTGTTGCACAGCTAAGGGCTGTAGGCATGCTGCTCCGCCTCCACTACCCTTGTGCCTGCACTCTCCAGTAGCCGTGCCGCGCCCCCTCCCCTCCCCTAGCCGCAGCTCCTGCAGACCCCTGGCAGCCAAGGCGAGGGTCGCCGCCACTGTTGGAGATCCCTACCAGCCGAGGCGAGGGGCGCAGACGGTGATGGAGACCCTCCCCCGTGCAGTGGAGCAGGTCTCTGCTGCTGCTGGAGTTCCCTTTGCAGTGCTGGGAGGGTCTCAAGCCATGCCGCCCTCCCTCCCCTTCCCTTGCTCCAGGCCTTACAAGCCATGCTGCGCCCCATCTCTTCAGCTCGCCGCCGCTGCTGGAGACCACTGGCAGCAGCAGCAGCGAGGCTCGCTGCTGCTGGAGACCACCGGAAGCCGTGGCGAGTGTCTTCCGCTGTGCCAGGGCCCCTTCCCTTCCCTTGCACCTGGGCTTTCCAGCTGCACCGCACCTCTTCAACTCGCCTCGCCTCGCGGCTGGAGACCCCCAGCAGGCGAAGTGAGGGTAGCCACTGCTGCTGGAGATCCCCTCGCGGCAGGGTGAGGGTCGCCAGCCGCGCCGCGCCCCCTCCCCTCCGGGAACCGCTGCTGCTGGAGGCCCCTGGGAGCCCTGGCGAGAGTCTCTGTGCTGCTGGATACCCACGGAAGCCGAGGCGAGGGTTGCGGCTGCTGCTGGATACACACGGGAGCAGAGGCGAGGGTCGCCGCTGCTGCTCCTGGAGACCCCCAGGCAGCCATGGCATGGGTTGCCTCAGCTGCAGGAGACCCCCGGGGTCCGCGTGGAGGGTCGCCTCCACTGCTGGAGACCCCCTAGCAGCCAAGGCCAGGGTCTCCAGCCATGCCGTGGCCACTCCCCTTCACTTGTGCCTGGGCACTCCAGCCGTGCCCCACCCCTCCCCTCCCCTAGTCACAGCTGCTGGAGACCCCCGGCAGCCAAGACGATGTTCACCGCGGCTGCTGGAGACCCCCACCCCCCCCGGCGAGGGTCGTCGCTCCTGCTGGAGACCCCCAACCCCCCCCCGGCGAGGGTCGCCTCCACTGCTGAGACCCCCTATCAGCCAAGACCAGGGTCTCCAGCCATGCCGTGGACCCTCCTCTTCACTTGTGCCTGGGCACTCCAGCCAAGCCACGCCCAATCCCATCCCCTAGCCGCAGCTCCTGCAGACCCCTGGCAGCCAAGGCGAGGGTCGCCGCTCCTGCTGGAGACCCCCACCCCCCTCCCCCGGCGAGGCTCGCCTCCACTGCTGGAAACCCCCTAACAGCGGAGGCCAGGGGCTCCAGCCATGCCGTGACCCCTCCCCTTCACTTGTGCCTGGGCACTCCAGCCATACCGCGCCCCCTCCTCTCCCCTAGCCGCAGGTCCTGCAGACCCCTGGCAGCCAAAGCGAGGGTCGCCGCTCCTGTTGGAGACCCCCAACCCCCTCCTGGCGAGGGTCGCCTCCACTGCTGGAAACCCCCTAGCAGCCGAGGCCAGGGTCTCCAGCCATGCCGTGGCCCCTCCCCTTCACTTGTGCCTGGGCACTCCAGCCGTGCCCCTCCCCTCCCCTCCCCTAGTCGCAGCTGCTGGAGACCCCCCGCAGCCAAGACGATGTTCACCGCGGCTGCTGGAGACCCCCCCCCCCCGGCGAGGGTCGACGCCGCTGCTGGAGATCCCCAACACCCCCCGGCGAGGGTCGCCTCCACTGCTAAACCCTCTATCAGCCAAGGCCAGGGTCTCCAGCCAGGCCGTGGCCCCTCCACTTCACTTGTGCCTGGGCACTGCTGCCATGCCACGCCCAATCCCCTCCCCTAGCCGCAGCTCCTGCAGAGCCCCGGCAGCCAAGGCGAGGGTCACCGCGGCTGCTGGAGCCTCCCAGCACCAAGGCGAGGGTCGCCGCCGCGGCTGGAGATCCCCAGCACCCGAGGCCAAGGTCGCCAATTCCCCTGGAGATCCCGTTGTTGCACAGCTAAGGGCTGTAGGCATGCTGCTCCGCCTCCACTACCCTTGTGCCTGCACTCTCCAGTAGCCGTGCCGCGCCCCCTCCCCTCCCCTAGCCGCAGCTCCTGCAGACCCCTGGCAGCCAAGGCGAGGGTCGCCGCCACTGTTGGAGATCCCTACCAGCCGAGGCGAGGGGCGCAGACGGTGATGGAGACCCTCCCCCGTGCAGTGGAGCAGGTCTCTGCTGCTGCTGGAGTTCCCTTTGCAGTGCTGGGAGGGTCTCAAGCCATGCCGCCCTCCCTCCCCTTCCCTTGCTCCAGGCCTTACAAGCCGTGCTGCGCCCCATCTCTTCAGCTCGCCGCCGCTGCTGGAGACCACTGGCAGCAGCAGCAGCGAGGCTCGCTGCTGCTGGAGACCACCGGAAGCCGTGGCGAGTGTCTTCCGCTGTGCCAGGGCCCCTTCCCTTCCCTTGCACCTGGGCTTTCCAGCTGCACCGCACCTCTTCAACTCGCCTCGCCTCGCGGCTGGAGACCCCCAGCAGGCGAAGTGAGGGTAGCCGCTGCTGCTGGAGATCCCCTCGCGGCAGGGTGAGGGTCGCCAGCCGCGCCGCGCCCCCTCCCCTCCGGGACCCGCGGCTGCTGGAGGCCCCTGGGAGCCCTGGCGAGAGTCTCTGTGCTGCTGGATACCCACGGAAGCCGAGGCGAGGGTTGCGGCTGCTGCTGGATACACACGGGAGCAGAGGCGAGGGTCGCCGCTGCTGCTCCTGGAGACCCCCAGGCAGCCATGGCATGGGTTGCCTCAGCTGCAGGAGACCCCCGGGGTCCGCGTGGAGGGTCGCCTCCACTGCTGGAGACCCCCTAGCAGCCAAGGCCAGGGTCTCCAGCCATGCCGTGGCCCCTCCCCTTCACTTGTGCCTGGGCACTCCAGCCGTGCCCCTCCCCTCCCCTCCCCTAGTCGCAGCTGCTGGAGACCCCCGGCAGCCAAGACGATGTTCACCGCGGCTGCTGGAGACCCCCACCCCCCCCGGCGAGGGTCGTCGCTCCTGCTGGAGACCCCCAACCCCCCCCCGGCGAGGGTCGCCTCCACTGCTGAGACCCCCTATCAGCCAAGACCAGGGTCTCCAGCCATGCCGTGGACCCTCCTCTTCACTTGTGCCTGGGCACTCCAGCCAAGCCACGCCCAATCCCATCCCCTAGCCGCAGCTCCTGCAGACCCCTGGCAGCCAAGGCGAGGGTCGCCGCTCCTGCTGGAGACCCCCACCCCCCTCCCCCGGCGAGGCTCGCCTCCACTGCTGGAAACCCCCTAACAGCGGAGGCCAGGGGCTCCAGCCATGCCGTGACCCCTCCCCTTCACTTGTGCCTGGGCACTCCAGCCATACCGCGCCCCCTCCTCTCCCCTAGCCGCAGCTCCTGCAGACCCCTGGCAGCCAAAGCGAGGGTCGCCGCTCCTGTTGGAGACCCCCAACCCCCTCCTGGCGAGGGTCGCCTCCACTGCTGGAAACCCCCTAGCAGCCGAGGCCAGGGTCTCCAGCCATGCCGTGGCCCCTCCCCTTCACTTGTGCCTGGGCACTCCAGCCGTGCCCCTCCCCTCCCCTCCCCTAGTCGCAGCTGCTGGAGACCCCCCGCAGCCAAGACGATGTTCACCGCGGCTGCTGGAGACCCCCACCCCATCCCCCGGCGAGGGTCGACGCCGCTGCTGGAGATCCCCAACACCCCCCGGCGAGGGTCGCCTCCACTGCTAGACCCTCTATCAGCCAAGGCCAGGGTCTCCAGCCAGGCCGTGGCCCCTCCACTTCACTTGTGCCTGGGCACTGCTGCCATGCCACTCCCAATCCCCTCCCCTAGCCGCAGCTCCTGCAGACCCCCGGCAGCCAAGGCGAGGGTCACCGCGGCTGCTGGAGCCTCCCAGCACCAAGGCGAGGGTCGCCGCCGCGGCTGGAGATCCCCAGCACCCGAGGCCAAGGTCGCCAATTCCCCTGGAGATCCCGTTGTTGCACAGCTAAGGGCTGTAGGCATGCTGCTCCGCCTCCACTACCCTTGTGCCTGCACTCTCCAGTAGCCGTGCCGCGCCCCCTCCCCTCCCCTAGCCGCAGCTCCTGCAGACCCCTGGCAGCCAAGGCGAGGGTCGCCGCCACTGTTGGAGATCCCTACCAGCCGAGGCGAGGGGCGCAGACGGTGATGGAGACCCTCCCCCGTGCAGTGGAGCAGGTCTCTGCTGCTGCTGGAGTTCCCTTTGCAGTGCTGGGAGGGTCTCAAGCCATGCCGCCCTCCCTCCCCTTCCCTTGCTCCAGGCCTTACAAGCCATGCTGCGCCCCATCTCTTCAGCTCGCCGCCGCTGCTGGAGACCACTGGCAGCAGCAGCAGCGAGGCTCGCTGCTGCTGGAGACCACCGGAAGCCGTGGCGAGTGTCTTCCGCTGTGCCAGGGCCCCTTCCCTTCCCTTGCACCTGGGCTTTCCAGCTGCACCGCACCTCTTCAACTCGCCTCGCCTCGCGGCTGGAGACCCCCAGCAGGCGAAGTGAGGGTAGCCACTGCTGCTGGAGATCCCCTCGCGGCAGGGTGAGGGTCGCCAGCCGCGCCGCGCCCCCTCCCCTCCGGGAACCGCTGCTGCTGGAGGCCCCTGGGAGCCCTGGCGAGAGTCTCTGTGCTGCTGGATACCCACGGAAGCCGAGGCGAGGGTTGCGGCTGCTGCTGGATACACACGGGAGCAGAGGCGAGGGTCGCCGCTGCTGCTCCTGGAGACCCCCAGGCAGCCATGGCATGGGTTGCCTCAGCTGCAGGAGACCCCCGGGGTCCGCGTGGAGGGTCGCCTCCACTGCTGGAGACCCCCTAGCAGCCAAGGCCAGGGTCTCCAGCCATGCCGTGGCCACTCCCCTTCACTTGTGCCTGGGCACTCCAGCCGTGCCCCACCCCTCCCCTCCCCTAGTCACAGCTGCTGGAGACCCCCGGCAGCCAAGACGATGTTCACCGCGGCTGCTGGAGACCCCCACCCCCCCCGGCGAGGGTCGTCGCTCCTGCTGGAGACCCCCAACCCCCCCCCGGCGAGGGTCGCCTCCACTGCTGAGACCCCCTATCAGCCAAGACCAGGGTCTCCAGCCATGCCGTGGACCCTCCTCTTCACTTGTGCCTGGGCACTCCAGCCAAGCCACGCCCAATCCCATCCCCTAGCCGCAGCTCCTGCAGACCCCTGGCAGCCAAGGCGAGGGTCGCCGCTCCTGCTGGAGACCCCCACCCCCCTCCCCCGGCGAGGCTCGCCTCCACTGCTGGAAACCCCCTAACAGCGGAGGCCAGGGGCTCCAGCCATGCCGTGACCCCTCCCCTTCACTTGTGCCTGGGCACTCCAGCCATACCGCGCCCCCTCCTCTCCCCTAGCCGCAGGTCCTGCAGACCCCTGGCAGCCAAAGCGAGGGTCGCCGCTCCTGTTGGAGACCCCCAACCCCCTCCTGGCGAGGGTCGCCTCCACTGCTGGAAACCCCCTAGCAGCCGAGGCCAGGGTCTCCAGCCATGCCGTGGCCCCTCCCCTTCACTTGTGCCTGGGCACTCCAGCCGTGCCCCTCCCCTCCCCTCCCCTAGTCGCAGCTGCTGGAGACCCCCCGCAGCCAAGACGATGTTCACCGCGGCTGCTGGAGACCCCCCCCCCCCCCGGCGAGGGTCGACGCCGCTGCTGGAGATCCCCAACACCCCCCGGCGAGGGTCGCCTCCACTGCTAAACCCTCTATCAGCCAAGGCCAGGGTCTCCAGCCAGGCCGTGGCCCCTCCACTTCACTTGTGCCTGGGCACTGCTGCCATGCCACTCCCAATCCCCTCCCCTAGCCGCAGCTCCTGCAGAGCCCCGGCAGCCAAGGCGAGGGTCACCGCGGCTGCTGGAGCCTCCCAGCACCAAGGCGAGGGTCGCCGCCGCGGCTGGAGATCCCCAGCACCCGAGGCCAAGGTCGCCAATTCCCCTGGAGATCCCGTTGTTGCACAGCTAAGGGCTGTAGGCATGCTGCTCCGCCTCCACTACCCTTGTGCCTGCACTCTCCAGTAGCCGTGCCGCGCCCCCTCCCCTCCCCTAGCCGCAGCTCCTGCAGACCCCTGGCAGCCAAGGCGAGGGTCGCCGCCACTGTTGGAGATCCCTACCAGCCCAGGCGAGGGGCGCAGACGGTGATGGAGACCCTCCCCCGTGCAGTGGAGCAGGTCTCTGCTGCTGCTGGAGTTCCCTTTGCAGTGCTGGGAGGGTCTCAAGCCATGCCGCCCTCCCTCCCCTTCCCTTGCTCCAGGCCTTACAAGCCGTGCTGCGCCCCATCTCTTCAGCTCGCCGCCGCTGCTGGAGACCACTGGCAGCAGCAGCAGCGAGGCTCGCTGCTGCTGGAGACCACCGGAAGCCGTGGCGAGTGTCTTCCGCTGTGCCAGGGCCCCTTCCCTTCCCTTGCACCTGGGCTTTCCAGCTGCACCGCACCTCTTCAACTCGCCTCGCCTCGCGGCTGGAGACCCCCAGCAGGCGAAGTGAGGGTAGCCGCTGCTGCTGGAGATCCCCTCGCGGCAGGGTGAGGGTCGCCAGCCGCGCCGCGCCCCCTCCCCTCCGGGACCCGCGGCTGCTGGAGGCCCCTGGGAGCCCTGGCGAGAGTCTCTGTGCTGCTGGATACCCACGGAAGCCGAGGCGAGGGTTGCGGCTGCTGCTGGATACACACGGGAGCAGAGGCGAGGGTCGCCGCTGCTGCTCCTGGAGACCCCCAGGCAGCCATGGCATGGGTTGCCTCAGCTGCAGGAGACCCCCGGGGTCCGCGTGGAGGGTCGCCTCCACTGCTGGAGACCCCCTAGCAGCCAAGGCCAGGGTCTCCAGCCATGCCGTGGCCCCTCCCCTTCACTTGTGCCTGGGCACTCCAGCCGTGCCCCTCCCCTCCCCTCCCCTAGTCGCAGCTGCTGGAGACCCCCGGCAGCCAAGACGATGTTCACCGCGGCTGCTGGAGACCCCCACCCCCCCCCGGCGAGGGTCGTCGCTCCTGCTGGAGACCCCCAACCCCCCCCCGGCGAGGGTCGCCTCCACTGCTGAGACCCCCTATCAGCCAAGACCAGGGTCTCCAGCCATGCCGTGGACCCTCCTCTTCACTTGTGCCTGGGCACTCCAGCCAAGCCACGCCCAATCCCATCCCCTAGCCGCAGCTCCTGCAGACCCCTGGCAGCCAAGGCGAGGGTCGCCGCTCCTGCTGGAGACCCCAACCCCCCTCCCCCGGCGAGGCTCGCCTCCACTGCTGGAAACCCCCTAGCAGCGGAGGCCAGGGGCTCCAGCCATGCCGTGACCCCTCCCCTTCACTTGTGCCTGGGCACTCCAGCCATACCGCGCCCCCTCCTCTCCCCTAGCCGCAGGTCCTGCAGACCCCTGGCAGCCAAAGCGAGGGTCGCCGCTCCTGTTGGAGACCCCCAACCCCCTCCTGGCGAGGGTCGCCTCCACTGCTGGAAACCCCCTAGCAGCCGAGGCCAGGGTCTCCAGCCATGCCGTGGCCCCTCCCCTTCACTTGTGCCTGGGCACTCCAGCCGTGCCCCTCCCCTCCCCTCCCCTAGTCGCAGCTGCTGGAGACCCCCCGCAGCCAAGACGATGTTCACCGCGGCTGCTGGAGACCCCCACCCCACCCCCCGGCGAGGGTCGACGCCGCTGCTGGAGATCCCCAACACCCCCCGGCGAGGGTCGCCTCCACTGCTAGACCCTCTATCAGCCAAGGCCAGGGTCTCCAGCCAGGCCGTGGCCCCTCCACTTCACTTGTGCCTGGGCACTGCTGCCATGCCACTCCCAATCCCCTCCCCTAGCCGCAGCTCCTGCAGACCCCCGGCAGCCAAGGCGAGGGTCACCGCGGCTGCTGGAGACTCCCAGCACCAAGGCGAGGGTCGCCGCCGCGGCTGGAGATCCCCAGCACCCGAGGCCAAGGTCGCCAATTCCCCTGGAGATCCCGTTGTTGCACAGCTAAGGGCTGTAGGCATGCTGCTCCGCCTCCACTACCCTTGTGCCTGCACTCTCCAGTAGCCGTGCCGCGCCCCCTCCCCTCCCCTAGCCGCAGCTCCTGCAGACCCCTGGCAGCCAAGGCGAGGGTCGCCGCCACTGTTGGAGATCCCTACCAGCCGAGGCGAGGGGCGCAGACGGTGATGGAGACCCTCCCCCGTGCAGTGGAGCAGGTCTCTGCTGCTGCTGGAGTTCCCTTTGCAGTGCTGGGAGGGTCTCAAGCCATGCCGCCCTCCCTCCCCTTCCCTTGCTCCAGGCCTTACAAGCCATGCTGCGCCCCATCTCTTCAGCTCGCCGCCGCTGCTGGAGACCACTGGCAGCAGCAGCAGCGAGGCTCGCTGCTGCTGGAGACCACCGGAAGCCGTGGCGAGTGTCTTCCGCTGTGCCAGGGCCCCTTCCCTTCCCTTGCACCTGGGCTTTCCAGCTGCACCGCACCTCTTCAACTCGCCTCGCCTCGCGGCTGGAGACCCCCAGCAGGCGAAGTGAGGGTAGCCACTGCTGCTGGAGATCCCCTCGCGGCAGGGTGAGGGTCGCCAGCCGCGCCGCGCCCCCTCCCCTCCGGGAACCGCTGCTGCTGGAGGCCCCTGGGAGCCCTGGCGAGAGTCTCTGTGCTGCTGGATACCCACGGAAGCCGAGGCGAGGGTTGCGGCTGCTGCTGGATACACACGGGAGCAGAGGCGAGGGTCGCCGCTGCTGCTCCTGGAGACCCCCAGGCAGCCATGGCATGGGTTGCCTCAGCTGCAGGAGACCCCCGGGGTCCGCGTGGAGGGTCGCCTCCACTGCTGGAGACCCCCTAGCAGCCAAGGCCAGGGTCTCCAGCCATGCCGTGGCCACTCCCCTTCACTTGTGCCTGGGCACTCCAGCCGTGCCCCACCCCTCCCCTCCCCTAGTCACAGCTGCTGGAGACCCCCGGCAGCCAAGACGATGTTCACCGCGGCTGCTGGAGACCCCCACCCCCCCCGGCGAGGGTCGTCGCTCCTGCTGGAGACCCCCAACCCCCCCCCGGCGAGGGTCGCCTCCACTGCTGAGACCCCCTATCAGCCAAGACCAGGGTCTCCAGCCATGCCGTGGACCCTCCTCTTCACTTGTGCCTGGGCACTCCAGCCAAGCCACGCCCAATCCCATCCCCTAGCCGCAGCTCCTGCAGACCCCTGGCAGCCAAGGCGAGGGTCGCCGCTCCTGCTGGAGACCCCCACCCCCCTCCCCCGGCAAGGCTCGCCTCCACTGCTGGAAACCCCCTAACAGCGGAGGCCAGGGGCTCCAGCCATGCCGTGACCCCTCCCCTTCACTTGTGCCTGGGCACTCCAGCCATACCGCGCCCCCTCCTCTCCCCTAGCCGCAGGTCCTGCAGACCCCTGGCAGCCAAAGCGAGGGTCGCCGCTCCTGTTGGAGACCCCCAACCCCCTCCTGGCGAGGGTCGCCTCCACTGCTGGAAACCCCCTAGCAGCCGAGGCCAGGGTCTCCAGCCATGCCGTGGCCCCTCCCCTTCACTTGTGCCTGGGCACTCCAGCCGTGCCCCTCCCCTCCCCTCCCCTAGTCGCAGCTGCTGGAGACCCCCCGCAGCCAAGACGATGTTCACCGCGGCTGCTGGAGACCCCCCCCCCCCCCCCGGCGAGGGTCGACGCCGCTGCTGGAGATCCCCAACACCCCCCGGCGAGGGTCGCCTCCACTGCTAAACCCTCTATCAGCCAAGGCCAGGGTCTCCAGCCAGGCCGTGGCCCCTCCACTTCACTTGTGCCTGGGCACTGCTGCCATGCCACTCCCAATCCCCTCCCCTAGCCGCAGCTCCTGCAGAGCCCCTGCAGCCAAGGCGAGGGTCACCGCGGCTGCTGGAGCCTCCCAGCACCAAGGCGAGGGTCGCCGCCGCGGCTGGAGATCCCCAGCACCCGAGGCCAAGGTCGCCAATTCCCCTGGAGATCCCGTTGTTGCACAGCTAAGGGCTGTAGGCATGCTGCTCCGCCTCCACTACCCTTGTGCCTGCACTCTCCAGTAGCCGTGCCGCGCCCCCTCCCCTCCCCTAGCCGCAGCTCCTGCAGACCCCTGGCAGCCAAGGCGAGGGTCGCCGCCACTGTTGGAGATCCCTACCAGCCGAGGCGAGGGGCGCAGACGGTGATGGAGACCCTCCCCCGTGCAGTGGAGCAGGTCTCTGCTGCTGCTGGAGTTCCCTTTGCAGTGCTGGGAGGGTCTCAAGCCATGCCGCCCTCCCTCCCCTTCCCTTGCTCCAGGCCTTACAAGCCGTGCTGCGCCCCATCTCTTCAGCTCGCCGCCGCTGCTGGAGACCACTGGCAGCAGCAGCAGCGAGGCTCGCTGCTGCTGGAGACCACCGGAAGCCGTGGCGAGTGTCTTCCGCTGTGCCAGGGCCCCTTCCCTTCCCTTGCACCTGGGCTTTCCAGCTGCACCGCACCTCTTCAACTCGCCTCGCCTCGCGGCTGGAGACCCCCAGCAGGCGAAGTGAGGGTAGCCACTGCTGCTGGAGATCCCCTCGCGGCAGGGTGAGGGTCGCCAGCCGCGCCGCGCCCCCTCCCCTCCGGGAACCGCTGCTGCTGGAGGCCCCTGGGAGCCCTGGCGAGAGTCTCTGTGCTGCTGGATACCCACGGAAGCCGAGGCGAGGGTTGCGGCTGCTGCTGGATACACACGGGAGCAGAGGCGAGGGTCGCCGCTGCTGCTCCTGGAGACCCCCAGGCAGCCATGGCATGGGTTGCCTCAGCTGCAGGAGACCCCCGGGGTCCGCGTGGAGGGTCGCCTCCACTGCTGGAGACCCCCTAGCAGCCAAGGCCAGGGTCTCCAGCCATGCCGTGGCCACTCCCCTTCACTTGTGCCTGGGCACTCCAGCCGTGCCCCACCCCTCCCCTCCCCTAGTCACAGCTGCTGGAGACCCCCGGCAGCCAAGACGATGTTCACCGCGGCTGCTGGAGACCCCCACCCCCCCCGGCGAGGGTCGTCGCTCCTGCTGGAGACCCCCAACCCCCCCCCGGCGAGGGTCGCCTCCACTGCTGAGACCCCCTATCAGCCAAGACCAGGGTCTCCAGCCATGCCGTGGACCCTCCTCTTCACTTGTGCCTGGGCACTCCAGCCAAGCCACGCCCAATCCCATCCCCTAGCCGCAGCTCCTGCAGACCCCTGGCAGCCAAGGCGAGGGTCGCCGCTCCTGCTGGAGACCCCCACCCCCCTCCCCCGGCGAGGCTCGCCTCCACTGCTGGAAACCCCCTAACAGCGGAGGCCAGGGGCTCCAGCCATGCCGTGACCCCTCCCCTTCACTTGTGCCTGGGCACTCCAGCCATACCGCGCCCCCTCCTCTCCCCTAGCCGCAGCTCCTGCAGACCCCTGGCAGCCAAAGCGAGGGTCGCCGCTCCTGTTGGAGACCCCCAACCCCCTCCTGGCGAGGGTCGCCTCCACTGCTGGAAACCCCCTAGCAGCCGAGGCCAGGGTCTCCAGCCATGCCGTGGCCCCTCCCCTTCACTTGTGCCTGGGCACTCCAGCCGTGCCCCTCCCCTCCCCTCCCCTAGTCGCAGCTGCTGGAGACCCCCCGCAGCCAAGACGATGTTCACCGCGGCTGCTGGAGACCCCCCCCCCCCCGGCGAGGGTCGACGCCGCTGCTGGAGATCCCCAACACCCCCCGGCGAGGGTCGCCTCCACTGCTAAACCCTCTATCAGCCAAGGCCAGGGTCTCCAGCCAGGCCGTGGCCCCTCCACTTCACTTGTGCCTGGGCACTGCTGCCATGCCACTCCCAATCCCCTCCCCTAGCCGCAGCTCCTGCAGAGCCCCGGCAGCCAAGGCGAGGGTCACCGCGGCTGCTGGAGCCTCCCAGCACCAAGGCGAGGGTCGCCGCCGCGGCTGGAGATCCCCAGCACCCGAGGCCAAGGTCGCCAATTCCCCTGGAGATCCCGTTGTTGCACAGCTAAGGGCTGTAGGCATGCTGCTCCGCCTCCACTACCCTTGTGCCTGCACTCTCCAGTAGCCGTGCCGCGCCCCCTCCCCTCCCCTAGCCGCAGCTCCTGCAGACCCCTGGCAGCCAAGGCGAGGGTCGCCGCCACTGTTGGAGATCCCTACCAGCCGAGGCGAGGGGCGCAGACGGTGATGGAGACCCTCCCCCGTGCAGTGGAGCAGGTCTCTGCTGCTGCTGGAGTTCCCTTTGCAGTGCTGGGAGGGTCTCAAGCCATGCCGCCCTCCCTCCCCTTCCCTTGCTCCAGGCCTTACAAGCCGTGCTGCGCCCCATCTCTTCAGCTCGCCGCCGCTGCTGGAGACCACTGGCAGCAGCAGCAGCGAGGCTCGCTGCTGCTGGAGACCACCGGAAGCCGTGGCGAGTGTCTTCCGCTGTGCCAGGGCCCCTTCCCTTCCCTTGCACCTGGGCTTTCCAGCTGCACCGCACCTCTTCAACTCGCCTCGCCTCGCGGCTGGAGACCCCCAGCAGGCGAAGTGAGGGTAGCCGCTGCTGCTGGAGATCCCCTCGCGGCAGGGTGAGGGTCGCCAGCCGCGCCGCGCCCCCTCCCCTCCGGGACCCGCGGCTGCTGGAGGCCCCTGGGAGCCCTGGCGAGAGTCTCTGTGCTGCTGGATACCCACGGAAGCCGAGGCGAGGGTTGCGGCTGCTGCTGGATACACACGGGAGCAGAGGCGAGGGTCGCCGCTGCTGCTCCTGGAGACCCCCAGGCAGCCATGGCATGGGTTGCCTCAGCTGCAGGAGACCCCCGGGGTCCGCGTGGAGGGTCGCCTCCACTGCTGGAGACCCCCTAGCAGCCAAGGCCAGGGTCTCCAGCCATGCCGTGGCCCCTCCCCTTCACTTGTGCCTGGGCACTCCAGCCGTGCCCCTCCCCTCCCCTCCCCTAGTCGCAGCTGCTGGAGACCCCCGGCAGCCAAGACGATGTTCACCGCGGCTGCTGGAGACCCCCACCCCCCCCGGCGAGGGTCGTCGCTCCTGCTGGAGACCCCCAACCCCCCCCCGGCGAGGGTCGCCTCCACTGCTGAGACCCCCTATCAGCCAAGACCAGGGTCTCCAGCCATGCCGTGGACCCTCCTCTTCACTTGTGCCTGGGCACTCCAGCCAAGCCACGCCCAATCCCATCCCCTAGCCGCAGCTCCTGCAGACCCCTGGCAGCCAAGGCGAGGGTCGCCGCTCCTGCTGGAGACCCCCACCCCCCTCCCCCGGCGAGGCTCGCCTCCACTGCTGGAAACCCCCTAACAGCGGAGGCCAGGGGCTCCAGCCATGCCGTGACCCCTCCCCTTCACTTGTGCCTGGGCACTCCAGCCATACCGCGCCCCCTCCTCTCCCCTAGCCGCAGCTCCTGCAGACCCCTGGCAGCCAAAGCGAGGGTCGCCGCTCCTGTTGGAGACCCCCAACCCCCTCCTGGCGAGGGTCGCCTCCACTGCTGGAAACCCCCTAGCAGCCGAGGCCAGGGTCTCCAGCCATGCCGTGGCCCCTCCCCTTCACTTGTGCCTGGGCACTCCAGCCGTGCCCCTCCCCTCCCCTCCCCTAGTCGCAGCTGCTGGAGACCCCCCGCAGCCAAGACGATGTTCACCGCGGCTGCTGGAGACTCCCCCCCCCCCCCCCGGCGAGGGTCGACGCCGCTGCTGGAGATCCCCAACACCCCCCGGCGAGGGTCGCCTCCACTGCTAAACCCTCTATCAGCCAAGGCCAGGGTCTCCAGCCAGGCCGTGGCCCCTCCACTTCACTTGTGCCTGGGCACTGCTGCCATGCCACTCCCAATCCCCTCCCCTAGCCGCAGCTCCTGCAGACCCCCGGCAGCCAAGGCGAGGGTCACCGCGGCTGCTGGAGCCTCCCAGCACCAAGGCGAGGGTCGCCGCCGCGGCTGGAGATCCCCAGCACCCGAGGCCAAGGTCGCCAATTCCCCTGGAGATCCCGTTGTTGCACAGCTAAGGGCTGTAGGCATGCTGCTCCGCCTCCACTACCCTTGTGCCTGCACTCTCCAGTAGCCGTGCCGCGCCCCCTCCCCTCCCCTAGCCGCAGCTCCTGCAGACCCCTGGCAGCCAAGGCGAGGGTCGCCGCCACTGTTGGAGATCCCTACCAGCCGAGGCGAGGGGCGCAGACGGTGATGGAGACCCTCCCCCGTGCAGTGGAGCAGGTCTCTGCTGCTGCTGGAGTTCCCTTTGCAGTGCTGGGAGGGTCTCAAGCCATGCCGCCCTCCCTCCCCTTCCCTTGCTCCAGGCCTTACAAGCCGTGCTGCGCCCCATCTCTTCAGCTCGCCGCCGCTGCTGGAGACCACTGGCAGCAGCAGCAGCGAGGCTCGCTGCTGCTGGAGACCACCGGAAGCCGTGGCGAGTGTCTTCCGCTGTGCCAGGGCCCCTTCCCTTCCCTTGCACCTGGGCTTTCCAGCTGCACCGCACCTCTTCAACTCGCCTCGCCTCGCGGCTGGAGACCCCCAGCAGGCGAAGTGAGGGTAGCCGCTGCTGCTGGAGATCCCCTCGCGGCAGGGTGAGGGTCGCCAGCCGCGCCGCGCCCCCTCCCCTCCGGGAACCGCTGCTGCTGGAGGCCCCTGGGAGCCCTGGCGAGAGTCTCTGTGCTGCTGGATACCCACGGAAGCCGAGGCGAGGGTTGCGGCTGCTGCTGGATACACACGGGAGCAGAGGCGAGGGTCGCCGCTGCTGCTCCTGCAGACCCCCAGGCAGCCATGGCATGGGTTGCCTCAGCTGCAGGAGACCCCCGGGGTCCGCGTGGAGGGTCGCCTCCACTGCTGGAGACCCCCTAGCAGCCAAGGCCAGGGTCTCCAGCCATGCCGTGGCCCCTCCCCTTCACTTGTGCCTGGGCACTCCAGCCGTGCCCCTCCCCTCCCCTCCCCTAGTCGCAGCTGCTGGAGACCCCCGGCAGCCAAGACGATGTTCACCGCGGCTGCTGGAGACCCCCACCCCCCCCGGCGAGGGTCGTCGCTCCTGCTGGAGACCCCCAACCCCCCCCCCGGCGAGGGTCGCCTCCACTGCTGAGACCCCCTATCAGCCAAGACCAGGGTCTCCAGCCATGCCGTGGACCCTCCTCTTCACTTGTGCCTGGGCACTCCAGCCAAGCCACGCCCAATCCCATCCCCTAGCCGCAGCTCCTGCAGACCCCTGGCAGCCAAGGCGAGGGTCGCCGCTCCTGCTGGAGACCCCCACCCCCCTCCCCCGGCGAGGCTCGCCTCCACTGCTGGAAACCCCCTAACAGCGGAGGCCAGGGGCTCCAGCCATGCCGTGACCCCTCCCCTTCACTTGTGCCTGGGCACTCCAGCCATACCGCGCCCCCTCCTCTCCCCTAGCCGCAGGTCCTGCAGACCCCTGGCAGCCAAAGCGAGGGTCGCCGCTCCTGTTGGAGACCCCCAACCCCCTCCTGGCGAGGGTCGCCTCCACTGCTGGAAACCCCCTAGCAGCCAAGGCCAGGGTCTCCAGCCATGCCGTGGCCCCTCCCCTTCACTTGTGCCTGGGCACTCCAGCCGTGCCCCTCCCCTCCCCTCCCCTAGTCGCAGCTGCTGGAGACCCCCCGCAGCCAAGACGATGTTCACCGCGGCTGCTGGAGACCCCCCCCCCCCCCGGCGAGGGTCGACGCCGCTGCTGGAGATCCCCAACACCCCCGGCGAGGGTCGCCTCCACTGCTAGACCCTCTATCAGCCAAGACCAGGGTCTCCAGCCATGCCGTGGACCCTCCACTTCACTTGTGCCTGGGCACTGCTGCCATGCCACGCCCAATCCCCTCCCCTAGCCGCAGCTCCTGCAGACCCCCGGCAGCCAAGGCGAGGGTCACCGCGGCTGCTGGAGACTCCCAGCACCAAGGCGAGGGTCGCCGCCGCGGCTGGAGATCCCCAGCACCCGAGGCCAAGGTCGCCAATTCCCCTGGAGATCCCGTTGTTGCACAGCTAAGGGCTGTAGGCATGCTGCTCCGCCTCCACTACCCTTGTGCCTGCACTCTCCAGTAGCCGTGCCGCGCCCCCTCCCCTCCCCTAGCCGCAGCTCCTGCAGACCCCTGGCAGCCAAGGCGAGGGTCGCCGCCACTGTTGGAGATCCCTACCAGCCGAGGCGAGGGGCGCAGACGGTGATGGAGACCCTCCCCCGTGCAGTGGAGCAGGTCTCTGCTGCTGCTGGAGTTCCCTTTGCAGTGCTGGGAGGGTCTCAAGCCATGCCGCCCTCCCTCCCCTTCCCTTGCTCCAGGCCTTACAAGCCATGCTGCGCCCCATCTCTTCAGCTCGCCGCCGCTGCTGGAGACCACTGGCAGCAGCAGCAGCGAGGCTCGCTGCTGCTGGAGACCACCGGAAGCCGTGGCGAGTGTCTTCCGCTGTGCCAGGGCCCCTTCCCTTCCCTTGCACCTGGGCTTTCCAGCTGCACCACACCTCTTCAACTCGCCTCGCCTCGCGGCTGGAGACCCCCAGCAGGCGAAGTGAGGGTAGTCGCTGCTGCTGGAGATCCCCTCGCGGCAGGGTGAGGGTCGCCAGCCGCGCCGCGCCCCCTCCCCTCCGGGAACCGCGGCTGCTGGAGGCCCCTGGGAGCCCTGGCGAGAGTCTCTGTGCTGCTGGATACCCACGGAAGCCGAGGCAAGGGTTGCGGCTGCTGCTGGATACACACGGGAGCAGAGGCGAGGGTCGCCGCTGCTGCTCCTGGAGACCCCCAGGCAGCCATGGCATGGGTTGCTTCAGCTGCAGGAGACCCCCGGGGTCCGCGTGGAGGGTCGCCTCCACTGCTGGAGACCCCCTAGCAGCCAAGGCCAGGGTCTCCAGCCATGCCGTGGCCCCTCCCCTTCACTTGTGCCTGGGCACTCCAGCCGTGCCCCTCCCCTCCCCTCCCCTAGTCGCAGCTGCTGGAGACCCCCGGCAGCCAAGACGATGTTCACCGCGGCTGCTGGAGACCCCCCCCCCCGGCGAGGGTCGTCGCTCCTGCTGGAGACCCCCAACCCCCCCCCGGCGAGGGTCGCCTCCACTGCTGAGACCCCCTATCAGCCAAGACCAGGGTCTCCAGCCATGCCGTGGACCCTCCTCTTCACTTGTGCCTGGGCACTCCAGCCAAGCCACGCCCAATCCCATCCCCTAGCCGCAGCTCCTGCAGACCCCTGGCAGCCAAGGCGAGGGTCGCCGCTCCTGCTGGAGACCCCCACCCCCCTCCCCCGGCGAGGCTCGCCTCCACTGCTGGAAACCCCCTAACAGCGGAGGCCAGGGGCTCCAGCCATGCCGTGACCCCTCCCCTTCACTTGTGCCTGGGCACTCCAGCCATACCGCGCCCCCTCCTCTCCCCTAGCCGCAGGTCCTGCAGACCCCTGGCAGCCAAAGCGAGGGTCGCCGCTCCTGTTGGAGACCCCCAACCCCCTCCTGGCGAGGGTCGCCTCCACTGCTGGAAACCCCCTAGCAGCCGAGGCCAGGGTCTCCAGCCATGCCGTGGCCCCTCCCCTTCACTTGTGCCTGGGCACTCCAGCCGTGCCCCTCCCCTCCCCTCCCCTAGTCGCAGGTGCTGGAGACCCCCCGCAGCCAAGACGATGTTCACCGCGGCTGCTGGAGACCCCCCCCCCGGCGAGGGTCGACGCCGCTGCTGGAGATCCCCAACCCCCCCCCGGCGAGGGTCGCCTCCACTGCTAGACCCTCTATCAGCCAAGACCAGGGTCTCCAGCCATGCCGTGGACCCTCCACTTCACTTGTGCCTGGGCACTGCTGCCATGCCACGCCCAATCCCCTCCCCTAGCCGCAGCTCCTGCAGACCCCCGGCAGCCAAGGCGAGGGTCACCGCGGCTGCTGGAGACTCCCAGCACCAAGGCGAGGGTCGCCGCCGCGGCTGGAGATCCCCAGCACCCGAGGCCAAGGTCGCCAATTCCCCTGGAGATCCCGTTGTTGCACAGCTAAGGGCTGTAGGCATGCTGCTCCGCCTCCACTACCCTTGTGCCTGCACTCTCCAGTAGCCGTGCCGCGCCCCCTCCCCTCCCCTAGCCGCAGCTCCTGCAGACCCCTGGCAGCCAAGGCGAGGGTCGCCGCCACTGTTGGAGATCCCTACCAGCCGAGGCGAGGGGCGCAGACGGTGATGGAGACCCTCCCCCGTGCAGTGGAGCAGGTCTCTGCTGCTGCTGGAGTTCCCTTTGCAGTGCTGGGAGGGTCTCAAGCCATGCCGCCCTCCCTCCCCTTCCCTTGCTCCAGGCCTTACAAGCCATGCTGCGCCCCATCTCTTCAGCTCGCCGCCGCTGCTGGAGACCACTGGCAGCAGCAGCAGCGAGGCTCGCTGCTGCTGGAGACCACCGGAAGCCGTGGCGAGTGTCTTCCGCTGTGCCAGGGCCCCTTCCCTTCCCTTGCACCTGGGCTTTCCAGCTGCACCGCACCTCTTCAACTCGCCTCGCCTCGCGGCTGGAGACCCCCAGCAGGCGAAGTGAGGGTAGCCGCTGCTGCTGGAGATCCCCTCGCGGCAGGGTGAGGGTCGCCAGCCGCGCCGCGCCCCCTCCCCTCCGGGACCCGCGGCTGCTGGAGGCCCCTGGGAGCCCTGGCGAGAGTCTCTGTGCTGCTGGATACCCACGGAAGCCGAGGCAAGGGTTGCGGCTGCTGCTGGATACACACGGGAGCAGAGGCGAGGGTCGCCGCTGCTGCTCCTGGAGACCCCCAGGCAGCCATGGCATGGGTTGCCTCAGCTGCAGGAGACCCCCGGGGTCCGCGTGGAGGGTCGCCTCCACTGCTGGAGACCCCCTAGCAGCCAAGGCCAGGGTCTCCAGCCATGCCGTGGCCCCTCCCCTTCACTTGTGCCTGGGCACTCCAGCCGTGCCCCTCCCCTCCCCTCCCCTAGTCGCAGCTGCTGGAGACCCCCGGCAGCCAAGACGATGTTCACCGCGGCTGCTGGAGACCCCCACCCCCACCCCGGCGAGGGTCGTCGCTCCTGCTGGAGACCCCCAACCCCCCCCCCGGCGAGGGTCGCCTCCACTGCTGAGACCCCCTATCAGCCAAGACCAGGGTCTCCAGCCATGCCGTGGACCCTCCTCTTCACTTGTGCCTGGGCACTCCAGCCAAGCCACGCCCAATCCCATCCACTAGCCGCAGCTCCTGCAGACCCCTGGCAGCCAAGGCGAGGGTCGCCGCTCCTGCTGGAGACCCCCACCCCCCTCCCCCGGCGAGGCTCGCCTCCACTGCTGGAAACCCCCTAGCAGCGGAGGCCAGGGGCTCCAGCCATGCCGTGACCCCTCCCCTTCACTTGTGCCTGGGCACTCCAGCCATACCGCGCCCCCTCCTCTCCCCTAGCCGCAGGTCCTGCAGACCCCTGGCAGCCAAAGCGAGGGTCGCCGCTCCTGTTGGAGACCCCCAACCCCCTCCTGGCGAGGGTCGCCTCCACTGCTGGAAACCCCCTAGCAGCCGAGGCCAGGGTCTCCAGCCATGCCGTGGCCCCTCCCCTTCACTTGTGCCTGGGCACTCCAGCCGTGCCCCTCCCCTCCCCTCCCCTAGTCGCAGCTGCTGGAGACCCCCCGCAGCCAAGACGATGTTCACCGCGGCTGCTGGAGACCCCCACCCCACCCCCCGGCGAGGGTCGACGCTCCTGCTGGAGATCCCCAACACCCCCCGGCGAGGGTCGCCTCCACTGCTAGACCCTCTATCAGCCAAGACCAGGGTCTCCAGCCATGCCGTGGACCCTCCACTTCACTTGTGCCTGGGCACTGCTGCCATGCCACGCCCAATCCCCTCCCCTAGCCGCAGCTCCTGCAGACCCCCGGCAGCCAAGGCGAGGGTCACCGCGGCTGCTGGAGCCTCCCAGCACCAAGGCGAGGGTCGCCGCCGCGGCTGCAGATCCCCAGCACCCGAGGCCAAGGTCGCCAATTCCCCTGGAGATCCCGTTGTTGCACAGCTAAGGGCTGTAGGCATGCTGCTCCGCCTCCACTACCCTTGTGCCTGCACTCTCCAGTAGCCGTGCCGCGCCCCCTCCCCTCCCCTAGCCGCAGCTCCTGCAGACCCCTGGCAGCCAAGGCGAGGGTCGCCGCCACTGTTGGAGATCCCTACCAGCCGAGGCGAGGGGCGCAGACGGTGATGGAGACCCTCCCCCGTGCAGTGGAGCAGGTCTCTGCTGCTGCTGGAGTTCCCTTTGCAGTGCTGGGAGGGTCTCAAGCCATGCCGCCCTCCCTCCCCTTCCCTTGCTCCAGGCCTTACAAGCCGTGCTGCGCCCCATCTCTTCAGCTCGCCGCCGCTGCTGGAGACCACTGGCAGCAGCAGCAGCGAGGCTCGCTGCTGCTGGAGACCACCGGAAGCCGTGGCGAGTGTCTTCCGCTGTGCCAGGGCCCCTTCCCTTCCCTTGCACCTGGGCTTTCCAGCTGCACCACACCTCTTCAACTCGCCTCGCCTCGCGGCTGGAGACCCCCAGCAGGCGAAGTGAGGGTAGTCGCTGCTGCTGGAGATCCCCTCGCGGCAGGGTGAGGGTCGCCAGCCGCGCCGCGCCCCCTCCCCTCCGGGACCCGCGGCTGCTGGAGGCCCCTGGGAGCCCTGGCGAGAGTCTCTGTGCTGCTGGATACCCACGGAAGCCGAGGCAAGGGTTGCGGCTGCTGCTGGATACACACGGGAGCAGAGGCGAGGGTCGCCGCTGCTGCTCCTGGAGACCCCCAGGCAGCCATGGCATGGGTTGCCTCAGCTGCAGGAGACCCCCGGGGTCCGCGTGGAGGGTCGCCTCCACTGCTGGAGACCCCCTAGCAGCCAAGGCCAGGGTCTCCAGCCATGCCGTGGCCCCTCCCCTTCACTTGTGCCTGGGCACTCCAGCCGTGCCCCTCCCCTCCCCTCCCCTAGTCGCAGCTGCTGGAGACCCCCGGCAGCCAAGACGATGTTCACCGCGGCTGCTGGAGACCCCCACCCCCACCCCGGCGAGGGTCGTCGCTCCTGCTGGAGACCCCCAACCCCCCCCCCGGCGAGGGTCGCCTCCACTGCTGAGACCCCCTATCAGCCAAGACCAGGGTCTCCAGCCATGCCGTGGACCCTCCTCTTCACTTGTGCCTGGGCACTCCAGCCAAGCCACGCCCAATCCCATCCACTAGCCGCAGCTCCTGCAGACCCCTGGCAGCCAAGGCGAGGGTCGCCGCTCCTGCTGGAGACCCCCACCCCCCTCCCCCGGCGAGGCTCGCCTCCACTGCTGGAAACCCCCTAGCAGCGGAGGCCAGGGGCTCCAGCCATGCCGTGACCCCTCCCCTTCACTTGTGCCTGGGCACTCCAGCCATACCGCGCCCCCTCCTCTCCCCTAGCCGCAGGTCCTGCAGACCCCTGGCAGCCAAAGCGAGGGTCGCCGCTCCTGTTGGAGACCCCCAACCCCCTCCTGGCGAGGGTCGCCTCCACTGCTGGAAACCCCCTAGCAGCCGAGGCCAGGGTCTCCAGCCATGCCGTGGACCCTCCCCTTCACTTGTGCCTGGGCACTCCAGCCGTGCCCCTCCCCTCCCCTCCCCTAGTCGCAGCTGCTGGAGACCCCCCGCAGCCAAGACGATGTTCACCGCGGCTGCTGGAGACCCCCACCCCACCCCCCGGCGAGGGTCGACGCCGCTGCTGGAGATCCCCAACACCCCCCGGCGAGGGTCGCCTCCACTGCTAGACCCTCTATCAGCCAAGACCAGGGTCTCCAGCCATGCCGTGGCCCCTCCACTTCACTTGTGCCTGGGCACTGCTGCCATGCCACGCCCAATCCCCTCCCCTAGCCGCAGCTCCTGCAGACCCCCGGCAGCCAAGGCGAGGGTCACCGCGGCTGCTGGAGCCTCCCAGCACCAAGGCGAGGGTCGCCGCCGCGGCTGGAGATCCCCAGCACCCGAGGCCAAGGTCGCCAATTCCCCTGGAGATCCCGTTGTTGCACAGCTAAGGGCTGTAGGCATGCTGCTCCGCCTCCACTACCCTTGTGCCTGCACTCTCCAGTAGCCGTGCCGCGCCCCCTCCCCTCCCCTAGCCGCAGCTCCTGCAGACCCCTGGCAGCCAAGGCGAGGGTCGCCGCCACTGTTGGAGATCCCTACCAGCCGAGGCGAGGGGCGCAGACGGTGATGGAGACCCTCCCCCGTGCAGTGGAGCAGGTCTCTGCTGCTGCTGGAGTTCCCTTTGCAGTGCTGGGAGGGTCTCAAGCCATGCCGCCCTCCCTCCCCTTCCCTTGCTCCAGGCCTTACAAGCCATGCTGCGCCCCATCTCTTCAGCTCGCCGCCGCTGCTGGAGACCACTGGCAGCAGCAGCAGCGAGGCTCGCTGCTGCTGGAGACCACCGGAAGCCGTGGCGAGTGTCTTCCGCTGTGCCAGGGCCCCTTCCCTTCCCTTGCACCTGGGCTTTCCAGCTGCACCGCACCTTTTCAACTCGCCTCGCCTCGCGGCTGGAGACCCCCAGCAGGCGAAGTGAGGGTAGTCGCTGCTGCTGGAGATCCCCTCGCGGCAGGGTGAGGGTCGCCAGCCGCGCCGCGCCCCCTCCCCTCCGGGACCCGCGGCTGCTGGAGGCCCCTGGGAGCCCTGGCGAGAGTCTCTGTGCTGCTGGATACCCACGGAAGCCGAGGCGAGGGTTGCGGCTGCTGCTGGATACACACGGGAGCAGAGGCGAGGGTCGCCGCTGCTGCTCCTGGAGACCCCCAGGCAGCCATGGCATGGGTTGCCTCAGCTGCAGGAGACCCCCGGGGTCCGCGTGGAGGGTCGCCTCCACTGCTGGAGACCCCCTAGCAGCCAAGGCCAGGGTCTCCAGCCATGCCGTGGCCCCTCCCCTTCACTTGTGCCTGGGCACTCCAGCCGTGCCCCTCCCCTCCCCTCCCCTAGTCGCAGCTGCTGGAGACCCCCGGCAGCCAAGACGATGTTCACCGCGGCTGCTGGAGACCCCCACCCCCCCCGGCGAGGGTCGTCGCTCCTGCTGGAGACCCCCAACCCCCCCCCGCGAGGGTCGCCTCCACTGCTGAGACCCCCTATCAGCCAAGACCAGGGTCTCCAGCCATGCCGTGGACCCTCCTCTTCACTTGTGCCTGGGCACTCCAGCCAAGCCACGCCCAATCCCATCCCCTAGCCGCAGCTCCTGCAGACCCCTGGCAGCCAAGGCGAGGGTCGCCGCTCCTGCTGGAGACCCCCACCCCCCTCCCCCGGCGAGGCTCGCCTCCACTGCTGGAAACCCCCTAACAGCGGAGGCCAGGGGCTCCAGCCATGCCGTGACCCCTCCCCTTCACTTGTGCCTGGGCACTCCAGCCATACCGCGCCCCCTCCTCTCCCCTAGCCGCAGCTCCTGCAGACCCCTGGCAGCCAAAGCGAGGGTCGCCGCTCCTGTTGGAGACCCCCAACCCCCTCCTGGCGAGGGTCGCCTCCACTGCTGGAAACCCCCTAGCAGCCGAGGCCAGGGTCTCCAGCCATGCCGTGGACCCTCCCCTTCACTTGTGCCTGGGCACTCCAGCCGTGCCCCTCCCCTCCCCTCCCCTAGTCGCAGCTGCTGGAGACCCCCCGCAGCCAAGACGATGTTCACCGCGGCTGCTGGTGACCCCCCCCCCCCCCGGCGAGGGTCGACGCCGCTGCTGGAGATCCCCAACACCCCCCGGCGAGGGTCGCCTCCACTGCTAGACCCTCTATCAGCCAAGACCAGGGTCTCCAGCCATGCCGTGGACCCTCCACTTCACTTGTGCCTGGGCACTGCTGCCATGCCACGCCCAATCCCCTCCCCTAGCCGCAGCTCCTGCAGACCCCCGGCAGCCAAGGCGAGGGTCACCGCGGCTGCTGGAGCCTCCCAGCACCAAGGCGAGGGTCGCCGCCGCGGCTGGAGATCCCCAGCACCCGAGGCCAAGGTCGCCAATTCCCCTGGAGATCCCGTTGTTGCACAGCTAAGGGCTGTAGGCATGCTGCTCCGCCTCCACTACCCTTGTGCCTGCACTCTCCAGTAGCCGTGCCGCGCCCCCTCCCCTCCCCTAGCCGCAGCTCCTGCAGACCCCTGGCAGCCAAGGCGAGGGTCGCCGCCACTGTTGGAGATCCCTACCAGCCGAGGCGAGGGGCGCAGACGGTGATGGAGACCCTCCCCCGTGCAGTGGAGCAGGTCTCTGCTGCTGCTGGAGTTCCCTTTGCAGTGCTGGGAGGGTCTCAAGCCATGCCGCCCTCCCTCCCCTTCCCTTGCTCCAGGCCTTACAAGCCGTGCTGCGCCCCATCTCTTCAGCTCGCCGCCGCTGCTGGAGACCACTGGCAGCAGCAGCAGCGAGGCTCGCTGCTGCTGGAGACCACCGGAAGCCGTGGCGAGTGTCTTCCGCTGTGCCAGGGCCCCTTCCCTTCCCTTGCACCTGGGCTTTCCAGCTGCACCACACCTCTTCAACTCGCCTCGCCTCGCGGCTGGAGACCCCCAGCAGGCGAAGTGAGGGTAGTCGCTGCTGCTGGAGATCCCCTCGCGGCAGGGTGAGGGTCGCCAGCCGCGCCGCGCCCCCTCCCCTCCGGGACCCGCGGCTGCTGGAGGCCCCTGGGAGCCCTGGCGAGAGTCTCTGTGCTGCTGGATACCCACGGAAGCCGAGGCGAGGGTTGGGGCTGCTGCTGGATACACACGGGAGCAGAGGCGAGGGTCGCCGCTGCTGCTCCTGGAGACCCCCAGGCAGCCATGGCATGGGTTGCCTCAGCTGCAGGAGACCCCCGGGGTCCGCGTGGAGGGTCGCCTCCACTGCTGGAGACCCCCTAGCAGCCAAGGCCAGGGTCTCCAGCCATGCCGTGGCCCCTCCCCTTCACTTGTGCCTGGGCACTCCAGCCGTGCCCCTCCCCTCCCCTCCCCTAGTCGCAGCTGCTGGAGACCCCCGGCAGCCAAGACGATGTTCACCGCGGCTGCTGGAGACCCCCACCCCCACCCCGGCGAGGGTCGTCGCTCCTGCTGGAGACCCCCAACCCCCCCCCCCGGCGAGGGTCGCCTCCACTGCTGAGACCCCCTATCAGCCAAGACCAGGGTCTCCAGCCATGCCGTGGACCCTCCTCTTCACTTGTGCCTGGGCACTCCATCCAAGCCACGCCCAATCCCATCCACTAGCCGCAGCTCCTGCAGACCCCTGGCAGCCAAGGCGAGGGTCGCCGCTCCTGCTGGAGACCCCCACCCCCCTCCCCCGGCGAGGCTCGCCTCCACTGCTGGAAACCCCCTAGCAGCGGAGGCCAGGGGCTCCAGCCATGCCGTGACCCCTCCCCTTCACTTGTGCCTGGGCACTCCAGCCATACCGCGCCCCCTCCTCTCCCCTAGCCGCAGGTCCTGCAGACCCCTGGCAGCCAAAGCGAGGGTCGCCGCTCCTGTTGGAGACCCCCAACCCCCTCCTGGCGAGGGTCGCCTCCACTGCTGGAAACCCCCTAGCAGCCGAGGCCAGGGTCTCCAGCCATGCCGTGGACCCTCCCCTTCACTTGTGCCTGGGCACTCCAGCCGTGCCCCTCCCCTCCCCTCCCCTAGTCGCAGCTGCTGGAGACCCCCCGCAGCCAAGACGATGTTCACCGCGGCTGCTGGAGACCCCCACCCCACCCCCCGGCGAGGGTCGACGCCGCTGCTGGAGATCCCCAACACCCCCCGGCGAGGGTCGCCTCCACTGCTAGACCCTCTATCAGCCAAGACCAGGGTCTCCAGCCATGCCGTGGACCCTCCACTTCACTTGTGCCTGGGCACTGCTGCCATGCCACGCCCAATCCCCTCCCCTAGCCGCAGCTCCTGCAGACCCCCGGCAGCCAAGGCGAGGGTCACCGCGGCTGCTGGAGCCTCCCAGCACCAAGGCGAGGGTCGCCGCCGCGGCTGGAGATCCCCAGCACCCGAGGCCAAGGTCGCCAATTCCCCTGGAGATCCCGTTGTTGCACAGCTAAGGGCTGTAGGCATGCTGCTCCGCCTCCACTACCCTTGTGCCTGCACTCTCCAGTAGCCGTGCCGCGCCCCCTCCCCTCCCCTAGCCGCAGCTCCTGCAGACCCCTGGCAGCCAAGGCGAGGGTCGCCGCCACTGTTGGAGATCCCTACCAGCCGAGGCGAGGGGCGCAGACGGTGATGGAGACCCTCCCCCGTGCAGTGGAGCAGGTCTCTGCTGCTGCTGGAGTTCCCTTTGCAGTGCTGGGAGGGTCTCAAGCCATGCCGCCCTCCCTCCCCTTCCCTTGCTCCAGGCCTTACAAGCCATGCTGCGCCCCATCTCTTCAGCTCGCCGCCGCTGCTGGAGACCACTGGCAGCAGCAGCAGCGAGGCTCGCTGCTGCTGGAGACCACCGGAAGCCGTGGCGAGTGTCTTCCGCTGTGCCAGGGCCCCTTCCCTTCCCTTGCACCTGGGCTTTCCAGCTGCACCGCACCTTTTCAACTCGCCTCGCCTCGCGGCTGGAGACCCCCAGCAGGCGAAGTGAGGGTAGTCGCTGCTGCTGGAGATCCCCTCGCGGCAGGGTGAGGGTCGCCAGCCGCGCCGCGCCCCCTCCCCTCCGGGACCCGCGGCTGCTGGAGGCCCCTGGGAGCCCTGGCGAGAGTCTCTGTGCTGCTGGATACCCACGGAAGCCGAGGCGAGGGTTGGGGCTGCTGCTGGATACACACGGGAGCAGAGGCGAGGGTCGCCGCTGCTGCTCCTGGAGACCCCCAGGCAGCCATGGCATGGGTTGCCTCAGCTGCAGGAGACCCCCGGGGTCCGCGTGGAGGGTCGCCTCCACTGCTGGAGACCCCCTAGCAGCCAAGGCCAGGGTCTCCAGCCATGCCGTGGCCCCTCCCCTTCACTTGTGCCTGGGCACTCCAGCCGTGCCCCTCCCCTCCCCTCCCCTAGTCGCAGCTGCTGGAGACCCCTGGCAGCCAAGACGATGTTCACCGCGGCTGCTGGAGACCCCCACCCCCCCCGGCGAGGGTCGTCGCTCCTGCTGGAGACCCCCAACCCCCCCCCGGCGAGGGTCGCCTCCACTGCTGAGACCCCCTATCAGCCAAGACCAGGGTCTCCAGCCATGCCGTGGACCCTCCTCTTCACTTGTGCCTGGGCACTCCAGCCAAGCCACGCCCAATCCCATCCCCTAGCCGCAGCTCCTGCAGACCCCTGGCAGCCAAGGCGAGGGTCGCCGCTCCTGCTGGAGACCCCCACCCCACTCCCCCGGCGAGGCTCGCCTCCACTGCTGGAAACCCCCTAACAGCGGAGGCCAGGGGCTCCAGCCATGCCGTGACCCCTCCCCTTCACTTGTGCCTGGGCACTCCAGCCATACCGCGCCCCCTCCTCTCCCCTAGCCGCAGCTCCTGCAGACCCCTGGCAGCCAAAGCGAGGGTCGCCGCTCCTGTTGGAGACCCCCAACCCCCTCCTGGCGAGGGTCGCCTCCACTGCTGGAAACCCCCTAGCAGCCTAGGCCAGGGTCTCCGGCCATGCCGTGGCCCCTCCTCTTCACTTGCGCCTGAGGTCTCCAGCCGTGCTGCGCCACCTCGCCTCCCCTAGCCACAGCTGCTCGAGACCCCTGGCAGCCGAAGCGAGGTACGCTGCTGAGGCTGGTGACCCCCAGCACCTGAGGCGAGAGTCGCTGCTGCTGATGGAGATCCCCAGGCAGCCGTGGAGTAGGTCGCCTCAGCTGCAGGAGACCCCCGGGGTCCACGTCGAGGGTTGCCTCCACTGCTGGAGACCCCCTATCAGCCAAGGCCAGGGTCTCCAGCCATGCCGTGGCCCCTCCCCTTCACTTGTGCCTGGGCACTCCAGCCATGCCACGCCCAATCCCCTCCCCTAGCCGCAGCTCCTGCAGACCCCTGGCAGCCAAGGCGAGGGTCGCCGCTCCTGCTGGAGACCACCACCCACAACCGGCGAAGGTCGCCGCTCCTGCTGGAGACCCCCAACCCCCCCGGCGAGGGTCGCCTCCACTGCTGGAAACCCCCTAGCAGCCGAGGCCAGGGGCTCCCGCCCTGCCGTGACCCCTCCCCTTCACTTGTGCCTGGGCACTCCAGCCAAGCCACGCCACCTCCCCTCCCCTAGCCGCAGCTCCTGCAGACCCCGGGAAGCCAAGGCGAGGGTCGCCGCCGCTGCTGGAGACCCCCAACCACCTCCTGGCGAGGGTCGCCTCCACTGCTGGAAACCCCCTAGCAGCCGATGCCAGGGGCTCCAGCCATGCCGTGGCCGTCACCTTTCCTTGCGCCTGGGCTCTCCAGCCCCCTAGGCTCCCTATGCTCTCCTAGCCGCACCTGCTGGAGACCCCTTGCATCCTAAGCGAGTGTTGCCACCGCTGCTGGAGACCCCCGGCAGCCAGGGGAGGGTCGCCGTCACTGCTGCTGAGACAACTGGCACCCGAGGGCAGGGTCTCCATCCATGCCGTGGCCCCTCCCCTTCACTTGTGCCTGGGCGCTCCAGCCAAGCCACGCCCCCTCCCCTCCCCTAGCCGCAGCTCCTGCAGACCCCTGGCAGCCAAGGCGAGGGTCGCCGCTCCTGCTGGAGACCCCCACAACCCTTCCCCGGCGAGGGTCGCCTCCACTGCTGGAAACCCCCTATCAGCCGAGGCCAGGGTCTCCATCCATGCCGTGGCCCCTCCCCTTCACTTGCGCCTGAGTTCTCCAGCCTTTCAACGCTGCCTCGCCCCTCCCCTAGTCGCAGCTGCTGGAGACCCCTGGCAGCCGAAGCGAGGTTCGCTGCTTCGGCTGGTGCCCCCCAGCACCTAAGGAGAGAGTCGCTGCTGCTGATGGAGATCCGCAGGCAGCCGTGGCCTGGGTCGCCTCAGCTGCAGGAGACCCCCGGGGTCCACGTCGAGGGTCGCCTCCACTGCTGGAGGCCCCCTATCAGCCAAGACCAGGGTCTCCAGCCATGCCGTGGCCAATCCCCATCACTTGTGCCTGGGCACTCCAGCCGTGCCCCTCCCCTCCCCTCCCCTAGTCGCAGCTGCTGGAGACCCTCGGCAGCCAAGGCGATGTTCACCGCGGCTGCTGGAGACTCCCAGCGCCAAGGCGAGGGTCGCCGCCGCGGCTGGAGACCCCCAGCACCCGAGGCCAAGATCGCCAATTCCCCTGGAGATCCCCTTGTGGCGCAGCTATGGGCTGTAGCCATGTTGCTCCGCCTCCACTACCCTTGTGCCTGGACTCTCCAGCCGTGCCGCGCCCCCTCCCTCCTGTCTCTGCCGCTGCTGGAGACCCCTGCAAGCCGAGGCGAGGGTCGCAGACGATGCTAATGGAGAACCCTCCACCCCCGGTGCAGCGGAGCAGGTCTCTGCTGCTGCTGGAGTTCCCCTTGCAGTGCTGGGAGGGTCTCAAACCATGCCGCCCTCCCTCCCCTTCCCTTGCTCCAGGCCTTACAAGCCGTGCTGCGCCCCATCTCTTCAGCTCGCCGCCGCTGCTGGAGACCACTGGCAGCAGCAACAGCGAGGCTCGCTGCTGCTGGAGACCACCGGAAGCCGTGGCGAGTGTCTTCCGCTGTGCCAGGGCCCCTTCCCTTCCCTTGCACCTGGGCTTTCCAGCTGCACCGCGCCTCTTCAACTCGCCTCGCCTCGCGGCTGGAGAACCCCGGCAGGCGAAGTGAGGGTAGCCACTGCTGCTGGAGATGCCCTCGCGGCAGGGTGAGGGTCGCCAGCCGCGCCGCGCCCCCTCCCCTCCGGGACCCGCGGCTGCTGGAGGCCCCTGGGAGACCTGGCGAGAGTCTCTGTGCTGCTGGAGACCCCTGGCAGCGGAAACGAGGTTCGCTGCTTCGGCTGGTGACCCCCAGAACCTGAGGCGAGAGTTGCTGCTGCTGATGGAGATCCGCAGGCAGGCGTGGCCTGGGTCGCCTCAGCTGCAGTAGACCCCCGGGGTCCGAGTGGAGGGTCGCCTCCACTGCTGGAGACCTCCTATCAGCCAAGGCCAGGGTCTCCAGCCATGCCGTGGCCCCTCCCCTTCACTTGTGCCTGGGCACTCCAGCCGTGCCCCTCCCATCCCCTCCCTTAGTCGCAGCTGCTGGAGACCCCCGGCAGCCAAGACGATGTTCACCGCGGCTGCTGGAGACCCCCATCCCCCCCCGGCGAGGGTCGCCGCCGCTGCTGGAGATCCCCAAAACCCCCTGGCGAGGGTCGCCTCCACTGCTAGACCCTCTATCAGCCAAGGCCAGGGTCTCCAGCCATGCCGTGGCTCCTCCACTTCACTTGTGCCTGGGCACTCCAGCCATGCCACGCCCAATCCCCTCCCCTAGCCGCAGCTCCTGTAGACCCCTGGCAGCCAAGACGAGGGTCACCGCGGCTGCTGGAGACTCCCAGCAACAAGGCGAGGTTCGCTGCAGCGGCTGGAGATCCCCAGCACCCCAGGCCAAGGTCGCCAATTCCCCTAGAGATCCCGTTGTGGCACAGCTACGGCTGTAGGCATGCTGCTCCGCCTCCACTACCCTTGTGCCTGGACTCTCCATCCGTGCCGCGCCCCCTCCATTCCCCTAGCCGCAGCTCCTGCAGACCCCTGGCAGCCAAGGCGAGGGTCGCCGCTCCTGCTGGAGACCACCACCCCCCCCGGCGAGGGTCGCCGCTCCTGCTGGAGACCCCAACACCCCGGGCGAGGGTCGCCTCCACTGCTGGAAACCCCCTAGCAGCCGAGGCCAGGGGCTCCAGCCTGCCATGACCCCTCCCCTTCACTTGTGCCTGGGCACTCCAGCCGTACCGCACCCCCTCCTCTCCCCTAGCCGCAGCTCCTGCAGACCCCTGGCAGCCAAGGAGAGGGTCGCCACTCCTCCTGGAGACCCCCAAATCGCCTCGGCGAGGGTCGCCTCCACTGCTGGTAACCTCCTAGCAGCGGTCTCCAGGGTCTCCAGCCATGCCGTGGCCCCTCCCCTTCACTTGCGCCTGAGCTCTCCAGCCATGCCCTGCCACCTCGCCTCCCCTAGCCGCAGCTGCTGGAAACCCCTGGCAGCCGAAGCGAGGTTGGCTGCTTCGGCTGGTGACCCCCAGGACCTGAGGCGAGAGTCGCTGCTGCTGATGGAGTTCCGCAGGCAGCCGTGGCCTGGGTCGCCTCAGCTGCAGAAGACCCCCGGGGTCCACGTCGAGGGTCGCCTCCACTGCTGGAGACCCCCTATCAGCCAAGGCCAGGGTCTCCAGCCATGCCGTGGCCCCTCCCCTTCACTTGTGCCTGGGCACTCCTGCCATGCCACGCCCAAACCCTCCCCTAGCCGCAGCTCCTGCAGACCCCCGGCAGCCAAGGCGAGGGTCACCGCGGCTGCTGGAGACTCCCAGCAACAAGGCAAGGGTCGCCGTCGCGGCAGGAGATCCCCAGCACCCTAGGCCAAGGTCGCCAATTCCCCTGGAGATCCCGTTGTTGCACAGTTAAGGGCTGTAGGCATGCTGCTCCGCCTCCACTACCCTTGTGCCTGGACTCTCCAGCCGTGCCGCGCCCCCTCCCTCCTGTCTCTGCCGCTGCTGGAGACCCCTGCAAGCCGAGGCGAGGGTCGCCAATGCTAATGGAGAACCCCCAACCCCCGGTGCAGCGGAGCAAGTCTCTGCTGCTGCTGGAGTTCCCTTTGCAGTGCTGGGAGGGTCTCAAGCCATGCTGTCCTGCCTCCCCTTCCCTTGCTCCAGGCCTTACAAGCCGTGCTGCGCCCCATCTCTTCAGCTCGCCACCGCTGCTGGAGACCACCGGAAGCCGTGGCGAGTGTCTTCCCCTGTGCCAGGGCCCCTCCCCTTCCCTTGCACCTGGGCTTTCCAGCTGCACCGCGCCTCTTCAACTCGCCTCGCCTCGCGGCTGGAGAACCCCGGCAGGCGAAGTGAGGGTAGCCGCTGCTGCTGGAGATCCCCTCGCGGCAGGGTGAGGGTCGCCAGCCGCGCCGCGCCCCCTCCCCTCCGGGACCCGCGGCTGCTGGAGGCCCCTGGGAGACCTGGCGAGAGTCTCTGTGCTGCTGGATACCCACGGAAGCCGAGGCGAGGGTTGCCGCTGCTGCTGGATACCCACGGGAGCAGAGGCGAGGGTCGCCGCTGCTGCTCCTGGAGACCCCCAGGCAGCCATGGCATGGGTTGCCTCAGCTGCAGGAGACCCCCGGGGTCCGCGTGGAGGGTCGCCTCCACTGCTGGAGACCCCCTAGCAGCCAAGGCCAGGGTCTCCAGCCATGCCGTGGCCCCTCCCCTTCACTTGTGCCTGGGCACTCCAGCCGTGCCCCTCCCCTCCCCTCCCCTAGTCGCAGCTGCTGGAGACCCCTGGCAGCCAAGACGATGTTCACCGCGGCTGCTGGAGACCCCCACCCCCCCCGGCGAGGGTCGTCGCTCCTGCTGGAGACCCCCAACCCCCCCCCGGCGAGGGTCGCCTCCACTGCTGAGACCCCCTATCAGCCAAGACCAGGGTCTCCAGCCATGCCGTGGACCCTCCTCTTCACTTGTGCCTGGGCACTCCAGCCAAGCCACGCCCAATCCCATCCCCTAGCCGCAGCTCCTGCAGACCCCTGGCAGCCAAGGCGAGGGTCGCCGCTCCTGCTGGAGACCCCCACCCCACTCCCCCGGCGAGGCTCGCCTCCACTGCTGGAAACCCCCTAACAGCGGAGGCCAGGGGCTCCAGCCATGCCGTGACCCCTCCCCTTCACTTGTGCCTGGGCACTCCAGCCATACCGCGCCCCCTCCTCTCCCCTAGCCGCAGCTCCTGCAGACCCCTGGCAGCCAAAGCGAGGGTCGCCGCTCCTGTTGGAGACCCCCAACCCCCTCCTGGCGAGGGTCGCCTCCACTGCTGGAAACCCCCTAGCAGCCTAGGCCAGGGTCTCCGGCCATGCCGTGGCCCCTCCTCTTCACTTGCGCCTGAGGTCTGCAGCCGTGCTGCGCCACCTCGCCTCCCCTAGCCACAGCTGCTCGAGACCCCTGGCAGCCGAAGCGAGGTACGCTGCTGAGGCTGGTGACCCCCAGCACCTGAGGCGAGAGTCGCTGCTGCTGATGGAGATCCCCAGGCAGCCGTGGAGTAGGTCGCCTCAGCTGCAGGAGACCCCCGGGGTCCACGTCGAGGGTTGCCTCCACTGCTGGAGACCCCCTATCAGCCAAGGCCAGGGTCTCCAGCCATGCCGTGGCCCCTCCCCTTCACTTGTGCCTGGGCACTCCAGCCATGCCACGCCCAATCCCCTCCCCTAGCCGCAGCTCTTGCAGACCCCTGGCAGCCAAGGCGAGGGTCGCCGCTCCTGCTGGAGACCACCACCCACAACCGGCGAAGGTCGCCGCTCCTGCTGGAGACCCCCAACCCCCCCGGCGAGGGTCGCCTCCACTGCTGGAAACCCCCTAGCAGCCGAGGCCAGGGGCTCCCGCCCTGCCGTGACCCCTCCCCTTCACTTGTGCCTGGGCACTCCAGCCAAGCCACGCCACCTCCCCTCCCCTAGCCGCAGCTCCTGCAGACCCCGGGAAGCCAAGGCGAGGGTCGCCGCCGCTGCTGGAGACCCCCAACCACCTCCTGGCGAGGGTCGCCTCCACTGCTGGAAACCCCCTAGCAGCCGATGCCAGGGGCTCCAGCCATGCCGTGGCCGTCACCTTTCCTTGCGCCTGGGCTCTCCAGCCCCCTAGGCTCCCTATGCTCTCCTAGCCGCACCTGCTGGAGACCCCTTGCATCCTAAGCGAGTGTTGCCACCGCTGCTGGAGACCCCCGGCAGCCAGGGGAGGGTCGCCGTCACTGCTGCTGAGACAACTGGAACCCGAGGGCAGGGTCTCCATCCATGCCGTGGCCCCTCCCCTTCACTTGTGCCTGGGCGCTCCAGCCAAGCCACGCTCCCTCCCCTCCCCTAGCCGCAGCTCCTGCAGACCCCTGGCAGCCAAGGCGAGGGTCGCCGCTCCTGCTGGAGACCCCCACAACCCTTCCCCGGCGAGGGTCGCCTCCACTGCTGGAAACCCCCTATCAGCCGAGGCCAGGGTCTCCATCCATGCCGTGGCCCCTCCCCTTCACTTGCGCCTGAGTTCTCCAGCCTTTCAACGCTGCCTCGCCCCTCCCCTAGTCGCAGCTGCTGGAGACCCCTGGCAGCCGAAGCGAGGTTCGCTGCTTCGGCTGGTGCCCCCCAGCACCTAAGGAGAGAGTCGCTGCTGCTGATGGAGATCCGCAGGCAGCCGTGGCCTGGGTCGCCTCAGCTGCAGGAGACCCCCGGGGTCCACGTCGAGGGTCGCCTCCACTGCTGGAGGCCCCCTATCAGCCAAGACCAGGGTCTCCAGCCATGCCGTGGCCAATCCCCATCACTTGTGCCTGGGCACTCCAGCCGTGCCCCTCCCCTCCCCTCCCCTAGTCGCAGCTGCTGGAGACCCTCGGCAGCCAAGGCGATGTTCACCGCGGCTGCTGGAGACTCCCAGCGCCAAGGCGAGGGTCGCCGCCGCGGCTGGAGACCCCCAGCACCCGAGGCCAAGATCGCCAATTCCCCTGGAGATCCCCTTGTGGCGCAGCTATGGGCTGTAGCCATGTTGCTCCGCCTCCACTACCCTTGTGCCTGGACTCTCCAGCCGTGCCGCGCCCCCTCCCTCCTGTCTCTGCCGCTGCTGGAGACCCCTGCAAGCCGAGGCGAGGGTCGCAGACGATGCTAATGGAGAACCCTCCACCCCCGGTGCAGCGGAGCAGGTCTCTGCTGCTGCTGGAGTTCCCCTTGCAGTGCTGGGAGGGTCTCAAACCATGCCGCCCTCCCTCCCCTTCCCTTGCTCCAGGCCTTACAAGCCGTGCTGCGCCCCATCTCTTCAGCTCGCCGCCGCTGCTGGAGACCACTGGCAGCAGCAACAGCGAGGCTCGCTGCTGCTGGAGACCACCGGAAGCCGTGGCGAGTGTCTTCCGCTGTGCCAGGGCCCCTTCCCTTCCCTTGCACCTGGGCTTTCCAGCTGCACCGCGCCTCTTCAACTCGCCTCGCCTCGCGGCTGGAGAACCCCGGCAGGCGAAGTGAGGGTAGCCACTGCTGCTGGAGATGCCCTCGCGGCAGGGTGAGGGTCGCCAGCCGCGCCGCGCCCCCTCCCCTCCGGGACCCGCGGCTGCTGGAGGCCCCTGGGAGACCTGGCGAGAGTCTCTGTGCTGCTGGAGACCCCTGGCAGCGGAAACGAGGTTCGCTGCTTCGGCTGGTGACCCCCAGAACCTGAGGCGAGAGTTGCTGCTGCTGATGGAGATCCGCAGGCAGCCGTGGCCTGGGTCGCCTCAGCTGCAGTAGACCCCCGGGGTCCGAGTGGAGGGTCGCCTCCACTGCTGGAGACCTCCTATCAGCCAAGGCCAGGGTCTCCAGCCATGCCGTGGCCCCTCCCCTTCACTTGTGCCTGGGCACTCCAGCCGTGCCCCTCCCATCCCCTCCCTTAGTCGCAGCTGCTGGAGACCCCCGGCAGCCAAGACGATGTTCACCGCGGCTGCTGGAGACCCCCATCCCCCCCCGGCGAGGGTCGCCGCCGCTGCTGGAGATCCCCAAAACCCCCTGGCGAGGGTCGCCTCCACTGCTAGACCCTCTATCAGCCAAGGCCAGGGTCTCCAGCCATGCCGTGGCTCCTCCACTTCACTTGTGCCTGGGCACTCCAGCCATGCCACGCCCAATCCCCTCCCCTAGCCGCAGCTCCTGTAGACCCCTGGCAGCCAAGACGAGGGTCACCGCGGCTGCTGGAGACTCCCAGCAACAAGGCGAGGTTCGCTGCAGCGGCTGGAGATCCCCAGCACCCCAGGCCAAGGTCGCCAATTCCCCTAGAGATCCCGTTGTGGCACAGCTACGGCTGTAGGCATGCTGCTCCGCCTCCACTACCCTTGTGCCTGGACTCTCCATCCGTGCCGCGCCCCCTCCATTCCCCTAGCCGCAGCTCCTGCAGACCCCTGGCAGCCAAGGCGAGGGTCGCCGCTCCTGCTGGAGACCACCACCCCCCCCGGCGAGGGTCGCCGCTCCTGCTGGAGACCCCAACACCCCGGGCGAGGGTCGCCTCCACTGCTGGAAACCCCCTAGCAGCCGAGGCCAGGGGCTCCAGCCCTGCCATGACCCCTCCCCTTCACTTGTGCCTGGGCACTCCAGCCGTACCGCACCCCCTCCTCTCCCCTAGCCGCAGCTCCTGCAGACCCCTGGCAGCCAAGGAGAGGGTCGCCACTCCTCCTGGAGACCCCCAAATCGCCTCGGCGAGGGTCGCCTCCACTGCTGGTAACCTCCTAGCAGCGGTCTCCAGGGTCTCCAGCCATGCCGTGGCCCCTCCCCTTCACTTGCGCCTGAGCTCTCCAGCCATGCCCCGCCACCTCGCCTCCCCTAGCCGCAGCTGCTGGAAACCCCTGGCAGCCGAAGCGAGGTTGGCTGCTTCGGCTGGTGACCCCCAGGACCTGAGGCGAGAGTCGCTGCTGCTGATGGAGTTCCGCAGGCAGCCGTGGCCTGGGTCGCCTCAGCTGCAGAAGACCCCCGGGGTCCACGTCGAGGGTCGCCTCCACTGCTGGAGACCCCCTAGCAGCCAAGGCCAGGGTCTCCAGCCATGCCGTGGCCCCTCCCCTTCACTTGTGCCTGGGCACTCCTGCCATGCCACGCCCAAACCCTCCCCTAGCCGCAGCTCCTGCATACCCCCGGCAGCCAAGGCGAGGGTCACCGCGGCTGCTGGAGACTCCCAGCAACAAGGCAAGGGTCGCCGTCGCGGCAGGAGATCCCCAGCACCCTAGGCCAAGGTCGCCAATTCCCCTGGAGATCCCGTTGTTGCACAGTTAAGGGCTGTAGGCATGCTGCTCCGCCTCCACTACCCTTGTGCCTGGACTCTCCAGCCGTGCCGCGCCCCCTCCCTCCTGTCTCTGCCGCTGCTGGAGACCCCTGCAAGCCGAGGCGAGGGTCGCCAATGCTAATGGAGAACCCCCAACCCCCGGTGCAGCGGAGCAAGTCTCTGCTGCTGCTGGAGTTCCCTTTGTAGTGCTGGGAGGGTCTCAAGCCATGCTGTCCTGCCTCCCCTTCCCTTGCTCCAGGCCTTACAAGCCGTGCTGCGCCCCATCTCTTCAGCTCGCCACCGCTGCTGGAGACCACCGGAAGCCGTGGCGAGTGTCTTCCCCTGTGCCAGGGCCCCTCCCCTTCCCTTGCACCTGGGCTTTCCAGCTGCACCGCGCCTCTTCAACTCGCCTCGCCTCGCGGCTGGAGAACCCCGGCAGGCGAAGTGAGGGTAGCCGCTGCTGCTGGAGATCCCCTCGCGGCAGGGTGAGGGTCGCCAGCCGCGCCGCGCCCCCTCCCCTCCGGGACCCGCGGCTGCTGGAGGCCCCTGGGAGACCTGGCGAGAGTCTCTGTGCTGCTGGATACCCACGGAAGCCGAGGCGAGGGTTGCCGCTGCTGCTGGATACCCACGGGAGCAGAGGCGAGGGTCGCCGCTGCTGCTCCTGGAGACCCCCAGGCAGCCATGGCATGGGTTACCTCAGCTGCTGTAGACCCCCGGGGTCCGCGTGGAGGGTTGCCTCCACTGCTGGAGACCCCCTAGCAGCCGAGTCCAGGGTCTCCAGCCCTGCCGTGGCCCCTCCCCTTCACTTGTGCCTGGGAACTCCAGCCATACCGCGCCCCCTCCCCTCCCCTAGCCACAGCTGCTAGAGACCCCTGGCAGCCGAAGCGAGGTACGCTGCTGAGGCTGGTGACCCCCAGCACCTGAGGCGAGAGTCGCTGCTGCTGATGGAGATCCCCAGGCAGCCGTGGAGTAGGTCGCCTCAGCTGCAGGAGACCCCCGGGGTCCACGTCGAGGGTTGCCTCCACTGCTGGAGACCCCCTATCAGCCAAGGCCAGGGTCTCCAGCCATGCCGTGGCCCCTCCCCTTCACTTGTGCCTAAGCACTCCAGCCATGCCACGCCCCCTCCCCTCCCCTAGCCGCAGCTCCTGCAGACCCCTGGCAGCCAAGGCGAGGGTCGCCGCTCCTGCTGGAGACCCCCACAACCCTTCCCAGGCGAGGGTCGCCTCCACTGCTGGAAACCCCCTAGCAGCCGAGGCCAGGGTCTCCATCCATGCCGTGGCACCTCCCCTTCACCTGCGCCTGAGTTCTCCAGCCTTTCACCGCTGCCTCGCCCCTCCCCTAGTTGCAGCTGCTGGAGACCCCTGGCAGCCGAAGCGAGGTTCGCTGCTTCGGCTGGTGCCCCCCAGCACCTAAGGAGAGAGTCGCTGCTGCTGATGGAGATCCGCAGGCAGCCGTGGCCTGGGTCGCCTCAGCTGCAGGAGACCCCAGGGGTCCACGTCGAGGGTCGCCTCCACTGCTGGAGACCCCCTATCAGCCAAGACCAGGGTCTCCAGCCATGCCGTGGCCAATCCCCATCACTTGTGCCTGGGCACTCCAGCCGTGCCCCTCCCCTCCCCTCCCCTAGTCGCAGCTGCTGGAGACCCTCGGCAGCCAAGGCGATGTTCACCGCGGCTGCTGGAGACTCCCAGCGCCAAGGCGAGGGTCGCCGCCGCTGCTGGAGACCCCCAGCACCCGAGGCCAAGATCGCCAATTCCCCTGGAGATCCCCTTGTGGCGCAGCTATGGGCTGTAGCCATGTTGCTCCGCCTCCACTACCCTTGTGCCTGGACTCTCCAGCCGTGCCGCGCCCCCTCCCTCCTGTCTCTGCCGCTGCTGGAGACCCCTGCAAGCCGAGGCGAGGGTCGCAGACGATGCTAATGGAGAACCCCCCACCCCCGGTGCAGCGGAGCAGGTCTCTGCTGCTGCTGGAGTTCCCCTTGCAGTGCTGGGAGGGTCTCAAACCATGCCGCCCTCCCTCCCCTTCCCTTGCTCCAGGCCTTACAAGCCGTGCTGCGCCCCATCTCTTCAGCTCGCCGCCGCTGCTGGAGACCACTGGCAGCAGCAGCAGCGAGGCTCGCTGCTGCTGGAGACCACCGGAAGCCGTGGCGAGTGTCTTCCCCTGTGCCAGGGCCCCTCCCCTTCCCTTGCACCTGGGCTTTCCAGCTGCACCGCGCCTCTTCAACTCGCCTTGCCTCGCGGCTGGAGGACCCCAGCAGGCGAAGTGAGTGTAGCCGCTGCTGCTGGAGATCCCCTCGCGGCAGGGTGAGCGTCGCCAGCCGCGCCGCGCCCCCTCCCCTCCGGGACCCGCGGCTGCTGGAGGCCCCTGGGAGACCTGGTGAGAGTCTCTGTGCTGCTGGAGACCCCTGGCAGCGGAAACGAGGTTCGCTGCTTCGGCTGGTGACCCCCAGAACCTGAGGCGAGAGTTGCTGCTGCTGATGGAGATCCGCAGGCAGCCGTGGCCTGGGTCGCCTCAGCTGCAGTAGACCCCCGGGGTCCGAGTGGAGGGTCGCCTCCACTGCTGGAGACCTCCTATCAGCCAAGGCCAGGGTCTCCAGCCATGCCGTGGCCCATCCCCTTCACTTGTGCCTGGGCACTCCAGCCGTGCCCCTCCCATCCCCTCCCCTAGTCGCAGCTGCTGGAGACCCCCGGCAGCCAAGACGATGTTCACCGCGGCTGCTGGAGACCCCCACCCCCCCCGGCGAGGGTCGCCGCCGCTGCTGGAGATCCCCAAAACCCCCTGGCGAGGGTCGCCTCCACTGCTAGACCCTCTATCAGCCAAGGCCAGGGTCTCCAGCCATGCCGTGGCTCCTCCACTTCACTTGTGCCTGGGCACTCCAGCCATGCCACGCCCAATCCCCTCCCCTAGCCGCAGCTCCTGTAGACCCCTGGCAGCCAAGACGAGGGTCACCGCGGCTGCTGGAGACTCCCAGCAACAAGGCGAGGTTCGCCGCAGCGGCTGGAGATCCCCACCACCCCATGCCAAGGTCACAATTCCCCTAGAGATCCCGTTGTGGCACAGCTAAGGCTGTAGGCATGCTGCTCCGCCTCCACTACCCTTGTGCCTGGACTCTCCAGCCGTGCCGCGCCCCCTCCCCACCCCTAGCCGCAGCTCCTGCAGACCCCTGGCAGCCAAGGCGAGGTTCGCTGCTCCTGCTGGAGACAAGCACCCCCCCCCCGGCGAGGGTCGCCGCTCCTGCTGGAGACCCCCAACCCGCCCCGGCGAGGGTCGCCTCCACTGCTGGAAACCCCCTAGCAGCGGAGGCCAGGGGCTCCAGCCCTGCCGTGACCCCTCCCCTTCACTTGTGCCCGGGCACTAAAGCCATACCGCGCGCCCTCCTCTCCCCTAGCCGCAGCTCCTGGAGACCCCTGGAAGCCAAGGTGAGGGTCGCCGCTCCTGCTGGAGACCCCCAACCCGCCCCGGCGAGGGTCGCCTCCACTGCTGAAAACTCCCTAGCAGCGGAGGCCAGGGTCTCCAGCCATGCCGTGGCCCCTCCCCTTCACTTGTGCCTGGGCACTCCAGCCGTGCCCCTCCCCTTCTCTCCACTAGTCGCAGCTGCTGGAGACCCCTGGCAGCCAAGAGGATGTTCACCGCGGCTGCTGGAGACACCGACCCCCTCCCGGCGAGTGTCGCCTCCACTGCTGAGACCCCCTATCAGCCAAGGCCAGTGTCTCCAGCCATGCCGTGGCCCCTCCCCTTCACTTCTGCCTGGGCACTCCAGCCATGCCACGCCCAATCCCCTACCCTAGCCGCAGCTGCTGGAGACCCCTGGCAGCCAAGGCGAGGGTCGCCGCTCCTGCTGGAGACCCACAACCCCCTCCCGGCGAGGGTCGCCTCCACTGCTGGAAACCCCCTAGCAGCGGAGGCCAGGGTCTCCAGCCATGCCTTGGCCCCTCCCCTTCACTTGTGCCAGGACACTCCAGCCGTTACCCTCCCCTCCCCTCCCCTAGTCGCAGCTGCTGGAGACCCTCGGCAGCCAAGGGGATGTTCACCGCGGCTGCTGGAGACCTCCAACCCCATCCCCCGGCGAGGGTCGCCTCCACTGCTGAGACCCCCTATCAGCCAAGGCCAGGGTCTCCAGCCATGCCGTGGCCCAATCCCCTTCACTTTTGCCTGGGCACTCCTGCCATGCCACGCCCAATCCCCTCCCCTAGCCGCAGCTCCTGCAGACCCCCGGCACCCAAGGCGAGGGTCACCGTGGCTGCTCGAGACTCCCAGCTCCAAGGCGAGGGTCGCCGCCGCTGCTGGAGATCCCCAGCACCCGACCCCAAGGTCGCCAATTCCCCTGGAGATCCAGTTGTGGCACAGCTAAGGGCTGTAGGCATGTGCTCCGCCTCCACTACCCTTGTGCCTGGACTCTCCAGTAGCCGTGCTGCGCCCCCTTCCCTCCCCTAGCCCCAGCTCCTGCAGACCCCAGGCAGAAAAGGCGAGGGTCGCCGCTCCTGCTGGAGACCACCCCCCCCCCCGGCGAGGGTCGCCGCTCCTGCTGGAGACCCCCAACCCCCCCGGCGAGGGTCGCCTCCACTGCTGGAACCCCCCTAGCAGCCTAGGCCAGGGTCTCCAGCCATGCCGTGGCCCCTTCCCTTCACTTGCGCCTGAGCTCTCCAGCCGTTCCCCGCCACCTAGCCTCCCCTAGCCGCAGCTGCTGGAGACCCCTGGCAGCCGAAGCGAGGTTGGCTGCTTCGGCTGGTGACCCCCAGCACCTGAGGCGAGAGTCGCTGCTGCTGATGGAGATCCGCAGGCAGTCGTGGCCTGGGTCGTCTCAGCTGCAGGAGACCCCCGGGGTCCACGTAGAGGGTCGCCTCCACTGCTGGAGACCCCCTATCAGCCAAGGCCAGGGTCTCCAGCCATGCCGTGGCCCCTCCCCTTCACTTGTGCCTGGACACTCCAGCCGTGCCCATCAGCTCCCCTCCCCTAGTCGCAGCTGCTGGAGACCCTCGGCAGCCAAGGGGATGTTCACCGCGGCTGCTGGAGACCCCCACCCCCCACGGCGAGGGTCGCCGCACCTGCTAGAGACCCCCAACCCCCCCTCCCGGCGAGGGTCGCCTCCACTGCTCAGACCCCCTAGCAGCCAAGGCCAGGTTCTAAAGCCATGCCGTGGCCCCTCCCCTTCCCTTGTGCCTGGGGACTCCAGCCATGCCAAGCCCAATCCCCTCCCCTAGCCGCAGCTCCTGCAGACCCCTGGCAGCCAAGGCGAGGGTCGCCGCTCCTGCTGGAGACCACCACCAACCCAAGGCGAGGGTCGCCGCTCCTGCTGGAGACCCCCACCCCCCTCCCCCGGCGAGGCTCGCCTCCACTGCTGGAAACCCCCTAACAGCGGAGGCCAGAGTCTCCAGCCATGCCGTGACCCCTCCCCTTCACTTGTGCCTGGGCACTCCAGCCATACCGCGCCCCCTCCTCTCCCCTAGCCGCAGCTCCTGCAGACCCCTGGCAGCCAAAGCGAGGGTCGCCGCTCCTGTTGGAGACCCCCAACCCCCTCCTGGCGAGGGTCGCCTCCACTGCTGGAAACCCCCTAGCAGCCGAGGCCAGGGTCTCCAGCCATGCCGTGGCCCCTCCCCTTCACTTGTGCCTGGGCACTCCAGCCGTGCCCCTCCCCTCCCCTCCCCTAGTCGCAGCTGCTGGAGACCCCCCGCAGCCAAGACGATGTTCACCGCGGCTGCTGGAGACCCCCCCCCCCCCCGGCGAGGGTCGACGCCGCTGCTGGAGATCCCCAACACCCCCCGGCGAGGGTCGCCTCCACTGCTAGACCCTCTATCAGCCAAGACCAGGGTCTCCAGGCATGCCGTGGACCCTCCACTTCACTTGTGCCTGGGCACTGCTGCCATGCCACGCCCAATCCCCTCCCCTAGCCGCAGCTCCTGCAGACCCCCGGCAGCCAAGGCGAGGGTCACCGCGGCTGCTGGAGACTCCCAGCACCAAGGCGAGGGTCGCTGCCGCGGCTGGAGATCCCCAGCACCCGAGGCCAAGGTCGCCAATTCCCCTGGAGATCCCGTTGTTGCACAGCTAAGGGCTGTAGGCATGCTGCTCCGCCTCCACTACCCTTGTGCCTGCACTCTCCAGTAGCCGTGCCGCGCCCCCTCCCCTCCCCTAGCCGCAGCTCCTGCAGACCCCTGGCAGCCAAGGCGAGGGTCGCCGCCACTGTTGGAGATCCCTACCAGCCGAGGCGAGGGGCGCAGACGGTGATGGAGACCCTCCCCAGTGCAGTGGAGCAGGTCTCTGCTGCTGCTGGAGTTCCCTTTGCAGTGCTGGGAGGGTCTCAAGCCATGCCGCCCTCCCTCCCCTTCCCTTGCTCCAGGCCTTACAAGCCGTGCTGCGCCCCATCTCTTCAGCTCGCCGCCGCTGCTGGAGACCACTGGCAGCAGCAGCAGCGAGGCTCGCTGCTGCTGGAGACCACCGGAAGCCGTGGCGAGTGTCTTCCGCTGTGCCAGGGCCCCTTCCCTTCCCTTGCACCTGGGCTTTCCAGCTGCACCACACCTCTTCAACTCGCCTCGCCTCGCGGCTGGAGACCCCCAGCAGGCGAAGTGAGGGTAGTCGCTGCTGCTGGAGATCCCCTCGCGGCAGGGTGAGGGTCGCCAGCCGCGCCGCGCCCCCTCCCCTCCGGGACCCGCGGCTGCTGGAGGCCCCTGGGAGCCCTGGCGAGAGTCTCTGTGCTGCTGGATACCCACGGAAGCCGAGGCAAGGGTTGCGGCTGCTGCTGGATACACACGGGAGCAGAGGCGAGGGTCGCCGCTGCTGCTCCTGGAGACCCCCAGGCAGCCATGGCATGGGTTGCCTCAGCTGCAGGAGACCCCCGGGGTCCGCGTGGAGGGTCGCCTCCACTGCTGGAGACCCCCTAGCAGCCAAGGCCAGGGTCTCCAGCCATGCCGTGGCCCCTCCCCTTCACTTGTGCCTGGGCACTCCAGCCGTGCCCCTCCCCTCCCCTCCCCTAGTCGCAGCTGCTGGAGACCCCCGGCAGCCAAGACGATGTTCACCGCGGCTGCTGGAGACCCCCACCCCCACCCCGGCGAGGGTCGTCGCTCCTGCTGGAGACCCCCAACCCCCCCCCCGGCGAGGGTCGCCTCCACTGCTGAGACCCCCTATCAGCCAAGACCAGGGTCTCCAGCCATGCCGTGGACCCTCCTCTTCACTTGTGCCTGGGCACTCCAGCCAAGCCACGCCCAATCCCATCCACTAGCCGCAGCTCCTGCAGACCCCTGGCAGCCAAGGCGAGGGTCGCCGCTCCTGCTGGAGACCCCCACCCCCCTCCCCCGGCGAGGCTCGCCTCCACTGCTGGAAACCCCCTAGCAGCGGAGGCCAGGGGCTCCAGCCATGCCGTGACCCCTCCCCTTCACTTGTGCCTGGGCACTCCAGCCATACCGCGCCCCCTCCTCTCCCCTAGCCGCAGGTCCTGCAGACCCCTGGCAGCCAAAGCGAGGGTCGCCGCTCCTGTTGGAGACCCCCAACCCCCTCCTGGCGAGGGTCGCCTCCACTGCTGGAAACCCCCTAGCAGCCGAGGCCAGGGTCTCCAGCCATGCCGTGGCCCCTCCCCTTCACTTGTGCCTGGGCACTCCAGCCGTGCCCCTCCCCTCCCCTCCCCTAGTCGCAGCTGCTGGAGACCCCCCGCAGCCAAGACGATGTTCACCGCGGCTGCTGGAGACCCCCACCCCACCCCCCGGCGAGGGTCGACGCCGCTGCTGGAGATCCCCAACACCCCCCGGCGAGGGTCGCCTCCACTGCTAGACCCTCTATCAGCCAAGACCAGGGTCTCCAGCCATGCCGTGGACCCTCCACTTCACTTGTGCCTGGGCACTGCTGCCATGCCACTCCCAATCCCCTCCCCTAGCCGCAGCTCCTGCAGACCCCCGGCAGCCAAGGCGAGGGTCACCGCGGCTGCTGGAGCCTCCCAGCACCAAGGCGAGGGTCGCCGCCGCGGCTGGAGATCCCCAGCACCCGAGGCCAAGGTCGCCAATTCCCCTGGAGATCCCGTTGTTGCACAGCTAAGGGCTGTAGGCATGCTGCTCCGCCTCCACTACCCTTGTGCCTGCACTCTCCAGTAGCCGTGCCGCGCCCCCTCCCCTCCCCTAGCCGCAGCTCCTGCAGACCCCTGGCAGCCAAGGCGAGGGTCGCCGCCACTGTTGGAGATCCCTACCAGCCGAGGCGAGGGGCGCAGACGGTGATGGAGACCCTCCCCCGTGCAGTGGAGCAGGTCTCTGCTGCTGCTGGAGTTCCCTTTGCAGTGCTGGGAGGGTCTCAAGCCATGCCGCCCTCCCTCCCCTTCCCTTGCTCCAGGCCTTACAAGCCATGCTGCGCCCCATCTCTTCAGCTCGCCGCCGCTGCTGGAGACCACTGGCAGCAGCAGCAGCGAGGCTCGCTGCTGCTGGAGACCACCGGAAGCCGTGGCGAGTGTCTTCCGCTGTGCCAGGGCCCCTTCCCTTCCCTTGCACCTGGGCTTTCCAGCTGCACCGCACCTTTTCAACTCGCCTCGCCTCGCGGCTGGAGACCCCCAGCAGGCGAAGTGAGGGTAGTCGCTGCTGCTGGAGATCCCCTCGCGGCAGGGTGAGGGTCGCCAGCCGCGCCGCGCCCCCTCCCCTCCGGGACCCGCGGCTGCTGGAGGCCCCTGGGAGCCCTGGCGAGAGTCTCTGTGCTGCTGGATACCCACGGAAGCCGAGGCGAGGGTTGCGGCTGCTGCTGGATACACACGGGAGAAAAGGCGAGGGTCGCCGCTGCTGCTCCTGGAGACCCCCAGGCAGCCATGGCATGGGTTGCCTCAGCTGCAGGAGACCCCCGGGGTCCGCGTGGAGGGTCGCCTCCACTGCTGGAGACCCCCTAGCAGCCAAGGCCAGGGTCTCCAGCCATGCCGTGGCCCCTCCCCTTCACTTGTGCCTGGGCACTCCAGCCGTGCCCCTCCCCTCCCCTCCCCTAGTCGCAGCTGCTGGAGACCCCTGGCAGCCAAGACGATGTTCACCGCGGCTGCTGGAGACCCCCACCCCCCCCGGCGAGGGTCGTCGCTCCTGCTGGAGACCCCCAACCCCCCCCGGCGAGGGTCGCCTCCACTGCTGAGACCCCCTATCAGCCAAGACCAGGGTCTCCAGCCATGCCGTGGACCCTCCTCTTCACTTGTGCCTGGGCACTCCAGCCAAGCCACGCCCAATCCCATCCCCTAGCCGCAGCTCCTGCAGACCCCTGGCAGCCAAGGCGAGGGTCGCCGCTCCTGCTGGAGACCCCCACCCCCCTCCCCCGGCGAGGCTCGCCTCCACTGCTGGAAACCCCCTAACAGCGGAGGCCAGGGGCTCCAGCCATGCCGTGACCCCTCCCCTTCACTTGTGCCTGGGCACTCCAGCCATACCGCGCCCCCTCCTCTCCCCTAGCCGCAGCTCCTGCAGACCCCTGGCAGCCAAAGCGAGGGTCGCCGCTCCTGTTGGAGACCCCCAACCCCCTCCTGGCGAGGGTCGCCTCCACTGCTGGAAACCCCCTAGCAGCCGAGGCCAGGGTCTCCAGCCATGCCGTGGCCCCTCCCCTTCACTTGTGCCTGGGCACTCCAGCCGTGCCCCTCCCCTCCCCTCCCCTAGTCGCAGCTGCTGGAGACCCCCCGCAGCCAAGACGATGTTCACCGCGGCTGCTGGAGACCCCCCCCCCCCCGGCGAGGGTCGACGCCGCTGCTGGAGATCCCCAACACCCCCCGGCGAGGGTCGCCTCCACTGCTAGACCCTCTATCAGCCAAGACCAGGGTCTCCAGGCATGCCGTGGACCCTCCACTTCACTTGTGCCTGGGCACTGCTGCCATGCCACGCCCAATCCCCTCCCCTAGCCGCAGCTCCTGCAGACCCCCGGCAGCCAAGGCGAGGGTCACCGCGGCTGCTGGAGACTCCCAGCACCAAGGCGAGGGTCGCTGCCGCGGCTGGAGATCCCCAGCACCCGAGGCCAAGGTCGCCAATTCCCCTGGAGATCCCGTTGTTGCACAGCTAAGGGCTGTAGGCATGCTGCTCCGCCTCCACTACCCTTGTGCCTGCACTCTCCAGTAGCCGTGCCGCGCCCCCTCCCCTCCCCTAGCCGCAGCTCCTGCAGACCCCTGGCAGCCAAGGCGAGGGTCGCCGCCACTGTTGGAGATCCCTACCAGCCGAGGCGAGGGGCGCAGACGGTGATGGAGACCCTCCCCAGTGCAGTGGAGCAGGTCTCTGCTGCTGCTGGAGTTCCCTTTGCAGTGCTGGGAGGGTCTCAAGCCATGCCGCCCTCCCTCCCCTTCCCTTGCTCCAGGCCTTACAAGCCGTGCTGCGCCCCATCTCTTCAGCTCGCCGCCGCTGCTGGAGACCACTGGCAGCAGCAGCAGCGAGGCTCGCTGCTGCTGGAGACCACCGGAAGCCGTGGCGAGTGTCTTCCGCTGTGCCAGGGCCCCTTCCCTTCCCTTGCACCTGGGCTTTCCAGCTGCACCACACCTCTTCAACTCGCCTCGCCTCGCGGCTGGAGACCCCCAGCAGGCGAAGTGAGGGTAGTCGCTGCTGCTGGAGATCCCCTCGCGGCAGGGTGAGGGTCGCCAGCCGCGCCGCGCCCCCTCCCCTCCGGGACCCGCGGCTGCTGGAGGCCCCTGGGAGCCCTGGCGAGAGTCTCTGTGCTGCTGGATACCCACGGAAGCCGAGGCAAGGGTTGCGGCTGCTGCTGGATACACACGGGAGCAGAGGCGAGGGTCGCCGCTGCTGCTCCTGGAGACCCCCAGGCAGCCATGGCATGGGTTGCCTCAGCTGCAGGAGACCCCCGGGGTCCGCGTGGAGGGTCGCCTCCACTGCTGGAGACCCCCTAGCAGCCAAGGCCAGGGTCTCCAGCCATGCCGTGGCCCCTCCCCTTCACTTGTGCCTGGGCACTCCAGCCGTGCCCCTCCCCTCCCCTCCCCTAGTCGCAGCTGCTGGAGACCCCCGGCAGCCAAGACGATGTTCACCGCGGCTGCTGGAGACCCCCACCCCCACCCCGGCGAGGGTCGTCGCTCCTGCTGGAGACCCCCAACCCCCCCCCCCGGCGAGGGTCGCCTCCACTGCTGAGACCCCCTATCAGCCAAGACCAGGGTCTCCAGCCATGCCGTGGACCCTCCTCTTCACTTGTGCCTGGGCACTCCAGCCAAGCCACGCCCAATCCCATCCACTAGCCGCAGCTCCTGCAGACCCCTGGCAGCCAAGGCGAGGGTCGCCGCTCCTGCTGGAGACCCCCACCCCCCTCCCCCGGCGAGGCTCGCCTCCACTGCTGGAAACCCCCTAGCAGCGGAGGCCAGGGGCTCCAGCCATGCCGTGACCCCTCCCCTTCACTTGTGCCTGGGCACTCCAGCCATACCGCGCCCCCTCCTCTCCCCTAGCCGCAGGTCCTGCAGACCCCTGGCAGCCAAAGCGAGGGTCGCCGCTCCTGTTGGAGACCCCCAACCCCCTCCTGGCGAGGGTCGCCTCCACTGCTGGAAACCCCCTAGCAGCCGAGGCCAGGGTCTCCAGCCATGCCGTGGCCCCTCCCCTTCACTTGTGCCTGGGCACTCCAGCCGTGCCCCTCCCCTCCCCTCCCCTAGTCGCAGCTGCTGGAGACCCCCCGCAGCCAAGACGATGTTCACCGCGGCTGCTGGAGACCCCCACCCCACCCCCCGGCGAGGGTCGACGCCGCTGCTGGAGATCCCCAACACCCCCCGGCGAGGGTCGCCTCCACTGCTAGACCCTCTATCAGCCAAGACCAGGGTCTCCAGCCATGCCGTGGACCCTCCACTTCACTTGTGCCTGGGCACTGCTGCCATGCCACGCCCAATCCCCTCCCCTAGCCGCAGCTCCTGCAGACCCCCGGCAGCCAAGGCGAGGGTCACCGCGGCTGCTGGAGCCTCCCAGCACCAAGGCGAGGGTCGCCGCCGCGGCTGGAGATCCCCAGCACCCGAGGCCAAGGTCGCCAATTCCCCTGGAGATCCCGTTGTTGCACAGCTAAGGGCTGTAGGCATGCTGCTCCGCCTCCACTACCCTTGTGCCTGCACTCTCCAGTAGCCGTGCCGCGCCCCCTCCCCTCCCCTAGCCGCAGCTCCTGCATACCCCTGGCAGCCAAGGCGAGGGTCGCCGCCACTGTTGGAGATCCCTACCAGCCGAGGCGAGGGGCGCAGACGGTGATGGAGACCCTCCCCCGTGCAGTGGAGCAGGTCTCTGCTGCTGCTGGAGTTCCCTTTGCAGTGCTGGGAGGGTCTCAAGCCATGCCGCCCTCCCTCCCCTTCCCTTGCTCCAGGCCTTACAAGCCATGCTGCGCCCCATCTCTTCAGCTCGCCGCCGCTGCTGGAGACCACTGGCAGCAGCAGCAGCGAGGCTCGCTGCTGCTGGAGACCACCGGAAGCCGTGGCGAGTGTCTTCCGCTGTGCCAGGGCCCCTTCCCTTCCCTTGCACCTGGGCTTTCCAGCTGCACCGCACCTTTTCAACTCGCCTCGCCTCGCGGCTGGAGACCCCCAGCAGGCGAAGTGAGGGTAGTCGCTGCTGCTGGAGATCCCCTCGCGGCAGGGTGAGGGTCGCCAGCCGCGCCGCGCCCCCTCCCCTCCGGGACCCGCGGCTGCTGGAGGCCCCTGGGAGCCCTGGCGAGAGTCTCTGTGCTGCTGGATACCCACGGAAGCCGAGGCGAGGGTTGCGGCTGCTGCTGGATACACACGGGAGCAGAGGCGAGGGTCGCCGCTGCTGCTCCTGGAGACCCCCAGGCAGCCATGGCATGGGTTGCCTCAGCTGCAGGAGACCCCCGGGGTCCGCGTGGAGGGTCGCCTCCACTGCTGGAGACCCCCTAGCAGCCAAGGCCAGGGTCTCCAGCCATGCCGTGGCCCCTCCCCTTCACTTGTGCCTGGGCACTCCAGCCGTGCCCCTCCCCTCCCCTCCCCTAGTCGCAGCTGCTGGAGACCCCTGGCAGCCAAGACGATGTTCACCGCGGCTGCTGGAGACCCCCACCCCCCCCGGCGAGGGTCGTCGCTCCTGCTGGAGACCCCCAACCCCCCCCCGGCGAGGGTCGCCTCCACTGCTGAGACCCCCTATCAGCCAAGACCAGGGTCTCCAGCCATGCCGTGGACCCTCCTCTTCACTTGTGCCTGGGCACTCCAGCCAAGCCACGCCCAATCCCATCCCCTAGCCGCAGCTCCTGCAGACCCCTGGCAGCCAAGGCGAGGGTCGCCGCTCCTGCTGGAGACCCCCACCCCCCTCCCCCGGCGAGGCTCGCCTCCACTGCTGGAAACCCCCTAACAGCGGAGGCCAGGGGCTCCAGCCATGCCGTGACCCCTCCCCTTCACTTGTGCCTGGGCACTCCAGCCATACCGCGCCCCCTCCTCTCCCCTAGCCGCAGCTCCTGCAGACCCCTGGCAGCCAAAGCGAGGGTCGCCGCTCCTGTTGGAGACCCCCAACCCCCTCCTGGCGAGGGTCGCCTCCACTGCTGGAAACCCCCTAGCAGCCGAGGCCAGGGTCTCCAGCCATGCCGTGGCCCCTCCCCTTCACTTGTGCCTGGGCACTCCAGCCGTGCCCCTCCCCTCCCCTCCCCTAGTCGCAGCTGCTGGAGACCCCCCGCAGCCAAGACGATGTTCACCGCGGCTGCTGGAGACCCCCCCCCCCCGGCGAGGGTCGACGCCGCTGCTGGAGATCCCCAACACCCCCCGGCGAGGGTCGCCTCCACTGCTAGACCCTCTATCAGCCAAGACCAGGGTCTCCAGGCATGCCGTGGACCCTCCACTTCACTTGTGCCTGGGCACTGCTGCCATGCCACGCCCAATCCCCTCCCCTAGCCGCAGCTTTTGCAGACCCCCGGCAGCCAAGGCGAGGGTCACCGCGGCTGCTGGAGACTCCCAGCACCAAGGCGAGGGTCGCTGCCGCGGCTGGAGATCCCCAGCACCCGAGGCCAAGGTCGCCAATTCCCCTGGAGATCCCGTTGTTGCACAGCTAAGGGCTGTAGGCATGCTGCTCCGCCTCCACTACCCTTGTGCCTGCACTCTCCAGTAGCCGTGCCGCGCCCCCTCCCCTCCCCTAGCCGCAGCTCCTGCATACCCCTGGCAGCCAAGGCGAGGGTCGCCGCCACTGTTGGAGATCCCTACCAGCCGAGGCGAGGGGCGCAGACGGTGATGGAGACCCTCCCCCGTGCAGTGGAGCAGGTCTCTGCTGCTGCTGGAGTTCCCTTTGCAGTGCTGGGAGGGTCTCAAGCCATGCCGCCCTCCCTCCCCTTCCCTTGCTCCAGGCCTTACAAGCCGTGCTGCGCCCCATCTCTTCAGCTCGCCGCCGCTGCTGGAGACCACTGGCAGCAGCAGCAGCGAGGCTCGCTGCTGCTGGAGACCACCGGAAGCCGTGGCGAGTGTCTTCCGCTGTGCCAGGGCCCCTTCCCTTCCCTTGCACCTGGGCTTTCCAGCTGCACCACACCTCTTCAACTCGCCTCGCCTCGCGGCTGGAGACCCCCAGCAGGCGAAGTGAGGGTAGTCGCTGCTGCTGGAGATCCCCTCGCGGCAGGGTGAGGGTCGCCAGCCGCGCCGCGCCCCCTCCCCTCCGGGAACCGCGGCTGCTGGAGGCCCCTGGGAGCCCTGGCGAGAGTCTCTGTGCTGCTGGATACCCACGGAAGCCGAGGCGAGGGTTGCGGCTGCTGCTGGATACACACGGGAGCATAGGCGAGGGTCGCCGCTGCTGCTCCTGGAGACCCCCAGGCAGCCATGGCATGGGTTGCCTCAGCTGCAGGAGACCCCCGGGGTCCGCGTGGAGGGTCGCCTCCACTGCTGGAGACCCCCTAGCAGCCAAGGCCAGGGTCTCCAGCCATGCCGTGGCCCCTCCCGTTCACTTGTGCCTGGGCACTCCAGCCGTGCCCCTCCCCTCCCCTCCCCTAGTCACAGCTGCTGGAGACCCCCGGCAGCCAAGACGATGTTCACCGCGGCTGCTGGAGACCCCCACCCCCCCCCCGGCGAGGGTCGTCGCTCCTGCTGGAGACCCCCAACCCCCCCCCCGGCGAGGGTCGCCTCCACTGCTGAGACCCCCTATCAGCCAAGACCAGGGTCTCCAGCCATGCCGTGGACCCTCCTCTTCACTTGTGCCTGGGCACTCCAGCCAAGCCACGCCCAATCCCATCCCCTAGCCGCAGCTCCTGCAGACCCCTGGCAGCCAAGACGATGTTCACCGCGGCTGCTGGAGACCCCCACCCCCCCCGGCGAGGGTCGTCGCTCCTGCTGGAGACCCCCAACCCCCCCCCGGCGAGGGTCGCCTCCACTGCTGAGACCCCCTATCAGCCAAGACCAGGGTCTCCAGCCATGCCGTGGACCCTCCTCTTCACTTGTGCCTGGGCACTCCAGCCAAGCCACGCCCAATCCCATCCCCTAGCCGCAGCTCCTGCAGACCCCTGGCAGCCAAGGCGAGGGTCGCCGCTCCTGCTGGAGACCCCCACCCCCCTCCCCCGGCGAGGCTCGCCTCCACTGCTGGAAACCCCCTAACAGCGGAGGCCAGGGGCTCCAGCCATGCCGTGACCCCTCCCCTTCACTTGTGCCTGGGCACTCCAGCCATACCGCGCCCCCTCCTCTCCCCTAGCCGCAGCTCCTGCAGGCCCCTGGCAGCCAAAGCGAGGGTCGCCGCTCCTGTTGGAGACCCCCAACCCCCTCCTGGCGAGGGTCGCCTCCACTGCTGGAAACCCCCTAGCAGCCGAGGCCAGGGTCTCCAGCCATGCCGTGGACCCTCCCGTTCACTTGTGCCTGGGCACTCCAGCCGTGCCCCTCCCCTCCCCTCCCCTAGTCGCAGCTGCTGGAGACCCCCCGCAGCCAAGACGATGTTCACCGCGGCTGCTGGAGACCCCCCCCCCCGGCGAGGGTCGACGCCGCTGCTGGAGATCCCCAACACCCCCCGGCGAGGGTCGCCTCCACTGCTAGACCCTCTATCAGCCAAGACCAGGGTCTCCAGCCATGCCGTGGACCCTCCACTTCACTTGTGCCTGGGCACTGCTGCCATGCCACGCCCAATCCCCTCCCCTAGCCGCAGCTCCTGCAGACCCCCGGCAGCCAAGGCGAGGGTCACCGCGGCTGCTGGAGCCTCCCAGCACCAAGGCGAGGGTCGCCGCCGCGGCTGGAGATCCCCAGCACCCGAGGCCAAGGTCGCCAATTCCCCTGGAGATCCCGTTGTTGCACAGCTAAGGGCTGTAGGCATGCTGCTCCGCCTCCACTACCCTTGTGCCTGCACTCTCCAGTAGCCGTGCCGCGCCCCCTCCCCTCCCCTAGCCGCAGCTCCTGCAGACCCCTGGCAGCCAAGGCGAGGGTCGCCGCCACTGTTGGAGATCCCTACCAGCCGAGGCGAGGGGCGCAGACGGTGATGGAGACCCTCCCCCGTGCAGTGGAGCAGGTCTCTGCTGCTGCTGGAGTTCCCTTTGCAGTGCTGGGAGGGTCTCAAGCCATGCCGCCCTCCCTCCCCTTCCCTTGCTCCAGGCCTTACAAGCCATGCTGCGCCCCATCTCTTCAGCTCGCCGCCGCTGCTGGAGACCACTGGCAGCAGCAGCAGCGAGGCTCGCTGCTGCTGGAGACCACCGGAAGCCGTGGCGAGTGTCTTCCGCTGTGCCAGGGCCCCTTCCCTTCCCTTGCACCTGGGCTTTCCAGCTGCACCACACCTCTTCAACTCGCCTCGCCTCGCGGCTGGAGACCCCCAGCAGGCGAAGTGAGGGTAGCCGCTGCTGCTGGAGATCCCCTCGCGGCAGGGTGAGGGTCGCCAGCCGCGCCGCGCCCCCTCCCCTCCGGGACCCGCGGCTGCTGGAGGCCCCTGGGAGCCCTGGCGAGAGTCTCTGTGCTGCTGGATACCCACGGAAGCCGAGGCGAGGGTTGCGGCTGCTGCTGGATACACACGGGAGCAGAGGCGAGGGTCGCCGCTGCTGCTCCTGGAGACCCCCAGGCAGCCATGGCATGGGTTGCCTCAGCTGCAGGAGACCCCCGGGGTCCGCGTGGAGGGTCGCCTCCACTGCTGGAGACCCCCTAGCAGCCAAGGCCAGGGTCTCCAGCCATGCCGTGGCCACTCCCCTTCACTTGTGCCTGGGCACTCCAGCCGTGCCCCACCCCTCCCCTCCCCTAGTCACAGCTGCTGGAGACCCCCGGCAGCCAAGACGATGTTCACCGCGGCTGCTGGAGACCCCCACCCCCCCCGGCGAGGGTCGTCGCTCCTGCTGGAGACCCCCAACCCCCCCCCGGCGAGGGTCGCCTCCACTGCTGAGACCCCCTATCAGCCAAGACCAGGGTCTCCAGCCATGCCGTGCACCCTCCTCTTCACTTGTGCCTGGGCACTCCAGCCAAGCCACGCCCAATCCCATCCCCTAGCCGCAGCTCCTGCAGACCCCTGGCAGCCAAGGCGAGGGTCGTCGCTCCTGCTGGAGACCCCCACCCCCCTCCCCCGGCGAGGCTCGCCTCCACTGCTGGAAACCCCCTAACAGCGGAGGCCAGGGGCTCCAGCCATGCCGTGACCCCTCCCCTTCACTTGTGCCTGGGCACTCCAGCCATACCGCGCCCCCTCCTCTCCCCTAGCCGCAGCTCCTGGAGACCCCTGGCAGCCAAAGCGAGGGTCGCCGCTCCTGTTGGATACCCCCAACCCCCTCCTGGCGAGGGTCGCCTCCACTGCTGGAAACCCCCTAGCAGCCGAGGCCAGGGTCTCCAGCCATGCCGTGGACCCTCCCCTTCACTTGTGCCTGGGCACTCCAGCCGTGCCCCTCCCCTCCCCTCCCCTAGTCGCAGGTGCTGGAGACCCCCCGCAGCCAAGACGATGTTCACCGCGGCTGCTGGAGACCACCCCCCCCCCCCGGCGAGGGTCGACGCCGCTGCTGGAGATCCCCAACACCCCCCGGCGAAGGTCGCCTCCACTGCTAGACCCTCTATCAGCCAAGACCAGGGTCTCCAGCCATGCCGTGGACCCTCCACTTCACTTGTGCCTGGGCACTGCTGCCATGCCACGCCCAATCCCCTCCCCTAGCCGCAGCTCCTGCAGACCCCCGGCAGCCAAGGCGAGGGTCACCGCGGCTGCTGGAGCCTCCCAGCACCAAGGCGAGGGTCGCCGCCGCGGCTGGAGATCCCCAGCACCCGAGGCCAAGGTCGCCAATTCCCCTGGAGATCCCGTTGTTGCACAGCTAAGGGCTGTAGGCATGCTGCTCCGCCTCCACTACCCTTGTGCCTGCACTCTCCAGTAGCCGTGCCGCGCCCCCTCCCCTCCCCTAGCCGCAGCTCCTGCAGACCCCTGGCAGCCAAGGCGAGGGTCGCCGCCACTGTTGGAGATCCCTACCAGCCGAGGCGAGGGGCGCAGACGGTGATGGAGACCCTCCCCCGTGCAGTGGAGCAGGTCTCTGCTGCTGCTGGAGTTCCCTTTGCAGTGCTGGGAGGGTCTCAAGCCATGCCGCCCTCCCTCCCCTTCCCTTGCTCCAGGCCTTACAAGCCGTGCTGCGCCCCATCTCTTCAGCTCGCCGCCGCTGCTGGAGACCACTGGCAGCAGCAGCAGCGAGGCTCGCTGCTGCTGGAGACCACCGGAAGCCGTGGCGAGTGTCTTCCGCTGTGCCAGGGCCCCTTCCCTTCCCTTGCACCTGGGCTTTCCAGCTGCACCGCACCTCTTCAACTCGCCTCGCCTCGCGGCTGGAGACCCCCAGCAGGCGAAGTGAGGGTAGCCGCTGCTGCTGGAGATCCCCTCGCGGCAGGGTGAGGGTCGCCAGCCGCGCCGCGCCCCCTCCCCTCCGGGACCCGCGGCTGCTGGAGGCCCCTGGGAGCCCTGGCGAGAGTCTCTGTGCTGCTGGATACCCACGGAAGCCGAGGCGAGGGTTGCGGCTGCTGCTGGATACACACGGGAGCAGAGGCGAGGGTCGCCGCTGCTGCTCCTGGAGACCCCCAGGCAGCCATGGCATGGGTTGCCTCAGCTGCAGGAGACCCCCGGGGTCCGCGTGGATGGTCGCCTCCACTGCTGGAGACCCCCTAGCAGCCAAGGCCAGGGTCTCCAGCCATGCCGTGGCCACTCCCCTTCACTTGTGCCTGGGCACTCCAGCCGTGCCCCACCCCTCCCCTCCCCTAGTCACAGCTGCTGGAGACCCCCCGGCAGCCAAGACGATGTTCACCGCGGCTGCTGGAGACCCCCACCCCCCCCCCCGGCGAGGGTCGTCGCTCCTGCTGGAGACCCCCAACCCCCCCCCGGCGAGGGTCGCCTCCACTGCTGAGACCCCCTATCAGCCAAGACCAGGGTCTCCAGCCATGCCGTGGACCCTCCTCTTCACTTGTGCCTGGGCACTCCAGCCAAGCCACGCCCAATCCCATCCCCTAGCCGCAGCTCCTGCAGACCCCTGGCAGCCAAGGCGAGGGTCGTCGCTCCTGCTGGAGACCCCCACCCCCCTCCCCCGGCGAGGCTCGCCTCCACTGCTGGAAACCCCCTAACAGCGGAGGCCAGGGGCTCCAGCCATGCCGTGACCCCTCCCCTTCACTTGTGCCTGGGCACTCCAGCCATACCGCGCCCCCTCCTCTCCCCTAGCCGCAGCTCCTGCAGACCCCTGGCAGCCAAAGCGAGGGTCGCCGCTCCTGTTGGATACCCCCAACCCCCTCCTGGCGAGGGTCGCCTCCACTGCTGGAAACCCCCTAGCAGCCGAGGCCAGGGTCTCCAGCCATGCCGTGGCCCCTCCCCTTCACTTGTGCCTGGGCACTCCAGCCGTGCCCCTCCCCTCCCCTCCCCTAGTCGCAGGTGCTGGAGACCCCCCGCAGCCAAGACGATGTTCACCGCGGCTGCTGGAGACCCCCCCCCCCCCCGGCGAGGGTCGACGCCGCTGCTGGAGATCCCCAACACCCCCCGGCGAAGGTCGCCTCCACTGCTAGACCCTCTATCAGCCAAGACCAGGGTCTCCAGCCATGCCGTGGACCCTCCACTTCACTTGTGCCTGGGCACTGCTGCCATGCCACTCCCAATCCCCTCCCCTAGCCGCAGCTCCTGCAGACCCCCGGCAGCCAAGGCGAGGGTCACCGCGGCTGCTGGAGCCTCCCAGCACCAAGGCGAGGGTCGCCGCCGCGGCTGGAGATCCCCAGCACCGGAGGCCAAGGTCGCCAATTCCCCTGGAGATCCCGTTGTTGCACAGCTAAGGGCTGTAGGCATGCTGCTCCGCCTCCACTACCCTTGTGCCTGCACTCTCCAGTAGCCGTGCCGCGCCCCCTCCCCTCCCCTAGCCGCAGCTCCTGCAGACCCCTGGCAGCCAAGGCGAGGGTCGCCGCCACTGTTGGAGATCCCTACCAGCCGAGGCGAGGGGCGCAGACGGTGATGGAGACCCTCCCCCGTGCAGTGGAGCAGGTCTCTGCTGCTGCTGGAGTTCCCTTTGCAGTGCTGGGAGGGTCTCAAGCCATGCCGCCCTCCCTCCCCTTCCCTTGCTCCAGGCCTTACAAGCCGTGCTGCGCCCCATCTCTTCAGCTCGCCGCCGCTGCTGGAGACCACTGGCAGCAGCAGCAGCGAGGCTCGCTGCTGCTGGAGACCACCGGAAGCCGTGGCGAGTGTCTTCCGCTGTGCCAGGGCCCCTTCCCTTCCCTTGCACCTGGGCTTTCCAGCTGCACCACACCTCTTCAACTCGCCTCGCCTCGCGGCTGGAGACCCCCAGCAGGCGAAGTGAGGGTAGTCGCTGCTGCTGGAGATCCCCTCGCGGCAGGGTGAGGGTCGCCAGCCGCGCCGCGCCCCCTCCCCTCCGGGACCCGCGGCTGCTGGAGGCCCCTGGGAGCCCTGGCGAGAGTCTCTGTGCTGCTGGATACCCACGGAAGCCGAGGCGAGGGTTGCGGCTGCTGCTGGATACACACGGGAGCAGAGGCGAGGGTCGCCGCTGCTGCTCCTGGAGACCCCCAGGCAGCCATGGCATGGGTTGCCTCAGCTGCAGGAGACCCCCGGGGTCCGCGTGGAGGGTCGCCTCCACTGCTGGAGACCCCCTAGCAGCCAAGGCCAGGGTCTCCAGCCATGCCGTGGCCCCTCCCGTTCACTTGTGCCTGGGCACTCCAGCCGTGCCCCACCCCTCCCCTCCCCTAGTCACAGCTGCTGGAGACCCCCGGCAGCCAAGACGATGTTCACCGCGGCTGCTGGAGACCCCCACCCCACCCCCGGCGAGGGTCGTCGCTCCTGCTGGAGACCCCCAACCCCCCCCCCGGCGAGGGTCGCCTCCACTGCTGAGACCCCCTATCAGCCAAGACCAGGGTCTCCAGCCATGCCGTGCACCCTCCTCTTCACTTGTGCCTGGGCACTCCAGCCAAGCCACGCCCAATCCCATCCCCTAGCCGCAGCTCCTGCAGACCCCTGGCAGCCAAGGCGAGGGTCGTCGCTCCTGCTGGAGACCCCCACCCCCCTCCCCCGGCGAGGCTCGCCTCCACTGCTGGAAACCCCCTAACAGCGGAGGCCAGGGGCTCCAGCCATGCCGTGACCCCTCCCCTTCACTTGTGCCTGGGCACTCCAGCCATACCGCGCCCCCTCCTCTCCCCTAGCCGCAGCTCCTGCAGACCCCTGGCAGCCAAAGCGAGGGTCGCCGCTCCTGTTGGATACCCCCAACCCCCTCCTGGCGAGGGTCGCCTCCACTGCTGGAAACCCCCTAGCAGCCGAGGCCAGGGTCTCCAGCCATGCCGTGGACCCTCCCCTTCACTTGTGCCTGGGCACTCCAGCCGTGCCCCTCCCCTCCCCTCCCCTAGTCGCAGCTGCTGGAGACCCCTCGCAGCCAAGACGATGTTCACCGCGGCTGCTGGAGACCCCCCCCCCCCCGGCGAGGGTCGACGCCGCTGCTGGAGTTCCCCAACACCCCCCGGCGAAGGTCGCCTCCACTGCTAGACCCTCTATCAGCCAAGACCAGGGTCTCCAGCCATGCCGTGGACCCTCCACTTCACTTGTGCCTGGGCACTGCTGCCATGCCACGCCCAATCCCCTCCCCTAGCCGCAGCTCCTGCAGACCCCCGGCAGCCAAGGCGAGGGTCACCGCGGCTGCTGGAGCCTCCCAGCACCAAGGCGAGGGTCGCCGCCGCGGCTGGAGATCCCCAGCACCCGAGGCCAAGGTCGCCAATTCCCCTGGAGATCCCGTTGTTGCACAGCTAAGGGCTGTAGGCATGCTGCTCCGCCTCCACTACCCTTGTGCCTGCACTCTCCAGTAGCCGTGCCGCGCCCCCTCCCCTCCCCTAGCCGCAGCTCCTGCAGACCCCTGGCAGCCAAGGCGAGGGTCGCCGCCACTGTTGGAGATCCCTACCAGCCGAGGCGAGGGGCGCAGACGGTGATGGAGACCCTCCCCCGTGCAGTGGAGCAGGTCTCTGCTGCTGCTGGAGTTCCCTTTGCAGTGCTGGGAGGGTCTCAAGCCATGCCGCCCTCCCTCCCCTTCCCTTGCTCCAGGCCTTACAAGCCGTGCTGCGCCCCATCTCTTCAGCTCGCCGCCGCTGCTGGAGACCACTGGCAGCAGCAGCAGCGAGGCTCGCTGCTGCTGGAGACCACCGGAAGCCGTGGCGAGTGTCTTCCGCTGTGCCAGGGCCCCTTCCCTTCCCTTGCACCTGGGCTTTCCAGCTGCACCACACCTCTTCAACTCGCCTCGCCTCGCGGCTGGAGACCCCCAGCAGGCGAAGTGAGGGTAGTCGCTGCTGCTGGAGATCCCCTCGCGGCAGGGTGAGGGTCGCCAGCCGCGCCGCGCCCCCTCCCCTCCGGGACCCGCGGCTGCTGGAGGCCCCTGGGAGCCCTGGCGAGAGTCTCTGTGCTGCTGGATACCCACGGAAGCCGAGGCAAGGGTTGCGGCTGCTGCTGGATACACACGGGAGCAGAGGCGAGGGTCGCCGCTGCTGCTCCTGGAGACCCCCAGGCAGCCATGGCATGGGTTGCCTCAGCTGCAGGAGACCCCCGGGGTCCGCGTGGAGGGTCGCCTCCACTGCTGGAGACCCCCTAGCAGCCAAGGCCAGGGTCTCCAGCCATGCCGTGGCCCCTCCCCTTCACTTGTGCCTGGGCACTCCAGCCGTGCCCCTCCCCTCCCCTCCCCTAGTCGCAGCTGCTGGAGACCCCCGGCAGCCAAGACGATGTTCACCGCGGCTGCTGGAGACCCCCCCCCCCCGGCGAGGGTCGTCGCTCCTGCTGGAGACCCCCAACCCCCCCCGGCGAGGGTCGCCTCCACTGCTGAGACCCCCTATCAGCCAAGACCAGGGTCTCCAGCCATGCCGTGGACCCTCCTCTTCACTTGTGCCTGGGCACTCCAGCCAAGCCACGCCCAATCCCATCCCCTAGCCGCAGCTCCTGCAGACCCCTGGCAGCCAAGGCGAGGGTCGCCGCTCCTGCTGGAGACCCCCACCCCCCTCCCCCGGCGAGGCTCGCCTCCACTGCTGGAAACCCCCTAACAGCGGAGGCCAGGGGCTCCAGCCATGCCGTGACCCCTCCCCTTCACTTGTGCCTGGGCACTCCAGCCATACCGCGCCCCCTCCTCTCCCCTAGCCGCAGCTCCTGCAGACCCCTGGCAGCCAAAGCGAGGGTCGCCGCTCCTGTTGGAGACCCCCAACCCCCTCCTGGCGAGGGTCGCCTCCACTGCTGGAAACCCCCTAGCAGCCGAGGCCAGGGTCTCCAGCCATGCCGTGGACCCTCCCCTTCACTTGTGCCTGGGCACTCCAGCCGTGCCCCTCCCCTCCCCTCCCCTCCCCTCCCCTAGTCGCAGCTGCTGGAGACCCCCCGCAGCCAAGACGATGTTCACCGCGGCTGCTGGAGACCCCCCCCCCCCGGCGAGGGTCGACGCCGCTGCTGGAGATCCCCAACACCCCCCGGCGAGGGTCGCCTCCACTGCTAGACCCTCTATCAGCCAAGACCAGAGTCTCCAGCCATGCCGTGGACCCTCCACTTCACTTGTGCCTGGGCACTGCTGCCATGCCACGCCCAATCCCCTCCCCTAGCCGCAGCTCCTGCAGACCCCCGGCAGCCAAGGCGAGGGTCACCGCGGCTGCTGGAGCCTCCCAGCACCAAGGCGAGGGTCGCCGCCGCGGCTGGAGATCCCCAGCACCCGAGGCCAAGGTCGCCAATTCCCCTGGAGATCCCGTTGTTGCACAGCTAAGGGCTGTAGGCATGCTGCTCCGCCTCCACTACCCTTGTGCCTGCACTCTCCAGTAGCCGTGCCGCGCCCCCTCCCCTCCCCTAGCCGCAGCTCCTGCAGACCCCTGGCAGCCAAGGCGAGGGTCGCCGCCACTGTTGGAGATCCCTACCAGCCGAGGCGAGGGGCGCAGACGGTGATGGAGACCCTCCCCCGTGCAGTGGAGCAGGTCTCTGCTGCTGCTGGAGTTCCCTTTGCAGTGCTGGGAGGGTCTCAAGCCATGCCGCCCTCCCTCCCCTTCCCTTGCTCCAGGCCTTACAAGCCATGCTGCGCCCCATCTCTTCAGCTCGCCGCCGCTGCTGGAGACCACTGGCAGCAGCAGCAGCGAGGCTCGCTGCTGCTGGAGACCACCGGAAGCCGTGGCGAGTGTCTTCCGCTGTGCCAGGGCCCCTTCCCTTCCCTTGCACCTGGGCTTTCCAGCTGCACCGCACCTCTTCAACTCGCCTCGCCTCGCGGCTGGAGACCCCCAGCAGGCGAAGTGAGGGTAGTCGCTGCTGCTGGAGATCCCCTCGCGGCAGGGTGAGGGTCGCCAGCCGCGCCGCGCCCCCTCCCCTCCGGGACCCGCGGCTGCTGGAGGCCCCTGGGAGCCCTGGCGAGAGTCTCTGTGCTGCTGGATACCCACGGAAGCCGAGGCGAGGGTTGCGGCTGCTGCTGGATACACACGGGAGCAGAGGCGAGGGTCGCCGCTGCTGCTCCTGGAGACCCCCAGGCAGCCATGGCATGGGTTGCCTCAGCTGCAGGAGACCCCCGGGGTCCGCGTGGAGGGTCGCCTCCACTGCTGGAGACCCCCTAGCAGCCAAGGCCAGGGTCTCCAGCCATGCCGTGGCCCCTCCCGTTCACTTGTGCCTGGGCACTCCAGCCGTGCCCCACCCCTCCCCTCCCCCTAAGTCACAGCTGCTGGAGACCCCCGGCAGCCAAGACGATGTTCACCGCGGCTGCTGGAGACCCCCACCCCACCCCCGGCGAGGGTCGTCGCTCCTGCTGGAGACCCCCAACCCCCCCCCGGCGAGGGTCGCCTCCACTGCTGAGACCCCCTATCAGCCAAGACCAGGGTCTCCAGCCATGCCGTGCACCCTCCTCTTCACTTGTGCCTGGGCACTCCAGCCAAGCCACGCCCAATCCCATCCCCTAGCCGCAGCTCCTGCAGACCCCTGGCAGCCAAGGCGAGGGTCGTCGCTCCTGCTGGAGACCCCCACCCCCCTCCCCCGGCGAGGCTCGCCTCCACTGCTGGAAACCCCCTAACAGCGGAGGCCAGGGGCTCCAGCCATGCCGTGACCCCTCCCCTTCACTTGTGCCTGGGCACTCCAGCCATACCGCGCCCCCTCCTCTCCCCTAGCCGCAGCTCCTGCAGACCCCTGGCAGCCAAAGCGAGGGTCGCCGCTCCTGTTGGATACCCCCAACCCCCTCCTGGCGAGGGTCGCCTCCACTGCTGGAAACCCCCTAGCAGCCGAGGCCAGGGTCTCCAGCCATGCCGTGGACCCCTCCCCTTCACTTGTGCCTGGGCACTCCAGCCGTGCCCCTCCCCTCCCCTCCCCTAGTCGCAGCTGCTGGAGACCCCTCGCAGCCAAGACGATGTTCACCGCGCGCTGCTGGAGACCCCCCCCCCCCCGGCGAGGGTCGACGCCGCTGCTGGAGATCCCCAACACCCCCCGGCGAAGGTCGCCTCCACTGCTAGACCCTCTATCAGCCAAGACCAGGGTCTCCAGCCATGCCGTGGACCCTCCACTTCACTTGTGCCTGGGCACTGCTGCCATGCCACGCCCAATCCCCTCCCCTAGCCGCAGCTCCTGCAGACCCCCGGCAGCCAAGGCGAGGGTCACCGCGGCTGCTGGAGCCTCCCAGCACCAAGGCGAGGGTCGCCGCCGCGGCTGGAGATCCCCAGCACCCGAGGCCAAGGTCGCCAATTCCCCTGGAGATCCCGTTGTTGCACAGCTAAGGGCTGTAGGCATGCTGCTCCGCCTCCACTACCCTTGTGCCTGCACTCTCCAGTAGCCGTGCCGCGCCCCCTCCCCTCCCCTAGCCGCAGCTCCTGCAGACCCCTGGCAGCCAAGGCGAGGGTCGCCGCCACTGTTGGAGATCCCTACCAGCCGAGGCGAGGGGCGCAGACGGTGATGGAGACCCTCCCCCGTGCAGTGGAGCAGGTCTCTGCTGCTGCTGGAGTTCCCTTTGCAGTGCTGGGAGGGTCTCAAGCAGCCATGCCGCCCTCCCTCCCCTTCCCTTGCTCCAGGCCTTACAAGCCGTGCTGCGCCCCATCTCTTCAGCTCGCCGCCGCTGCTGGAGACCACTGGCAGCAGCAGCAGCGAGGCTCGCTGCTGCTGGAGACCACCGGAAGCCGTGGCGAGTGTCTTCCGCTGTGCCAGGGCCCCTTCCCTTCCCTTGCACCTGGGCTTTCCAGCTGCACCACACCTCTTCAACTCGCCTCGCCTCGCGGCTGGAGACCCCCAGCAGGCGAAGTGAGGGTAGTCGCTGCTGCTGGAGATCCCCTCGCGGCAGGGTGAGGGTCGCCAGCCGCGCCGCGCCCCCTCCCCTCCGGGACCCGCGGCTGCTGGAGGCCCCTGGGAGCCCTGGCGAGAGTCTCTGTGCTGCTGGATACCCACGGAAGCCGAGGCAAGGGTTGCGGCTGCTGCTGGATACACACGGGAGCAGAGGCGAGGGTCGCCGCTGCTGCTCCTGGAGACCCCCAGGCAGCCATGGCATGGGTTGCCTCAGCTGCAGGAGACCCCCGGGGTCCGCGTGGAGGGTCGCCTCCACTGCTGGAGACCCCCTAGCAGCCAAGGCCAGGGTCTCCAGCCATGCCGTGGCCCCTCCCCTTCACTTGTGCCTGGGCACTCCAGCCGTGCCCCTCCCCTCCCCTCCCCTAGTCGCAGCTGCTGGAGACCCCCGGCAGCCAAGACGATGTTCACCGCGGCTGCTGGAGACCCCCCCCCCCGGCGAGGGTCGTCGCTCCTGCTGGAGACCCCCAACCCCCCCCGGCGAGGGTCGCCTCCACTGCTGAGACCCCCTATCAGCCAAGACCAGGGTCTCCAGCCATGCCGTGGACCCTCCTCTTCACTTGTGCCTGGGCACTCCAGCCAAGCCACGCCCAATCCCATCCCCTAGCCGCAGCTCCTGCAGACCCCTGGCAGCCAAGGCGAGGGTCGCCGCTCCTGCTGGAGACCCCCACCCCCCTCCCCCGGCGAGGCTCGCCTCCACTGCTGGAAACCCCCTAACAGCGGAGGCCAGGGGCTCCAGCCATGCCGTGACCCCTCCCCTTCACTTGTGCCTGGGCACTCCAGCCATACCGCGCCCCCTCCTCTCCCCTAGCCGCAGCTCCTGCAGACCCCTGGCAGCCAAAGCGAGGGTCGCCGCTCCTGTTGGAGACCCCCAACCCCCTCCTGGCGAGGGTCGCCTCCACTGCTGGAAACCCCCTAGCAGCCGAGGCCAGGGTCTCCAGCCATGCCGTGGACCCTCCCCTTCACTTGTGCCTGGGCACTCCAGCCGTGCCCCTCCCCTCCCCTCCCCTAGTCGCAGCTGCTGGAGACCCCCCGCAGCCAAGACGATGTTCACCGCGGCTGCTGGAGACCCCCCCCCCCCCGGCGAGGGTCGACGCCGCTGCTGGAGATCCCCAACACCCCCCGGCGAGGGTCGCCTCCACTGCTAGACCCTCTATCAGCCAAGACCAGAGTCTCCAGCCATGCCGTGGACCCTCCACTTCACTTGTGCCTGGGCACTGCTGCCATGCCACGCCCAATCCCCTCCCCTAGCCGCAGCTCCTGCAGACCCCCGGCAGCCAAGGCGAGGGTCACCGCGGCTGCTGGAGCCTCCCAGCACCAAGGCGAGGGTCGCCGCCGCGGCTGGAGATCCCCAGCACCCGAGGCCAAGGTCGCCAATTCCCCTGGAGATCCCGTTGTTGCACAGCTAAGGGCTGTAGGCATGCTGCTCCGCCTCCACTACCCTTGTGCCTGCACTCTCCAGTAGCCGTGCCGCGCCCCCTCCCCTCCCCTAGCCGCAGCTCCTGCAGACCCCTGGCAGCCAAGGCGAGGGTCGCCGCCACTGTTGGAGATCCCTACCAGCCGAGGCGAGGGGCGCAGACGGTGATGGAGACCCTCCCCCGTGCAGTGGAGCAGGTCTCTGCTGCTGCTGGAGTTCCCTTTGCAGTGCTGGGAGGGTCTCAAGCCATGCCGCCCTCCCTCCCCTTCCCTTGCTCCAGGCCTTACAAGCCATGCTGCGCCCCATCTCTTCAGCTCGCCGCCGCTGCTGGAGACCACTGGCAGCAGCAGCAGCGAGGCTCGCTGCTGCTGGAGACCACCGGAAGCCGTGGCGAGTGTCTTCCGCTGTGCCAGGGCCCCTTCCCTTCCCTTGCACCTGGGCTTTCCAGCTGCACCGCACCTCTTCAACTCGCCTCGCCTCGCGGCTGGAGACCCCCAGCAGGCGAAGTGAGGGTAGCCGCTGCTGCTGGAGATCCCCTCGCGGCAGGGTGAGGGTCGCCAGCCGCGCCGCGCCCCCTCCCCTCCGGGACCCGCGGCTGCTGGAGGCCCCTGGGAGCCCTGGCGAGAGTCTCTGTGCTGCTGGATACCCACGGAAGCCGAGGCGAGGGTTGCGGCTGCTGCTGGATACACACGGGAGCAGAGGCGAGGGTCGCCGCTGCTGCTCCTGGAGACCCCCAGGCAGCCATGGCATGGGTTGCCTCAGCTGCAGGAGACCCCCGGGGTCCGCGTGGATGGTCGCCTCCACTGCTGGAGACCCCCTAGCAGCCAAGGCCAGGGTCTCCAGCCATGCCGTGGCCACTCCCCTTCACTTGTGCCTGGGCACTCCAGCCGTGCCCCACCCCTCCCCTCCCCTAGTCACAGCTGCTGGAGACCCCCGGCAGCCAAGACGATGTTCACCGCGGCTGCTGGAGACCCCCACCCCCCCCCCGGCGAGGGTCGTCGCTCCTGCTGGAGACCCCCAACCCCCCCCGGCGAGGGTCGCCTCCACTGCTGAGACCCCCTATCAGCCAAGACCAGGGTCTCCAGCCATGCCGTGGACCCTCCTCTTCACTTGTGCCTGGGCACTCCAGCCAAGCCACGCCCAATCCCATCCCCTAGCCGCAGCTCCTGCAGACCCCTGGCAGCCAAGGCGAGGGTCGTCGCTCCTGCTGGAGACCCCCACCCCCCTCCCCCGGCGAGGCTCGCCTCCACTGCTGGAATCCCCCTAACAGCGGAGGCCAGGGGCTCCAGCCATGCCGTGACCCCTCCCCTTCACTTGTGCCTGGGCACTCCAGCCATACCGCGCCCCCTCCTCTCCCCTAGCCGCAGCTCCTGCAGACCCCTGGCAGCCAAAGCGAGGGTCGCCGCTCCTGTTGGATACCCCCAACCCCCTCCTGGCGAGGGTCGCCTCCACTGCTGGAAACCCCCTAGCAGCCGAGGCCAGGGTCTCCAGCCATGCCGTGGACCCTCCCCTTCACTTGTGCCTGGGCACTCCAGCCGTGCCCCTCCCCTCCCCTCCCCTAGTCGCAGCTGCTGGAGACCCCCCGCAGCCAAGACGATGTTCACCGCGGCTGCTGGAGACCCCCCCCCCCCCGGCGAGGGTCGACGCCGCTGCTGGAGATCCCCAACACCCCCCGGCGAAGGTCGCCTCCACTGCTAGACCCTCTATCAGCCAAGACCAGGGTCTCCAGCCATGCCGTGGACCCTCCACTTCACTTGTGCCTGGGCACTGCTGCCATGCCACGCCCAATCCCCTCCCCTAGCCGCAGCTCCTGCAGACCCCCGGCAGCCAAGGCGAGGGTCACCGCGGCTGCTGGAGCCTCCCAGCACCAAGGCGAGGGTCGCCGCCGCGGCTGGAGATCCCCAGCACCGGAGGCCAAGGTCGCCAATTCCCCTGGAGATCCCGTTGTTGCACAGCTAAGGGCTGTAGGCATGCTGCTCCGCCTCCACTACCCTTGTGCCTGCACTCTCCAGTAGCCGTGCCGCGCCCCCTCCCCTCCCCTAGCCGCAGCTCCTGCAGACCCCTGGCAGCCAAGGCGAGGGTCGCCGCCACTGTTGGAGATCCCTACCAGCCGAGGCGAGGGGCGCAGACGGTGATGGAGACCCTCCCCCGTGCAGTGGAGCAGGTCTCTGCTGCTGCTGGAGTTCCCTTTGCAGTGCTGGGAGGGTCTCAAGCCATGCCGCCCTCCCTCCCCTTCCCTTGCTCCAGGCCTTACAAGCCGTGCTGCGCCCCATCTCTTCAGCTCGCCGCCGCTGCTGGAGACCACTGGCAGCAGCAACAGCGAGGCTCGCTGCTGCTGGAGACCACCGGAAGCCGTGGCGAGTGTCTTCCGCTGTGCCAGGGCCCCTTCCCTTCCCTTGCACCTGGGCTTTCCAGCTGCACCACACCTCTTCAACTCGCCTCGCCTCGCGGCTGGAGACCCCCAGCAGGCGAAGTGAGGGTAGTCGCTGCTGCTGGAGATCCCCTCGCGGCAGGGTGAGGGTCGCCAGCCGCGCCGCGCCCCCTCCCCTCCGGGACCCGCGGCTGCTGGAGGCCCCTGGGAGCCCTGGCGAGAGTCTCTGTGCTGCTGCATACCCACGGAAGCCGAGGCGAGGGTTGCGGCTGCTGCTGGATACACACGGGAGCAGAGGCGAGGGTCGCCGCTGCTGCTCCTGGAGACCCCCAGGCAGCCATGGCATGGGTTGCCTCAGCTGCAGGAGACCCCCGGGGTCCGCGTGGAGGGTCGCCTCCACTGCTGGAGACCCCCTAGCAGCCAAGGCCAGGGTCTCCAGCCATGCCGTGGCCCCTCCCCTTCACTTGTGCCTGGGCACTCCAGCCGTGCCCCTCCCCTCCCCTCCCCTAGTCGCAGCTGCTGGAGACCCCCGGCAGCCAAGACGATGTTCACCGCGGCTGCTGGAGACCCCCACCCCCCCCCGGCGAGGGTCGTCGCTCCTGCTGGAGACCCCCAACCCCCCCCCGGCGAGGGTCGCCTCCACTGCTGAGACCCCCTATCAGCCAAGACCAGGGTCTCCAGCCATGCCGTGGACCCTCCTCTTCACTTGTGCCTGGGCACTCCAGCCAAGCCACGCCCAATCCCATCCCCTAGCCGCAGCTCCTGCAGAACCCTGGCAGCCAAGGCGAGGGTCGCCGCTCCTGCTGGAGACCCCCACCCCCCCTCCCCCGGCGAGGCTCGCCTCCACTGCTGGAAACCCCCTAGCAGCGGAGGCCAGGGGCTCCAGCCATGCCGTGACCCCTCCCCTTCACTTGTGCCTGGGCACTCCAGCCATACCGCGCCCCCTCCTCTCCCCTAGCCGCAGGTCCTGCAGACCCCTGGCAGCCAAAGCGAGGGTCGCCGCTCCTGTTGGAGACCCCCAACCCCCTCCTGGCGAGGGTCGCCTCCACTGCTGGAAACCCCCTAGCAGCCGAGGCCAGGGTCTCCAGCCATGCCGTGGCCCCTCCCCTTCACTTGTGCCTGGGCACTCCAGCCGTGCCCCTCCCCTCCCCTCCCCTAGTCGCAGCTGCTGGAGACCCCCCGCAGCCAAGACGATGTTCACCGCGGCTGCTGGAGACCCCCACCCCACCCCCCGGCGAGGGTCGACGCCGCTGCTGGAGATCCCCAACACCCCCCGGCGAGGGTCGCCTCCACTGCTAGACCCTCTATCAGCCAAGGCCAGGGTCTCCAGCCAGGCCGTGGCCCCTCCACTTCACTTGTGCCTGGGCACTGCTGCCATGCCACTCCCAATCCCCTCCCCTAGCCGCAGCTCCTGCAGACCCCCGGCAGCCAAGGCGAGGGTCACCGCGGCTGCTGGAGCCTCCCAGCACCAAGGCGAGGGTCGCCGCCGCGGCTGGAGATCCCCAGCACCCGAGGCCAAGGTCGCCAATTCCCCTGGAGATCCCGTTGTTGCACAGCTAAGGGCTGTAGGCATGCTGCTCCGCCTCCACTACCCTTGTGCCTGCACTCTCCAGTAGCCGTGCCGCGCCCCCTCCCCTCCCCTAGCCGCAGCTCCTGCAGACCCCTGGCAGCCAAGGCGAGGGTCGCCGCCACTGTTGGAGATCCCTACCAGCCGAGGCGAGGGGCGCAGACGGTGATGGAGACCCTCCCCCGTGCAGTGGAGCAGGTCTCTGCTGCTGCTGGAGTTCCCTTTGCAGTGCTGGGAGGGTCTCAAGCCATGCCACCCTCCCTCCCCTTCCCTTGCTCCAGGCCTTACAAGCCATGCTGCGCCCCATCTCTTCAGCTCGCCGCCGCTGCTGGAGACCACTGGCAGCAGCAGCAGCGAGGCTCGCTGCTGCTGGAGACCACCGGAAGCCGTGGCGAGTGTCTTCCGCTGTGCCAGGGCCCCTTCCCTTCCCTTGCACCTGGGCTTTCCAGCTGCACCGCACCTCTTCAACTCGCCTCGCCTCGCGGCTGGAGACCCCCAGCAGGCGAAGTGAGGGTAGCCACTGCTGCTGGAGATCCCCTCGCGGCAGGGTGAGGGTCGCCAGCCGCGCCGCGCCCCCTCCCCTCTGGGAACCGCTGCTGCTGGAGGCCCCTGGGAGCCCTGGCGAGAGTCTCTGTGCTGCTGGATACCCACGGAAGCCGAGGCGAGGGTTGCGGCTGCTGCTGGATACACACGGGAGCAGAGGCGAGGGTCGCCGCTGCTGCTCCTGGAGACCCCCAGGCAGCCATGGCATGGGTTGCCTCAGCTGCAGGAGACCCCCGGGGTCCGCGTGGATGGTTGCCTCCACTGCTGGAGACCCCCTAGCAGCCAAGGCCAGGGTCTCCAGCCATGCCGTGGCCACTCCCCTTCACTTGTGCCTGGGCACTCCAGCCGTGCCCCACCCCTCCCCTCCCCTAGTCACAGCTGCTGGAGACCCCCGGCAGCCAAGACGATGTTCACCGCGGCTGCTGGAGACCCCCACCCCCCCCGGCGAGGGTCGTCGCTCCTGCTGGAGACCCCCAACCCCCCCCCGGCGAGGGTCGCCTCCACTGCTGAGACCCCCTATCAGCCAAGACCAGGGTCTCCAGCCATGCCGTGGACCCTCCTCTTCACTTGTGCCTGGGCACTCCAGCCAAGCCACGCCCAATCCCATCCCCTAGCCGCAGCTCCTGCAGACCCCTGGCAGCCAAGGCGAGGGTCGCCGCTCCTGCTGGAGACCCCCACCCCCCTCCCCCGGCGAGGCTCGCCTCCACTGCTGGAAACCCCCTAACAGCGGAGGCCAGGGGCTCCAGCCATGCCGTGACCCCTCCCCTTCACTTGTGCCTGGGCACTCCAGCCATACCGCGCCCCCTCCTCTCCCCTAGCCGCAGGTCCTGCAGACCCCTGGCAGCCAAAGCGAGGGTCGCCGCTCCTGTTGGAGACCCCCAACCCCCTCCTGGCGAGGGTCGCCTCCACTGCTGGAAACCCCCTAGCAGCCGAGGCCAGGGTCTCCAGCCATGCCGTGGCCCCTCCCCTTCACTTGTGCCTGGGCACTCCAGCCGTGCCCCTCCCCTCCCCTCCCCTAGTCGCAGCTGCTGGAGACCCCCCGCAGCCAAGACGATGTTCACCGCGGCTGCTGGAGACCCCCCCCCCCCCGGCGAGGGTCGACGCCGCTGCTGGAGATCCCCAACACCCCCCGGCGAGGGTCGCCTCCACTGCTAGACCCTCTATCAGCCAAGACCAGGGTCTCCAGCCATGCCGTGGACCCTCCACTTCACTTGTGCCTGGGCACTGCTGCCATGCCACGCCCAATCCCCTCCCCTAGCCGCAGCTCCTGCAGACCCCCGGCAGCCAAGGCGAGGGTCACCGCGGCTGCTGGAGCCTCCCAGCACCAAGGCGAGGGTCGCCGCCGCGGCTGGAGATCCCCAGCACCCGAGGCCAAGGTCGCCAATTCCCCTGGAGATCCCGTTGTTGCACAGCTAAGGGCTGTAGGCATGCTGCTCCGCCTCCACTACCCTTGTGCCTGCACTCTCCAGTAGCCGTGCCGCGCCCCCTCCCCTCCCCTAGCCGCAGCTCCTGCAGACCCCTGGCAGCCAAGGCGAGGGTCGCCGCCACTGTTGGAGATCCCTACCAGCCGAGGCGAGGGGCGCAGACGGTGATGGAGACCCTCCCCCGTGCAGTGGAGCAGGTCTCTGCTGCTGCTGGAGTTCCCTTTGCAGTGCTGGGAGGGTCTCAAGCCATGCCGCCCTCCCTCCCCTTCCCTTGCTCCAGGCCTTACAAGCCGTGCTGCGCCCCATCTCTTCAGCTCGCCGCCGCTGCTGGAGACCACTGGCAGCAGCAGCAGCGAGGCTCGCTGCTGCTGGAGACCACCGGAAGCCGTGGCGAGTGTCTTCCGCTGTGCCAGGGCCCCTTCCCTTCCCTTGCACCTGGGCTTTCCAGCTGCACCACACCTCTTCAACTCGCCTCGCCTCGCGGCTGGAGACCCCCAGCAGGCGAAGTGAGGGTAGTCGCTGCTGCTGGAGATCCCCTCGCGGCAGGGTGAGGGTCGCCAGCCGCGCCGCGCCCCCTCCCCTCCGGGACCCGCGGCTGCTGGAGGCCCCTGGGAGCCCTGGCGAGAGTCTCTGTGCTGCTGGATACCCACGGAAGCCGAGGCGAGGGTTGCGGCTGCTGCTGGATACACACGGGAGCAGAGGCGAGGGTCGCCGCTGCTGCTCCTGGAGACCCCCAGGCAGCCATGGCATGGGTTGCCTCAGCTGCAGGAGACCCCCGGGGTCCGCGTGGAGGGTCGCCTCCACTGCTGGAGACCCCCTAGCAGCCAAGGCCAGGGTCTCCAGCCATGCCGTGGTCCCTCCCCTTCACTTGTGCCTGGGCACTCCAGCCGTGCCCCTCCCCTCCCCTCCCCTAGTCGCAGCTGCTGGAGACCCCCGGCAGCCAAGACGATGTTCACCGCGGCTGCTGGAGACCCCCCCCCCGGCGAGGGTCGTCGCTCCTGCTGGAGACCCCCAACCCCCCCCCGGCGAGGGTCGCCTCCACTGCTGAGACCCCCTATCAGCCAAGACCAGGGTCTCCAGCCATGCCGTGGACCCTCCTCTTCACTTGTGCCTGGGCACTCCAGCCAAGCCACGCCCAATCCCATCCCCTAGCCGCAGCTCCTGCAGACCCCTGGCAGCCAAGGCGAGGGTCGCCGCTCCTGCTGGAGACCCCCACCCCCCTCCCCCGGCGAGGCTCGCCTCCACTGCTGGAAACCCCCTAACAGCGGAGGCCAGGGGCTCCAGCCATGCCGTGACCCCTCCCCTTCACTTGTGCCTGGGCACTCCAGCCATACCGCGCCCCCTCCTCTCCCCTAGCCGCAGGTCCTGCAGACCCCTGGCAGCCAAAGCGAGGGTCGCCGCTCCTGTTGGAGACCCCCAACCCCCTCCTGGCGAGGGTCGCCTCCACTGCTGGAAACCCCCTAGCAGCCGAGGCCAGGGTCTCCAGCCATGCCGTGGACCCTCCCCTTCACTTGTGCCTGGGCACTCCAGCCGTGCCCCTCCCCTCCCCTCCCCTAGTCGCAGGTGCTGGAGACCCCCCGCAGCCAAGACGATGTTCACCGCGGCTGCTGGAGACCCCCCCCCCCCGGCGAGGGTCGACGCCGCTGCTGGAGATCCCCAACACCCCCCGGCGAGGGTCGCCTCCACTGCTAGACCCTCTATCAGCCAAGACCAGGGTCTCCAGCCATGCCGTGGACCCTCCACTTCACTTGTGCCTGGGCACTGCTGCCATGCCACGCCCAATCCCCTCCCCTAGCCGCAGCTCCTGCAGACCCCCGGCAGCCAAGGCGAGGGTCACCGCGGCTGCTGGAGCCTCCCAGCACCAAGGCGAGGGTCGCCGCCGCGGCTGGAGATCCCCAGCACCCGAGGCCAAGGTCGCCAATTCCCCTGGAGATCCCGTTGTTGCACAGCTAAGGGCTGTAGGCATGCTGCTCCGCCTCCACTACCCTTGTGCCTGCACTCTCCAGTAGCCGTGCCGCGCCCCCTCCCCTCACCTAGCCGCAGCTCCTGCAGACCCCTGGCAGCCAAGGCGAGGGTCGCCGCCACTGTTGGAGATCCCTACCAGCCGAGGCGAGGGGCGCAGACGGTGATGGAGACCCTCCCCCGTGCAGTGGAGCAGGTCTCTGCTGCTGCTGGAGTTCCCTTTGCAGTGCTGGGAGGGTCTCAAGCCATGCCGCCCTCCCTCCCCTTCCCTTGCTCCAGGCCTTACAAGCCATGCTGCGCCCCATCTCTTCAGCTCGCCGCCGCTGCTGGAGACCACTGGCAGCAGCAGCAGCGAGGCTCGCTGCTGCTGGAGACCACCGGAAGCCGTGGCGAGTGTCTTCCGCTGTGCCAGGGTCCCTTCCCTTCCCTTCCCTTGCACCTGGGCTTTCCAGCTGCACCGCACCTCTTCAACTCGCCTCGCCTCGCGGCTGGAGACCCCCAGCAGGCGAAGTGAGGGTAGCCACTGCTGCTGGAGATCCCCTCGCGGCAGGGTGAGGGTCGCCAGCCGCGCCGCGCCCCCTCCCCTCCGGGAACCGCTGCTGCTGGAGGCCCCTGGGAGCCCTGGCGAGAGTCTCTGTGCTGCTGGATACCCACGGAAGCCGAGGCGAGGGTTGCGGCTGCTGCTGGATACACACGGGAGCAGAGGCGAGGGTCGCCGCTGCTGCTCCTGGAGACCCCCAGGCAGCCATGGCATGGGTTGCCTCAGCTGCAGGAGACCCCCGGGGTCCGCGTGGATGGTCGCCTCCACTGCTGGAGACCCCCTAGCAGCCAAGGCCAGGGTCTCCAGCCATGCCGTGGCCACTCCCCTTCACTTGTGCCTGGGCACTCCAGCCGTGCCCCACCCCTCCCCTCCCCTAGTCACAGCTGCTGGAGACCCCCGGCAGCCAAGACGATGTTCACCGCGGCTGCTGGAGACCCCCACCCCCCCCCGGCGAGGGTCGTCGCTCCTGCTGGAGACCCCCAACCCCCCCCCGGCGAGGGTCGCCTCCACTGCTGAGACCCCCTATCAGCCAAGACCAGGGTCTCCAGCCATGCCGTGGACCCTCCTCTTCACTTGTGCCTGGGCACTCCAGCCAAGCCACGCCCAATCCCATCCCCTAGCCGCAGCTCCTGCAGACCCCTGGCAGCCAAGGCGAGGGTCGCCGCTCCTGCTGGAGACCCCCACCCCCCTCCCCCGGCGAGGCTCGCCTCCACTGCTGGAAACCCCCTAACAGCGGAGGCCAGGGGCTCCAGCCATGCCGTGACCCCTCCCCTTCACTTGTGCCTGGGCACTCCAGCCATACCGCGCCCCCTCCTCTCCCCTAGCCGCAGGTCCTGCAGACCCCTGGCAGCCAAAGCGAGGGTCGCCGCTCCTGTTGGAGACCCCCAACCCCCTCCTGGCGAGGGTCGCCTCCACTGCTGGAAACCCCCTAGCAGCCGAGGCCAGGGTCTCCAGCCATGCCGTGGACCCTCCCCTTCACTTGTGCCTGGGCACTCCAGCCGTGCCCCTCCCCTCCCCTCCCCTAGTCGCAGCTGCTGGAGACCCCCCGCAGCCAAGACGATGTTCACCGCGGCTGCTGGAGACCCCCCCCCCCCCCCGGCGAGGGTCGACGCCGCTGCTGGAGATCCCCAACACCTCCCGGCGAGGGTCGCCTCCACTGCTAGACCCTCTATCAGCCAAGACCAGGGTCTCCAGCCATGCCGTGGACCCTCCACTTCACTTGTGCCTGGGCACTGCTGCCATGCCACGCCCAATCCCCTCCCCTAGCCGCAGCTCCTGCAGACCCCCGGCAGCCAAGGCGAGGGTCACCGCGGCTGCTGGAGCCTCCCAGCACCAAGGCGAGGGTCGCCGCCGCGGCTGGAGATCCCCAGCACCCGAGGCCAAGGTCGCCAATTCCCCTGGAGATCCCGTTGTTGCACAGCTAAGGGCTGTAGGCATGCTGCTCCGCCTCCACTACCCTTGTGCCTGCACTCTCCAGTAGCCGTGCCGCGCCCCCTCCCCTCCCCTAGCCGCAGCTCCTGCAGACCCCTGGCAGCCAAGGCGAGGGTCGCCGCCACTGTTGGAGATCCCTACCAGCCGAGGCGAGGGGCGCAGACGGTGATGGAGACCCTCCCCCGTGCAGTGGAGCAGGTCTCTGCTGCTGCTGGAGTTCCCTTTGCAGTGCTGGGAGGGTCTCAAGCCATGCCGCCCTCCCTCCCCTTCCCTTGCTCCAGGCCTTACAAGCCGTGCTGCGCCCCATCTCTTCAGCTCGCCGCCGCTGCTGGAGACCACTGGCAGCAGCAGCAGCGAGGCTCGCTGCTGCTGGAGACCACCGGAAGCCGTGGCGAGTGTCTTCCGCTGTGCCAGGGCCCCTTCCCTTCCCTTGCACCTGGGCTTTCCAGCTGCACCACACCTCTTCAACTCGCCTCGCCTCGCGGCTGGAGACCCCCAGCAGGCGAAGTGAGGGTAGTCGCTGCTGCTGGAGATCCCCTCGCGGCAGGGTGAGGGTCGCCAGCCGCGCCGCGCCCCCTCCCCTCCGGGAACCGCGGCTGCTGGAGGCCCCTGGGAGCCCTGGCGAGAGTCTCTGTGCTGCTGGATACCCACGGAAGCCGAGGCGAGGGTTGCGGCTGCTGCTGGATACACACGGGAGCAGAGGCGAGGGTCGCCGCTGCTGCTCCTGGAGACCCCCAGGCAGCCATGGCATGGGTTGCCTCAGCTGCAGGAGACCCCCGGGGTCCGCGTGGAGGGTCGCCTCCACTGCTGGAGACCCCCTAGCAGCCAAGGCCAGGGTCTCCAGCCATGCCGTGGCCCCTCCCCTTCACTTGTGCCTGGGCACTCCAGCCGTGCCCCTCCCCTCCCCTCCCCTAGTCGCAGCTGCTGGAGACCCCCGGCAGCCAAGACGATGTTCACCGCGGCTGCTGGAGACCCCCCCCCCCCCCCGGCGAGGGTCGTCGCTCCTGCTGGAGACCCCCAACCCCCCCCCGGCGAGGGTCGCCTCCACTGCTGAGACCCCCTATCAGCCAAGACCAGGGTCTCCAGCCATGCCGTGGACCCTCCTCTTCACTTGTGCCTGGGCACTCCAGCCAAGCCACGCCCAATCCCATCCCCTAGCCGCAGCTCCTGCAGACCCCTGGCAGCCAAGGCGAGGGTCGCCGCCACTGTTGGAGATCCCTACCAGCCGAGGCGAGGGGCGCAGACGGTGATGGAGACCCTCCCCCGTGCAGTGGAGCAGGTCTCTGCTGCTGCTGGAGTTCCCTTTGCAGTGCTGGGAGGGTCTCAAGCCATGCCGCCCTCCCTCCCCTTCCCTTGCTCCAGGCCTTACAAGCCGTGCTGCGCCCCATCTCTTCAGCTCGCCGCCGCTGCTGGAGACCACTGGCAGCAGCAGCAGCGAGGCTCGCTGCTGCTGGAGACCACCGGAAGCCGTGGCGAGTGTCTTCCGCTGTGCCAGGGCCCCTTCCCTTCCCTTGCACCTGGGCTTTCCAGCTGCACCACACCTCTTCAACTCGCCTCGCCTCGCGGCTGGAGACCCCCAGCAGGCGAAGTGAGGGTAGTCGCTGCTGCTGGAGATCCCCTCGCGGCAGGGTGAGGGTCGCCAGCCGCGCCGCGCCCCCTCCCCTCCGGGAACCGCGGCTGCTGGAGGCCCCTGGGAGCCCTGGCGAGAGTCTCTGTGCTGCTGGATACCCACGGAAGCCGAGGCGAGGGTTGCGGCTGCTGCTGGATACACACGGGAGCAGAGGCGAGGGTCGCCGCTGCTGCTCCTGGAGACCCCCAGGCAGCCATGGCATGGGTTGCCTCAGCTGCAGGAGACCCCCGGGGTCCGCGTGGAGGGTCGTCTCCACTGCTGGAGACCCCCTAGCAGCCAAGGCCAGGGTCTCCAGCCATGCCGTGGCCCCTCCCCTTCACTTGTGCCTGGGCACTCCAGCCGTGCCCCTCCCCTCCCCTCCCCTAGTCGCAGCTGCTGGAGACCCCCGGCAGCCAAGACGATGTTCACCGCGGCTGCTGGAGACCCCCCCCCCCCGGCGAGGGTCGTCGCTCCTGCTGGAGACCCCCAACCCCCCCCGGCGAGGGTCGCCTCCACTGCTGAGACCCCCTATCAGCCAAGACCAGGGTCTCCAGCCATGCCGTGGACCCTCCTCTTCACTTGTGCCTGGGCACTCCAGCCAAGCCACGCCCAATCCCATCCCCTAGCCGCAGCTCCTGCAGACCCCTGGCAGCCAAGGCGAGGGTCGCCGCTCCTGCTGGAGACCCCCACCCCCCTCCCCCGGCGAGGCTCGCCTCCACTGCTGGAAACCCCCTAACAGCGGAGGCCAGGGGCTCCAGCCATGCCGTGACCCCTCCCCTTCACTTGTGCCTGGGCACTCCAGCCATACCGCGCCCCCTCCTCTCCCCTAGCCGCAGCTCCTGCAGACCCCTGGCAGCCAAAGCGAGGGTCGCCGCTCCTGTTGGAGACCCCCAACCCCCTCCTGGCGAGGGTCGCCTCCACTGCTGGAAACCCCCTAGCAGCCGAGGCCAGGGTCTCCAGCCATGCCGTGGACCCTCCCCTTCACTTGTGCCTGGGCACTCCAGCCGTGCCCCTCCCCTCCCCTCCCCTAGTCGCAGGTGCTGGAGACCCCCCGCAGCCAAGACGATGTTCACCGCAGCTGCTGGAGACCCCCCCCCCCCCGGCGAGGGTCGACGCCGCTGCTGGAGATCCCCAACACCCCCCGGCGAGGGTCGCCTCCACTGCTAGACCCTCTATCAGCCAAGACCAGGGTCTCCAGCCATGCCGTGGACCCTCCACTTCACTTGTGCCTGGGCACTGCTGCCATGCCACGCCCAATCCCCTCCCCTAGCCGCAGCTCCTGCAGACCCCCGGCAGCCAAGGCGAGGGTCACCGCGGCTGCTGGAGCCTCCCAGCACCAAGGCGAGGGTCGCCGCCGCGGCTGGAGATCCCCAGCACCCGAGGCCAAGGTCGCCAATTCCCCTGGAGATCCCGTTGTTGCACAGCTAAGGGCTGTAGGCATGCTGCTCCGCCTCCACTACCCTTGTGCCTGCACTCTCCAGTAGCCGTGCCGCGCCCCCTCCCCTCCCCTAGCCGCAGCTCCTGCAGACCCCTGGCAGCCAAGGCGAGGGTCGCCGCCACTGTTGGAGATCCCTACCAGCCGAGGCGAGGGGCGCAGACGGTGATGGAGACCCTCCCCCGTGCAGTGGAGCAGGTCTCTGCTGCTGCTGGAGTTCCCTTTGCAGTGCTGGGAGGGTCTCAAGCCATGCCGCCCTCCCTCCCCTTCCCTTGCTCCAGGCCTTACAAGCCATGCTGCGCCCCATCTCTTCAGCTCGCCGCCGCTGCTGGAGACCACTGGCAGCAGCAGCAGCGAGGCTCGCTGCTGCTGGAGACCACCGGAAGCCGTGGCGAGTGTCTTCCGCTGTGCCAGGGCCCCTTCCCTTCCCTTGCACCTGGGCTTTCCAGCTGCACCGCACCTCTTCAACTCGCCTCGCCTCGCGGCTGGAGACCCCCAGCAGGCGAAGTGAGGGTAGCCGCTGCTGCTGGAGATCCCCTCGCGGCAGGGTGAGGGTCGCCAGCCGCGCCGCGCCCCCTCCCCTCCGGGAACCGCGGCTGCTGGAGGCCCCTGGGAGCCCTGGCGAGAGTCTCTGTGCTGCTGGATACCCACGGAAGCCGAGGCGAGGGTTGCGGCTGCTGCTGGATACACACGGGAGCAGAGGCGAGGGTCGCCGCTGCTGCTCCTGGAGACCCCCAGGCAGCCATGGCATGGGTTGCCTCAGCTGCAGGAGACCCCCGGGGTCCGCGTGGAGGGTCGCCTCCACTGCTGGAGACCCCCTAGCAGCCAAGGCCAGGGTCTCCAGCCATGCCGTGGCCCCTCCCCTTCACTTGTGCCTGGGCACTCCAGCCGTGCCCCTCCCCTCCCCTCCCCTAGTCGCAGCTGCTGGAGACCCCCGGCAGCCAAGACGATGTTCACCGCGGCTGCTGGAGACCCCCCCCCCCGGCGAGGGTCGTCGCTCCTGCTGGAGACCCCCAACCCCCCCCGGCGAGGGTCGCCTCCACTGCTGAGACCCCCTATCAGCCAAGACCAGGGTCTCCAGCCATGCCGTGGACCCTCCTCTTCACTTGTGCCTGGGCACTCCAGCCAAGCCACGCCCAATCCCATCCCCTAGCCGCAGCTCCTGCAGACCCCTGGCAGCCAAGGCGAGGGTCGCTGCTCCTGCTGGAGACCCCCACCCCCCTCCCCCGGCGAGGCTCGCCTCCACTGCTGGAAACCCCCTAACAGCGGAGGCCAGGGGCTCCAGCCATGCCGTGACCCCTCCCCTTCACTTGTGCCTGGGCACTCCAGCCATACCGCGCCCCCTCCTCTCCCCTAGCCGCAGCTCCTGCAGACCCCTGGCAGCCAAAGCGAGGGTCGCCGCTCCTGTTGGAGACCCCCAACCCCCTCCTGGCGAGGGTCGCCTCCACTGCTGGAAACCCCCTAGCAGCCGAGGCCAGGGTCTCCAGCCATGCCGTGGACCCTCCCCTTCACTTGCCCTGAGCTCTCCAGCCGTGCCTCTCCCCTCCCCTCCCCTAGTCGCAGCTGCTGGAGACCCCCGGCAGCCAAGAGGATGTTCACCGCGGCTGCTCAAGACACCCACCGCCCCCCAACCGGCGAGGGTCGCCTCCACTGCTGAGACCCCCTATCAGCCAAGGCGAGGGTCTCCAGCCATGCCGTGGCCCCTCCCCTTCACTTGTGCCTGGACACTCCAGCCGTTCCCCGCCACCTCGCCTCCCCTAGCCGCAGCTGCTGGAGACCCCTGGCAGCCGAAGCGAGGTTTGCTGCTGAGGCTGGTGACCCCCAGCACCTGAGGCAAGAGTCGCTGCTGCTGATGGAGATCCTTGGCAGCCATGTCATGGGTCGCCTCAGCTGCAGGAAACCCCCGGGGTCCACGTCGAGGGTTGCATCCACTGCTGGAGACCCCCTAGCAGCCGAGTCCAGGGTCTCCAGCCCTGCCGTGGCCCCTCCCCTTCACTTGTGCCTGGGCACTCCAGCCAAGCCACGCCCAATCCCCTCCCCTAGCCGCAGTTCCTGCAGACCCCTGACAGCCAAGGCGAGGGTCGCCGCTCCTGCTGGAGACCCCCAACACCCCCCCGGCGAGGGTCGTCTCCACTGCTGGATACCCCCTAGCAGAGGAGGCCAGAGGTTCCAGCCATGCCGTGGCCCCTCCCCTTCACTTGTGCCTGGGCACTCCAGCCATGCCCTTCCCTCCCCTCCCCTAGTCGCAGCTGCTGGAGACCCCTGGCAGCCAAGACGATGTTCACCGCGGCTGCTGGAGACCCCCACCCCCCCACGGCGAGGGTCGCCGCTCCTGCTAGAGACCCCCAACCCCCCCCGGCGAGGGTCGCCTCCACTGCTGAGACCCCCTATCAGCCAAGGCCAGGGTCTCCAGCCATGCCGTGGACCCTCCTCTTCACTTGTGCCTGGGCACTCCAGCCAAGCCACGCCCAATCCCATCCCCTAGCCGCAGCTCCTGCAGACCCCTGGCAGCCAAGGCGAGGGTCACCGCGGCTGCTGGAGGCCCCCAACCCCCTCCTGGCGAGGGTCGCCTCCACTGCTGGAAACCCCCTAGCAGCTGATGCCAGGGTCTCCAGCCATGCCGTGGCCCCTCCCCTTCACTTGCCCTGAGCTCTCCAGCCGTGCCTCTCCCCTCCCCTCCCCTAGTCGCAGCTGCTGGAGACCCCCGGCAGCCAAGAGGATGTTCACCGCGGCTGCTCAAGACACCCACCGCCCCCCAACCGGCGAGGGTCGCCTCCACTGCTGAGACCCCCTATCAGCCAAGGCGAGGGTCTCCAGCCATGCCGTGGCCCCTCCCCTTCACTTGTGCCTGGACACTCCAGCCGTTCCCCGCCACCTCGCCTCCCCTAGCCGCAGCTGCTGGAGACCCCTGGCAGCCGAAGCGAGGTTTGCTGCTGAGGCTGGTGACCCCCAGCACCTGAGGCAAGAGTCGCTGCTGCTGATGGAGATCCTTGGCAGCCATGTCATGGGTCGCCTCAGCTGCAGGAAACCCCCGGGGTCCACGTCGAGGGTTGCATCCACTGCTGGAGACCCCCTAGCAGCCGAGTCCAGGGTCTCCAGCCCTGCCGTGGCCCCTCCCCTTCACTTGTGCCTGGGCACTCCAGCCAAGCCACGCCCAATCCCCTCCCCTAGCCGCAGTTCCTGCAGACCCCTGACAGCCAAGGCGAGGGTCGCCGCTCCTGCTGGAGACCCCCAACACCCCCCCGGCGAGGGTCGTCTCCACTGCTGGATACCCCCTAGCAGAGGAGGCCAGAGGTTCCAGCCATGCCGTGGCCCCTCCCCTTCACTTGTGCCTGGGCACTCCAGCCATGCCCTTCCCTCCCCTCCCCTAGTCGCAGCTGCTGGAGACCCCTGGCAGCCAAGACGATGTTCACCGCGGCTGCTGGAGACCCCCACCCCCCCACGGCGAGGGTCGCCGCTCCTGCTAGAGACCCCCAACCCCCCCCGGCGAGGGTCGCCTCCACTGCTGAGACCCCCTATCAGCCAAGGCCAGGGTCTCCAGCCATGCCGTGGCCCAATCCCCTTCACTTTTGCCTGGGCACTCCTGCCATGCCACGCCCAATCCCCTCTCCTAGCCGCAGCTCCTGCAGATCCCCGGCAGCCAAGGCGAGGGTTACCGCGGCTGCTGGAGACTCCCAGCACCAAGGCGAGGGTCACCGCCACGACTGGAGTTCCCCAACACCCGAGGCCAAGGTCGCCAATTCCCCTGGAGATCCCGTTGTTGCACAGCTAAGGGCTGTAGGCAAGTTGCTCCGCCTCCACTACCCTTGTGCCTGGACTCTCCAGCAGCCGTGCCGCGCCCCCTCCCCTCCCCTAGCCGCAGCTCCTGCAGACCCCTGGCAGCCAACGCGAGGGTCGCCGCTGCTGCTGGAGACCACCAACCCCCGCGGCGAGGGTCGCCGCTCCTGCTGGAGACCCCCAACACCCTCCTGGCGAGGGTCGCCTCCACTGCTGGAAACCCACTAGCAGCGGAGGCCACGGTCTCCAGCCATGCCGTGGCCCATACCCTTCACTTGCACCTGAGCTCTCCAGCCGTTCCCCGCCACCTCGCCTCCCCTAGCCGCAGCTGCTGGAGACCCCTGGCAGCCGAAGCGAGGTTTGCTGCTGAGGCTGGTGACCCCCAGCACCTGAGGCAAGAGTCGCTGCTGCTGATGGAGATCCTTGGCAGCCATGTCATGGGTCGCCTCAGCTGCAGGAGACCCCCGGGGTCCACGTCGGGGGTTGCATCCACTGCTGGAGACCCCCTAGCAGCCGAGTACAGGGTCTCCAGCCCTGTCGTGGCCCCTCCCCTTCACTTGTGCCTGGGCACTCCAGCCAAGCCACGCCCAATCCCCTCCCCTAGCTGCAGCTCCTGCAGACCCCTGGCAGCCAAGGCGAGGGTCGCCGCCGCTGCTGGAGACCCCCAACCACCTCCTGGCGAGGGTCGCCTTCACTGCTGGAAACCCACTAGCAGCCGATGCCAGGGGCTCCAGCCATGCCGTGGCCCTCACCTTTCCTTGCGGCTGGGCTCTCCAGCCCCCTAGGCTCCCTATGCTCCCCTAGCCGCACCTGCTGGAGAACCCTGGCAGCCCACGCGAGTGTTGCCAACGCTGCTGGAGACCCCCGGCAGCGAGGGGAGGGTCGCCGTCACTGCTGCTGAGACAACTGGCACCCGAGGGCAGGGTCTCCAGCCCTGCCGTGGCCCCGCCCCTTCACTTGTGCCTGGGCACTCCAGCCAAGCCACGCCCAATCCCCTCCCCTAGCCGCAGCTCCTGCAGACCCCTGGCAGCCAAGGCGAGGGTCGCCGCTCCTGCTGGAGACCCCCATCCCCCTCCCCCTGCGAGGGTCGCCTCCACTGTTGGAAACCCCCTAGCAGCCGAGTCCAGGGGCTCCAGCCCTGCCGTGACCCCTCCCCTTCACTTGTGCCTGGGCACTCCAGCCATACCGCGCCCCCACCCCTCCCCTAGCCGCAGCTCCTACAGAACCCTGGCAGCCAAGGCGAGGGTCGCTGCTCCTGCTGGAGACCCGCAACCCCCTCCTGGCGAGGGTCACCTCCACTGCTGGAAACCCCCTAGCAGCCGAGGCAAGGGTCTCCAGCCATGCCGTGGCCCCTCCCCTTCACTTGCACCTGAGCTCTCCAGCTGTTCCCCGCCACCTCGCCTCCCCTAGCCGCAGCTGCTGGAGACCCCTGGGAGCCGAAGCGAGGTTCGCTGCTGAGGCTGGTGACCCCCAGCACCTGAGGCGAGAGTCGCTGCTGCTGATGGAGATCCGCAGGCAGCCGTGGCCTGGGTCGCCTCAGCTGCAGTAGACCCCCGGGGTCCGCGTGGAGGGTCGCCTCCACTGCTGGAGACCCCCTATCATCCAAGGCCAGGGTCTCCAGCCATGCCGTGGCCCCTCCACTTCACTTGTGCCTGGGCACTGCTGCCATGCCACGCCCAATCCCCTCCCCTATTCGCAGCTCCTGCAGACCCCCGGCAGCCAAGGCGAGGGTCACCGCGGCTGCTGGAGACTCCCAGCACCAAGGCGAGGGTCGCCGCCGCGGCTGGAGATCCCCAGCACCCGAGGCCAAGGTCGCCAATTCCCCTGGAGATCCCGTTGTTGCACAGCTAAGGGCTGTAGGCATGCTGCTCCGCCTCCACTACCCTTGTGCCTGCACTCTCCAGTAGCCGTGCCGCGCCCCCTCCCCTCCCCTAGCCGCAGCTCCTGCAGACCCCTGGCAGCCAAGGCGAGGGTCGCCGCCACTGTTGGAGATCCCTACCAGCCGAGGCGAGGGGCGCAGACGGTGATGGAGACCCTCCCCCGTGCAGTGGAACAGGTCTCTGCTGCTGCTGGAGTTCCCTTTGCAGTGCTGGGAGGGTCTCAAGCCATGCCGCCCTCCCTCCTCTTCCCTTGCTCCAGGCCTTACAAGCCGTGCTGCGCCCCATCTCTTCAGCTCGCCGCCGCTGCTGGAGACCACTGGAAGCCGTGGCGAGTGTCTTCCGCTGTGCCAGGGCCCCTTCCCTTCCCTTGCACCTGGGCTTTCCAGCTGCACCGCACCTCTTCAACTCGCCTCGCCTCGCGGCTGGAGACCCCCAGCAGGCGAAGTGATTGTAGCCACTGCTGCTGGAGATCCCCTCGCGGCAGGGTGAGGGTCGCCCGCCGCACCGCGCCCCCTCCCCTCCGGGACCCGCGGCTGCTGGAGGCCCCTGGGAGCCCTGGCGAGAGTCTCTGTGCTGCTGGATACCCACGGAAGCCGAGGCGAGGGTTGCGGCTGCTGCTGGATACCCACGGGAGTAGAGGCGAGGGTCGCCGCTGCTGCTCCTGGAGACCCCCAGGCAGCCATGGCATGGGTTGCCTCAGCTGCAGGAGACCCCCGGAGTCCGCGTGGAGGGTCGCCTCCACTGCTGGAGACACCCTATCAGCCAAGGCCAGGGTCTCCAGCCATGCCGTGGCCCCTCCCCTTCACTTGTGCCTGGGCACTCCAGCCGTGCCCCTCCCCTCCCCTCCCCTAGTCGCAGCTGCTGGAGACCCCCCGCAGCCAAGACCATGTTCACCGCGGCTGCTGGAGACCCCCACCCCGGCGAGGGTCGCCTCCACTGCTGCTGGAGATCTCCAACACCCCCCGGCGAGGGTCGCCTCCACTGCTAGACCCTCTATCAGCCAAGGCCAGGGTCTCCAGCCATGCCGTGGCCCTTCCACTTCACTTGTGCCTGGGCACTCCTGCCATGCCACGCCCAATCCCCTCCCCTAGCCGCAGCTCCTGCAGACCCCCGACAGCCAAGGCGAGGGTCACCGCGGCTGCTGGAGACTCCAAGCGCCAAGGCGAGGGTCGCCGCCACGGCTGGAGACCCCCAGCACCCGAGGCCAAGATCGCCAATTCCCCTGGAGATCCACTTGTGGTGCAGCTATGGGCTGTAGCCATGTTGCTCCGCCTCCACTACCCTTGTGCCTGGACTCTCCAGCCGTGCCGCGCCCCCTCCCCTCCCGTCTCTGCAGCTGCAGACCCCTGCAAGCCGAGGCGAGGGTCGCCGCCACTGTTGGAGATCCCTACCAGCTGAGGCGAGGGGCGCAGACGGTGATGGAGACACTCCCCCGTGCAGTGGAGCAGGTCTCTGCTGCTGCTGGAGTTCCCTTTGCAGTGCTGGGAGGGTCTCAAGCCATGCCGCCCTCCCTCCCCTTCCCTTGCTCCAGGCCTTACAAGCCGTGCTGCGCCCCATCTCTTCAGCTCGCCGCCGCTGCTGGAGACCACTGGCAGCAGCAGCAGCGAGGCTTGCTGCTGCTGGAGACCACCGGAAGCCGTGGCGAGTGTCTTCCGCTGTGCCAGGGCCCCTTCCCTTCCCTTGCACCTGGGCTTTCCAGCTGCACCTCACCTCTTCAACTCGCCTCGCCTCGCGGCTGGAGACCCCCAGCAGGCGAAGTGAGGGTAGCCGCTGCTGCTGGAGATGCCCTTGCGGCAGGGTGAGGGTCGCCAGCCGCGCCGCGCCCCCTCCCCTCCGGGAACCGCGGCTGCTGGAGGCCCCTGGGAGCCCTGGCGAGAGTCTCTGTGCTGCTGGATACCCACGGAAGCCGAGGCGAGGGTTGCCGCTGCTGCTGGATACCCACGGGAGCAGAGGCGAGGGTCGCCGCTGCTGCTCCTGGAGACCCCCAGGCAGCCATGGCATGGGTTGCCTCAGCTGCAGGAGACCCCCGGGGTCCGCGTGGATGGTTGCCTCCACTGCTGGAGACCCCCTAGCAGCCAAGGCCAGGGTCTCCAGCCATGCCGTGGACCCTCCTCTTCACTTGTGCCTGGGCACTCCAGCCAAGCCACGCCCAATCTCCTCCCCTAGCCGCAGCTCCTGCAGACCCCTGGCAGCCAAGGCGAGGGTCACCGCGGCTGCTGGAGACTCCAAGCGCCAAGGCGAGGGTTGCCGCCACTGTTGGAGATCCCTACCAGCCGAGGCGAGGGTCGCAGATGGTGATGGAGACCTCCCACCCCCCAGTGTAGTGTAGCAGGTCGCAGTTCTCCACTGCTGCTGGAGTTCCCCTTGCAGTGCTGGGAGGGTCTCAAGCCATGCCACGCTCTCTCCCCTTCCCTTGCTCCAGGCCTTACAAGCCGTGCTTCGCCCCATCTCCTCAGCTCGCCGCCGCTGCTGGAGACCACTGGCAGCAGCAGCAGCGAGGCTCGCTGCTGCTGGAGACCACCGGAAGCCGTGGCGAGTGTCTTCCGCTGTGCCAGGGCCCCTTCCCTTCCCTTGCACCTGGGCTTTCCAGCTGCACCACACCTCTTCAACTCGCCTCGCCTCGCGGCTGGAGACCCCCGGGGGGCGAAGTGAGGGTAGCCGCTGCTGCTGGAGATGCCCTCGCGGCAGGGTGAGGGTCGCCAGCCACGCCGCGCCCCCTCCCTCCGGGAACCGCGGCTGCTGGAGGCCCCTGGGAGCCCTGGCGAGAGTCTCTGTGCTGCTGGATACCCACGGAAGCCGAGGCGAGGGTTGCCGCTGCTGCTGGATACCCACGGGAGCAGAGGCGAGGGTCGCCGCTGCTGCTCCTGGAGACCCCCAGGCAGCCATGGCATGGGTTGCCTCAGCTGCAGGAGACCCCCGGGGTCCGCGTGGAGGGTCGCCTCCACTGCTGGAGACACCCTATCAGCCAAGGCCAGGGTCTCCAGCCATGCCGTGGCCCCTCCCCTTCACTTGTGCCTGGGCACTCCAGCCGTGCCCCTCCCCTCCCCTCCCCTAGTCGCAGCTGCTGGAGACCCCCCGCAGCCAAGACAATGTTCACCGCGGCTGCTGGAGACCCCCACCCCACCCCCCGGCCTGCCATCAATCACAGGTAAAGGGATCCACCATAGACTGGACTGGGCAAGGCAGCAGCACCCAAATGTGCATCCTGAATAGGCTGTGGGGTGGGCCGGGCTGCAACATTCACCAGCTCATACAAGGCCAAAAGGGAGGCCAGAGTACACCGGGCACTGGCCTAAAAACCAATGGCATGTATGTAAACTGGGTTTGGGAGTGGATCAAGTGAAGGTACTTGGGAAGCTCCCCTGGCGAGTCATAGCTCTCGCTGGTGAACATGCCGTCCAAATCTGGGGGTCAGACTAGCAGGGCATAGTAGCTCAAAAATGTGTAACTTGGTAATGGACCGTAATGTACTGGGCAGGACTGAACAAACCTTTGTTTACAAGCAAAACTAGAAACCAGCATGGAACACAGGTCATACCGAGCTAGGCTCTTGCACCTACTGGTCCCCAGAGCAACCACGGGCAGGTGCATGATTTACAGCTAGGAACAAGCCCAATCGGGGAGGTAACGGGACACCCTAACTAGGTTGAGGTTCCCACCAAGGGGCGTATGTGCTAGAATTGGAGCTGCGTTCTATCTAGGAAACAGTTGCAGTCACCCGAGGCACTAGTGTGGGCTGGGATTGGATGCACCAGGCCAGTTCAGACCCCAACACCATCTGGTGTCATGGAGAACCAGGGGGTAGATGTGGGACTGACTAGGCTGGGTCTCAACCCCCTACTGAGCCATGCGTGAGCTGTATGTGGGTATGGACGAGCCATGGCTGGGCTGAAACATCCAACAACAAGAACCAGAATGGGGTGAAAGCCAGCCAGGAAAAGCCACTGTTCCTGCTAGGGCAGGAGGTGAACTGAGTTGGGTTGGCTCAAGGACCCCCTGGCATGAGCAAAACCTGCCTTTGGGAGGGGATCTGATGGAGGAGCCTGGGCAACTCCTCTGGCAGGACACAGTCCCTGCAGGTAAGCGCAAGAAGCATGATAGGAAACAGTCCAGAATAGGCCATGGAAAGTTTCCCACTGGCACACATTCAGCATGGGTCAGGAGCAGACCAGGCTGAATCAGTCCGTATCACCCACTGGCAAATCCGATCACCAGATCAGAGTGTGGGTCGCGACAAAACCAGTACACATTATGGAATGCCAGGGCGTGGTTGCCTGTACTGGATATGAATGCAGCACCCAACCAGCACACATGAGATCCAGGAAGGTAGGGAGGGGCAGAACTGGCGGGGGGATTAAGGGGCTTTTTCCCTCGCCGGACAGCTACTCCCAATGGAGAGCGTGGGCTGGGATAGAGACAGACTAGACTATGCAAGGCTACAACACCTGTGCGCTGCATGTGGACTAGATCAGGGAAAAGCCAGGCTGGGCTGATTATTCCTGCTGGTGCAAGCATAAATTAGAGTGGGTGAGGGATGTTTGGGCATAGCCGCAGAAGCTGGCACTGGGGACTAATTCTGTCAAGTCAAATCACAGAACCACCTAAAGAGTGCATAAACCGGGACAGAGAGACCTGGGAGGGAAAAAGTGGGTTCCCCCTTCTTGGGTCACTATTCCCGTGGGATGGCATGAAGACTGGGACGGGGGCTGGGATGGCTAGATAGAGAGGCACTCAACAACACCCGTGAGGGCTGGATGGTTGAGTTGGTTAGATAGAACTAAGCTTCAATACCCATTGACACGTACAAGAGCCAAATGGGATGGGGGACAAACTGGTCTTCTGCTACACATACTGGCAAACCAGGGTAGGGGGCGGGCCTGGTGGGGGTTATTGTGGGTTGCCCCGACTAGGCTGCAGCTCCCACTGGTTTGTGTGAGGGCTGAGTACGTGCTGGGCAGAACCAGACTGGACTGCAACACCCATTGGTTCCAGTGCAACTCAGGACTGAAAACAGAACCAACACAGCAATTGCAACCACCAGCTGATCGTGGTGATGGACTGTGCCGGGCCCTGTGCTTGCTAGAGCATACAAGAAACTAGTCTGGGAATACCTCAAAGTTTCTTTGGAGATCTCCCTAATCGAACTGCTGGACTCAGAACTCTAATCAAGAAAAGACAGAAGACAGAGCAGATCAATCATTCATCTCAGCTATATGTTGGCAGCGATATATGGGGCAAACGGAGACTTTATGATGGACCATATCAATCAGTGGACGACCTCATCGAGCGAAACTGGCAGCGATTCATAACCGGAGAACTATTAACACCACTTGAGCACATATCTCAGAGCATGCCCCACATCCGGGACTCGGGGTGGGCGGGAAACCGGGTGGGGCTTCCCCCTCAATATCCCCCTTTACCTCAGATACAAGATGGAAACAATGTGGACATAATAGTATTACCCACTTCCCTATCCCCCTGAACCTTTTTTTTTCTTTTCTTTTCTTTCTTTAACTGTAATTAACTATGTAAAGATTGTCAACAACACAATAAAATAGATTATTAAAAAAAATACATCTACATAATCTCGGGCTGGAAGGGTATATGAGGACTCTACTGTGTCTCATTTATTCTAACTGATGTCCAGTGGAAACTTTTGGGAGTGTGTCTGCTAGTAGCTTCTCAACTTCCAGCAGACACAGGGCTCTGATGTCTGACCCTCTCCTAAATGTCACTACCAAATGTGTTCAGGTCACAGAGCCCACAAAAGCAGCTCTCAGGTTTTATCGCATAAGGTTCTTTTTTGTCCTGTCAGTTTTTGCCAGATACTGTTTTGCCAGCTTTTCAGTTGCTAAGAAAGATGCTTTAAATTTAGCTTTACTGCTTATCAGTGAGAGTAGATCCAAATAATTAAGCCTGACTTGACTAGAAATGAGATGTCACATCTCAATATCTTAAAGCAATAGAAAAAGTAATGGTGATTTTGAGTATCATAGTAATCTTGCTTTGAAGTTAGAAAATCAGGTGGAAGTAAGTACTGTGTGCCCTTGGATTTTCTTCCACTGAGATTCAGTTGAAGAAAAATCCATGGAGATAGTTTGCTTTGGTGGATTTGAGATCATCTGCAAGAGTGGGTAAAAAGTTCTGGCAAAGTGCAATTGAAATAGAAGTTTGGTGCAAAAGAAAAAGCCCTAAAATCCATGAACCCAGTGGTCTTCAAGTTTTTGAAAAAAATTACAAAAAACTGCAGAGATTTCAAGTGTTTTTTTGCACTTGCACTTAATTTCCATTTTTTCCCATTGGTGTCTTGAAGTGCACTCACACAAACATTGTTGTAGACTCTTCCCCTGCCAACCTATCAAAACTGTTGGGAAAAAAAATAAGGTTTTTGGTTTAAAAGTACATTTACTTAGAGTGTTCCTTTTTATCTTTAATTTTTTTTCAAAGATTTATTCATTTTGTTTCAGCCCAAGGTCCTGAATTCGTTCCAAAGGGCAGACTGCAAGCATGCGCCTCCCTTTTGCATGGCTGGTAAGTCTAGAGCTGCTTCTTGGCTTCTGTTTTATTTTATTATTTTTTTAAAGATTTATTTATTTTTATTGCAAAGTCAGATATAAAGAGAGGAGGAGAGACAGGGAGGAAGATATTCTGTCCAATGATTCACTCCCCAAGTGAGCCGCAATGGACGGTGCACGCCAATCCGATGCCGGGAACCAGGAACCTCTTCCAGGTCTCCCATGCGGGTGCAGGGTCCCAATGCATTGGGCCATCCTCAACTGATTTCCCGGGCCACAAGCAGGGAGCTGGATGGGAAATGGAGCTACCGGGATTAGAACTGGTGCCCATATGGGATCCCGGGGCTTTCAAGGCGAGGACTTTAGCCGCTAGGCCACACCAACGGGCCCTTTATCCTTAATTTGTGTTTGTTATTGCCATGAGAAAAGTTTTGGCTGAGTCATAAACGGTACCTACTCATGCAATAAAGAAACTGATCAAACTTGCAGCGACAGTTTGTACATAAGGAGACTGCTGATCTTTGGCTTCATGGTAATAGAGCTATGGTGAGTCACTGGCTTAGAGAAGCCTTCGGACAAGGCCAGAAGTCATGCATCACAGCATGTGGCTGGATATGGGGGAGAGAGTTGGAGAATGATTTATTAAGCAATTGTCCACTATTTGAGCAGTTTAGGTCCATAAAGAGTGACTCGTCCAGTCTGGGATGCCTAGATTTAAATTAGAGAAAAATAAAGAGGAGCATGTTGAGAAATGCCGGCTCTGTTACCCTCTTGTTGTGTCACTTTGCTGGCAAGGACAAAAGGAACTATTCAGCTATTTTCCCATAACAATGTTAACATTGTATAAAGAATATATGTGGAAAAGAAATATTTGTGAACCTGTACTTTTCATACTGTCTATATGAGCACTTGATGCTGTTTGAGGATTTGATTAGTCATTTCTGAGCCTGGGTTATGAGTATGTCTTTTGGTACAATATTACATATTGATATGTACATTCTATGTGCCTAGGTCAAACCAGCAGCATAGCAGTCCCTAAACTAAGGAACCTACAGATAAGCCATCCTATTCTTAGATTTCAAATTTGAGAAATATTCATGTAATATGTAGGGAATCCAATTTCTGATTAATACTTTGCAAGTGGATCCACAGATGGCAACAACAATGCTACGTTCTGCATGCCAAGTGTTACACCAAGCACACTATCACTGACTTTCAGAAGGTAGGAATCAGTGATCCTATTCAACAGATGAGAAACCAAGGCACAGAGAAGTTTCTTGACAAATACATGAAGTGCTCATAACTCATTTTGGCTCATGGAAAAGCTGTAACTCGAATCCTACTTCACATAGCAGAAACACCAAAATTAGGGAACCTAAGGTAAAGCGCCAGGGTAGGGGAGGTCGTGGGGAGGGATGTTGGGTGGCAAAGTCCAGGCTTCACATTTTGTTTTTCTACTTGCTAAAGGCATGTGATTAAGTTAGTTCCTGCTACTATTATGGTTAAACTGTTTAAAATATCATCCCTAGGCAAATGTTGGCAGAGATTAAGATGATGCTGGAGGACTCCTGTAGCCCATATCATGGGGTCTGGATTCCAATGCTGCTTCAACTGCGGGCTCTAAGCTTCATCTTTTTTTTTGCTTTTGTTTTGTTTTTGTTTTGTTTTTTATTAAATTTATTCATTAATTACATTGTGTTGTAATTCCATAGGAACTGGGATTCTCCCCACACTTCCCCACACCCTCCCCCCATGGTGGGTTCCTCCACCTTGTTGCGTAACCATAGTTCAAGTTCAGTTGAGATTCCCTCTTAGCAAGCATATGCCAAGTATACTAACTTCATCTTAATGAACCCTGGAAGTAACCAAGTGATAATCTGAACAGCTAGGTTCCTGCCATCCGCATACACCTGGGGATGGATATCTGACAGCTGCCTTTGGTCTGACCTAGCCCATGCTGTGGCAGGCATATTGAGATTAAATCGGTTAATAGAAAATCTTTCTCTATTCTCTTACTCTCCTCTCTTTTTTGTAAAGTTTTATTTAACTGGAATACATTCCTTGTATTTTACTTAAAGTTAACAGCATAATGAGATTTCCCAACCTGTCTAGCCTTCTGCCACACTCTCGCCCTTTCTCCTCCTTCCTTTATAATTTTTGTTTAACTTTTCACTGCAGCATACTTTGAGTTTATAACCACAAGTTTAATCCTCCATTAAAGAATTCCACAAGTAGTAAGTAGAAAAAACACTATTTCTCAAGAGTACAGATGAGGGTTATAAACATTAATCAAATCTCAAGGTGTCAGTTTCAGTCATATTCCACTTCTGTACTCTTTATTAGCTAACAAACAGGAAGGAAACCATTTGTCTTTGGAGGACTGGTTTATTTCAGTAAGTATAAGAGGCAAGTGTCTACTTGCCTCCATTCTTTCAAATAAATAATAAAATTTGAAACTGCCATCCTTCTTGATCAGTCATCCCTTCCCATGGGAGAAATATACTATGACTTCTTGTGTGTGTGTGTGAGGGAGAGGGAGGGAGAGAGAGAGAGAGAGAGAGAGAGAGAGAGAGAGAGAGAGAGAAGATCCTCTTAAAATATCTATTTCCATCTCATCAGAAACCAGGGAGTTGGAGTAAATGAGGCACTTGGAATGCTGACGGGAAGGTACTGAGGGGAGCTAAGTAACTTGGGAGTGATGTATAGGAGGAAAGCATTTGCCAGCATCCTCTCCGATGTCTTACAGGACTGAAAATTATTCAATAGCGTAAAACTATCAATAAGTGCTGATTATAAATTTTGGTTTGTGGAAAGAGCCAGAGACTGAAATCACATTGTCTAACCTCAAAGAACTCCAAAAACATGACTGTAATTCTCAGTTGCAGTCTACTGAGAGTTGGGTAGGAGAAGCGAGGCCAGTTCCCTGAAGCCTTGGAAAGATTGACTGTGTGATGCCATGTTTTCTATTGCAAAAAACAATGCACAAGTCCCCTACCAATGCCAAACGGACATCAACAAATCAAATATTCTGAATGTATGTTTTTGCTTAGTTCCCTGGTAATCTTACCTTAAGAACAAGGTCTACTGCAGTCACTGGGCAGCTTTTTCTTTTTTTCAGTCAAGCAAAATGAAGAAATTGTTGGAATATCATGCTTTGCTGCCAGAAACTCTAACTCTCAATAAGATGAACAGTTCCAGTGAAATACATTGCCAGAGGGATTGTGTCTGCTATCATTTGAACAACTGTTGAACTACTTACCTGCAGATGTGCAGGAAATCATGTGCAAAACCATGCTGTACTCACTTGCTACTATTTTACATGTAAACGCATTCTATGGCTTATCAGGATCTTTAACCATAAACATTTGAGTGACAAATCTCCAACTGGACCCGGAGCAGTAGCCTACTGACTAAAGTCGACACCTTTGCAAGTGCCAGGATCCCACAGGGCTGCTTGCTCACTTGTATCCCGGCTGCTCCACTTCCCATCCAGCTTCTTGCTTGTGACCTGGGGAAGCAGTCAAGGCCAGCCCAAAGCCTTGCGGCCCTGTACTGGCATGGGGGACCTAGAAGCTCCTGGCTCAGCTCCAACTGTTGCAATCACTTGGAGTGGCTCAGCAAATGAAAGATTATTCTGTCTCCTCATCCTCTCTGTAAATCTGACTTTACAGTCAGAATATTTTTTTAAAGATTTATTTATTTTTGGGGGGAAGTCAGACATGTAGAAAGGAGAGAGGACAATCTTCTGTCCAATGATTCCCTCCGCAAAGTTTTCCATCATTTAGGGACCAAGTGATTTCTAGAAAAGCCATAATGTTGAGAGTACTTCCGAAGTTATTTACTGTTACGGCGTGGTAGAGAAACTAACACGTGCGTTGGACTAGACTAGACGTTAATTTGTCAGCATTGGCCAGCAACTTTCCTCGTGTAGACAAACGTGGGAGTAATGCTCAAATGCTCAATAACGAGATAGGAGAAGATCAGACAAGGATGAAAGTCTGGCACTTCTCTGCCTCGTGGAGGTGTTTGAGGAAGTAGGAAGTGGGATGCTTCACAAAGTCCGTAAAAATGGAGTCAAAAGAGAAGTTTCCATACAGACTTGAAATCCATACGTTGGCTTTCATGAGCATTCTCCACAAACATTTTAAAGACTGGTTGAAAGAGACAGTGTATGTGAGTTCTATAGCTCACCAATGTTAGGAAAAGTACACCTGTTACTGGTTAAGTACCCAACTTGTGAGAATTCCATAATTTTTAGCTTGTATTTTCTGCCTTCTGGCTAGATGTGTTTTGGATTTTTATTCTTTGGACAGCTGTGGGTAAAAAGTGGGAAATTGATCAAATTAGACAATGGACCTACTTATTAGCTCTAGAGGAAGTCTAACTACAATGAAAATTAGACTTGTGGATTATTTGAGTTACAATTCCCTCACTTTTTTTTATGAAGTACGTTGCATTACGTGACAGTTTCATAGGCTCTGGGGTTCCCCCAACCCCTCCCCATGCCATCCCCCCATGGTGGATTGTTCCACCTTGTTGCAGTATTACAGTTCAAATTAAGTCAAGATTCTGTCATAGCAACCATGTAGTTTGCATAGTGTCCAGCATCTTATTGTCCAGATAAACTCCAGGTTTCTTGGGGAGACCATCTCTGGTCTGAAAATAGAGCTGGCAGAATATCATCCCAATCAATTAAAAGCCACAACAAAACATCAGCAACAATTTACAACATGATGGAGTTAATTGACATGGTATTGAGTAATCAGTACGTTAAAATGCAAGTTCTTAACCACATCCTGTGAGTACTTCATTGGCATTTCAATTTTAGTTTATACACGGAACCGGCTTCTATACACCTTAAAATGGCTATAGGGTACTATTCAGCTGTCTCGTGTCTATGTTCATTGGAGTATTTAGCAGTTTATAGTGTTAAAACATAATGTTGCTGAACTTGGCAGATTTTAGGATAGTCTAAACTGGCTTATAACTCTGACAAGACATTTGTCAACAGTTGAGGTGCAGAACAGTTTTAGGAGGGGTGTGCAGAGAAATCTTCAATGCTTTAGTGAGGAGTAACCAATCTTTGTGTCCTCCCTAGTAAGGTATGTGTGAGTCCACGCCGAACATTTCCTCCTGGTTCTAAGCTTTCCTTGTTGTTCTCTATCCTAATTTTTTTTTTTGGGGGGGGGTCTCTGCAGCGACCCTGATGGTCCTTGCAGGAGAGGGTGGGGATCCAAAGTTGGAACTAAGTAAGGATCAGAGAAAGCTCCTCTCCCTAGTCCCAAAGGAAGTTTACTGTTCTTCTGTTTCTGCAGACTGCTCAGGGCTCCTGGCTGTTGTTCCAATGACCTTGGATCCTGTCAGGAAGGATTTGGGCTTCTTCCATCCCATGTGGGAGATCCATATGGGGGTGGATGACCTCAGAATTCTCAGGCTCCGAAGGCACTCCAATTCCCTGTGTTCTTCTTGGTGGTTGGGATGTAGTCCTTGGTGCCCGTAGTGATAGTCCTTGGTGAGGATGCGGGAGTCTACAGGGTTGGGATACAAGCCTCCTCCTGTCCACCTGCTCCACTCTGGGGTGCCCCCCTGCTCTGTGTGTACGACCTGTTAAGAGATTGTCAGGATCGCTCTTGATTCCCCCTATATGTCTTTGTAGTTTGAGTTACTTGTTCCATTCCTGACAGGTTATACTTCACGTCTTCCTCACATTCTAAGCAGATGGAAGATTTCTCTGCTCTCCCACCCCATTTCCAAGTAGCATAGGGTCTTAAAAGTATATCAGGTTTTACAATTCTTTGATGTAGATCATAAGCAGTTTGACTCACATTGATTGTTGGTTCATTGGTTACATCACAATATCTTAATGCATGAGCTACAGACTGTTTGGGCTTGGAATAATACTACATTTTACAGGTACTGTTTTTCGAACGGGCATCATTTCATCTTAAATTAAGGCAAATATGTGGTATCTAACCTTCTGGGATTGGCTCATTTCCCTTAGCATTATGGTTTCCAGTTGGGCCCATTTGGCCACAAAGAACTGCATTTTGTTTTTTTTTAATAGCTGAATAGTATTTCATGGAGTAGATGAACCATAGCTTTCTTATCCAGTCTTCTGCGGATGGGCATTTTGGTTGCTTCCATGTTTTTGCAATTACTGATTGTGCTGCTATAATCAAAGGGGTACATGTTGGTTTCTCATGAAACAGATGTTTTGGATGTATTCCTAGGAGTGCTATTGCTGGATCATACGGTATGTTGATTTTGAGTTGTTTGAATGTTCTCCATACTGAGAGTGCAATGGCCCGTGCTGCACCGATCCGAAACCAGGTGCCTGGAGCTGCTTCCAGGTGTCCCATGTGGGTGCAGGGTCCCAAGGCTTTGGGCTGTCTTTGACTGCTTTCCCAAGCGACAAGCAGGGAGCTGGATGGAAAGTGGAGCTGCTGGGATTAGAACCAGCACCCATACAGGATCCTTCAGCGTTCAAGGCAAAGACCTTAGCTGCTAGGCCACGCCGCCGAGCCCAGCTCTCTAATTTCTTTTCAATGTTTTGTTTCTAGGTTAGTCTATAAGTTTGCTGGTTTTATTTCTTTTGGAAATAACCTTTGTTTCACTGATCTTTCATGTTTTTCTCTTCATTTACTCGTTTGATCTTTATTTCTTTTAACTTTGGGATTTAGATTATTCTGCCTTCTCTAGATACTCAAAATGCACCTAACCTGTTTGAAACCTTTCCATTTTTTTATGTATGCATTTAATGCTTCAACCTTTACTTAGTATTTCTTTAGATGTCTTCTGTAAGTTTTGAAATGCTGTATTTTCATTTCATTCAATTTTTAAGTTTTCTTTTGGATTTCTTCCACATTTCTTCTTTGGATTTCAGGATCATAATATTTAATCTGCAGATGGTTTTGTTTTCAAGATTTATTTGAAAGGCAGATGTTACAAAGAGAAGATTTTCTGTCCACTGGTTCACTCTCCAAATGGCTGCAATGGCCGGAGCTGAACCAATCCCAAGCCTAGAGCCAGGAGCTTCTTTGAGGTCTTCCACACAGGTGCAGGGTCCAAGCACGAGAACTATCCTCCACTGCTTTTGCAGGCCATAAGCTGAGGGCTAGATGGGAAGTGAGTTCCCCGGAACATGAACCAGTGCCCACATGGATGCCGGTGTGCAAGGTGGAAGATTAGCCTCTTGAGCCACAGGGCCGGCCCCTCAATCTATGGCTTTATATTACCAAATTCGTCTGGATTTATATTTTTGTGATTAGAAAAGATATGATGTACTTTTTGTTGTGGTTTAATATGTGGTCTTAGAGGAAGTTTAGTGTATTCAAGTACATATTCTAAAGCTATTGCAATGAATGCTGTGTCAGTGTCTGTATACCCTAGAACTGTGGTTTTTCTTTTTGTTTTTTGTTTTTGTTTTTGTTTTTTTGTGTTTTTTTTGTTTTTGTTTTTGTTTTTTTTTTTGCTTGACTGACATGTTAGTTGATTACTTAACTTCACTTTTCTTGATCTGGAGCTTGACTCTCCCTTTAGATATGTATGTGTTTTTTTAAAAGATTTATTTTGTTACAAAATCAGATATACAGAGAGGAGGAGAGATGGAGGAAGATCTTCCATCTGATGTTTACTCCCCAAGTGAGCACAACGGCCGGTGCTGCGCTGATCCAACCAGGAACCTTCTCCAGGTACCCCACGCAGGTACAGGGTCCCAAGGCATTGGGCTGTCCTTGACTATTTTCCCAGAGCACAAGCAGGGAGCTGGATGGAAAGTGGAGCTTCTGGAATTAGAGCTGGCATCCATATGGGATCCCAGAGCATTCAAGGCGAGGACTTAAACACTAGGCCACACTGTCGGACCCTCCCTTTAGATATAATGAGGCTTTTTAAGAAAATGACATGCTGTGGTAATGGATATATAGTACCCAATCTGTCCCATCTTATTGTCAAATTAATTCCTTGATCACTATCTGATGATCTTTGTATCTTTTTATAGCTTTTGGCTGAAGTGTATTTTGTCTAATGCACTACTCCTGCTTGCTTTAGGTTTCCACTTAGGTAGAACATTTTTTTCCATCTTTTCACCAGTGTGTGTCTTTACTAATGAGTTTCTTAAGGTACATATCCTTGGTTATTTTTTAATCCATTTAGCCAAACACTATCTTACCTGGGAGTGTGGTCCATTGACTTTCAAAGCTGTTGTTAATAAGTAGTAACAGTAAGTAGCTGTTATTAGTAAGTAATCTATGCACTTAAAAATTAGTTGGTTTCTTCTGAGTATTCTTCATCCAGTTATGGGTGAGCTTCAAAGTTTTCCATTTTGGGCCCAGCATAATAGCGTAGTGGTTAAAGTCCTCACCTTTCACATGCCAAGATCCCATATGGGCACTGTTTCTAATCCCGGCGGCTCTGCTTCAAATCCAGCTCCCTGCTTGTGGCCTGGGAAAGCAGTCAAGGATGACCCACAGCCTTGGGACCCTGCACCCACATGGGGGGCCCGCGCTCCTGGCTTCGGACTGACTGAGCTCCAGCCATTGCGGCCACTTGGAGTGAGCTGTCGGACGGAAGATCTTCCTCTCTGTCTCTCCTCTCTGTATATCTGACTTTGTAATGAGAATAAATAGAAGTGTTGCATGTTCTCATGATGCTAGCCTGCTACCTTTTATTTGCTTCTGTCTGTACATTTCCCTCAAACAAGTTTTAGGAGGCCAGTTGATTCTGATGACTTTCCTGACTTTCACTCATTTTGGAGAATATTTAAGTTATAAAGGATAGTTCTACTCAGCCAAGTATTTTTGGCTGAAAGGCTTACTTTTTCTTCACAACTTGAAATAAACCATTCAATTCCCTCTTGGCCTATAAAATTTCTGTTTGACAATGTTGTTTGTTTAGTGGAGGTCCCCTTGAAAATGACAGTGCTTTCCTTTTGAGAATGAACAATTGTTTGTACTTAAAAGAGCCGGACCACAATAGGTCAAGGGAACGTGGATCTTTTCTGATCCTGTCAATTGACATCCTATGGGCCTTCTGTACTTGGAGGTGTACTTATTAAGATCAGGGAAGTTATGAGCTGTTTCATTGAATATGCGGCATACTCTCTTCCTCTCAGGAATTCCAAGAAAGTGTTCATTTCAGTAAGGTCTCAAAGCTCTCGGGCTGCTTTCATTCCCTTTCTCACATTTTTTTAAAAGCTGGCTAGAATATATTGAACCTGTTTTCAAGTTCAAAATTTTTTTAATTCTGTTGATCCTCACTTATCTTGACTTTCAACTATTTTCATTTTTAATTTTTCTTTAAGAAATACTTGATTTGCAAGGTAGATAAAGAGGGGGAGACAGATCCTCCATCTCAATGGCTGACATCAAGGCCTGGGCCACTGGATAGCCAGGAGCCTGGAGCTCTGTCTCTCTTGTAGATGACAGGGACCCAAGTACCTCTGCCCTCTTCTGCTGCCTCTGCAGACATATTAGCAGACATCTGGATCCAAGGTAGAATGGCCAATACTGGAATCGGAGCTCATAGGAGATCAGTACACAGGCAGTAGCTCACCCTGCTGCTCACAAGAGCCAGTCCACAGTTGATTTTGCAATATCTGTTCAATTCCTCAAGGTCAGTCCTTGCCAAATTTCTCATATCATGCATTGATTTTCTAATTTCATTTTCTGTTGAAGTGTCTTATGTCTTTTTGAGTGTTCCACATCATTCTTTTTGGATTCTTTATTTTATTGGAAATGCAGGTTTACAGAGAGAAGCAGAGACACAGAAATATCTTCCATCCACTGGTTGATTCACCCAGTGTCCAGAATGGCCAGAGCTGAGCCAATCCAAAGCCAGGGGCTTCTTCCAGAACTCCCTCATGGGTGCACAGTCCCAAGGCTTTAGGCTGTCCTCTACTGATTTCCCAGGCCACAAGCAGGGAGCTGGACGGGAAGCAAAGCATCTGGTATTAGAACCAGTGTCCAAATGGGATCCCGGCATGGTCGAAGTGAGGACTTTAGCTACTAGGCTACTGTACCAGACCCCTTAACTGCCAAGCTATTGCGCCAGACCTCTCCTGTGTAAATTCTCAAATTTACTAGCATTCCTATGTATGCACCCTAAATTCTAATGTCGGTGTACACTAGGTATTAATGTTAAACACTTCAACAATGTGGGAGTAGTATCTTATAGTATAGACAATTCTATATGTAAAACTTGCAAGGTTCATTTCTCAACATGCTTAAGCCTTTAGTATTTTGTCCCAGCTTTTCCATTCTATGATAGCCATACTTCTGTAGGACAATATTCTACAAGCAATTCTCTTTCTTAATAACCTGCTTATTTGCTCGATTTACATTTTGAAGCAATCATGTAAGACTCCAAATTAAGACATTCTATAAATAAAAACATACCACATTATAAATACTATTGCTTTAAGCAAGTCTTACCCATTTCTCCCAATTTGTAGAAACACATTTTAACACAAACCTGCCTCAAAACTGGGAATGAGAAGTTTTTCCAATAACCTTCTCGCTGATGAGGGAATTTCCCCTTCTCAAATGGCAGGTGAGAATCACAATGAGGACCTGAAGGAGCCCAAGGTCCTGAATTCGTTCCAAAGGGCAGACTGCATGCATGCGCCTCCCTTTTGCATGGCTGGTAAGTCTGGAGCTGCTTCTTGGCTTCTGTTTTATTTTATTACTTTTTTAAAGATTTATTTATTTTTATTGCAAAGTCAGATATACAGAGAGGAGGAGAGACAGGGAGGAAGATCTTACATCCAATGATTCACTCCCCAAGTGAGCCGCAACAGCTGGTGTGCGCCAATCTGAAGCCGGGAACCTGGAACCTCCTCTGGATCTCCCACGCGGGTGCAGGGTCCCAAAGCTTTGGGCTATTCTCAACTGCTTTCCCAGGCCACAAGTAGAGAGCTGGATGGAAAGTGGAGCTGGCGGGATTAGAACCGGCGTCCATATGGGATCCCGGGGCTTTCAAGGCGAGGACTTTAGCCGCTAGGCCACGCCGCCGGGTCCGCTTCTGTTTTATTGAATTCAAGAGAACCAAAAAATTTCAATTTGGCTGTTGTCTTAACTAATACATTCCTAGATAGTCTCTTATCAATAAGATGAAAATCATGTAAAAGGAGATGTTAAAACACTGTTGTTCTTCACAAGGAATCAGACTTCAATTCCGTTGTCTTACAGGAAAATTCAGAAATTATACACATCATAACCAATTTCACTATCTAATTTCAAACTGTTTTTCCTGTAAGGCAAAATCTCACTTCTTTCTAAATAAGAACAAATAATTTAAAATCTGGACCAATTTCATGATTAGGAAACATTTTGACCAGTGGACATAAATACTCATTTACTTTATGCTAAATTTGATGTCTCATATGCTATTTTATAATATTGTGAGATTACAATCAAATTATTTTAAAGGACAATTATATTATCCAAGTTCTGTCTCAATCTTTGAAGGTTCTAGGGATCCTACTAGAACTTTCAAAGTCAGGAGACTTGGTTTCAAACTCTGAAGAATTGAGGTGTAAATTAAAGTACACTTAACATGTAACTGAATATGTGAACGGATACTGAATTTTAGACCTGATCAGTGCCAGGACAACACTGTAAGCTGAAGACTAAGCAGCAAGAAAATGGTATAGGAGCCTTAGCCCAGCAGAGGTGGGGAGTTGGGTCTGACCAAGTCCTGTTAGTTGAGTTAGACCTCTCTCAAATTACGTACCAGGAGAGAGAAAGGGGGCCAGTCGTGGTCCGTCCCATCTTGTCTGTCAGTCATACACAGACCCAATTCTGAACAAGAACAACTAAATTCACGACACAGATAGAAGTCTTGTCTGGACAGAAGTAATAGGACTCTGACTAAACAAACATGCATAATCACTACACACGTCAGAACAGACATTAAATTCAACCTTTTGTGACTTCCAACCTCTTCTTTGACATACTTCAACCTGGAAATGTTTTGTAAAGCAAGCACATAGGTTCATCTCGTGCTTAGCGTTAATTTAACAGTGGATTTGGTCCACTGGTTACTTTTATGTATAACTGCTAGATGAAGTTACAGAACAAGTTTCCATTTTTTTCTTATGAATGTTACATCGCTTATGTCTTACCCTGTCCCTCCCAGGTAGGGGTTAGGGCTATGAGGTAGAGCTAGAGAAATTCAGGCCTTAAGGGTGGCCTGGGTGAGGTCAAGAGAAAGTGGAAAATCAGATAAGGGCAAAGGTGAAAGTGGTTACAATGGAGAGGAAATCTGTGTGCTACCCAGTGAGGAGAGCAAATGGAGACCTTCAGACGGGGGGATGGGCCCGCCCTCGCAGCAAGGCCAGGATCATGGGGTGATGGGATTATCATCCAGCCTTACATATGCCTGAGCCAATTCTAGGAGCAAATGTACACCATAAAGGCTGTCGGAGATCTCGCAAAAGAATCCTTTTATCTAAAGTTTCGCTAAAACTACAGCAAATAGTTACTTCTACTGTGCTGATCGTTGACATGGCTCAGAATAGATTACATAGACAAGATTGGACAGAAAAACGTCTGCTGCAGCCCCTCTTCCTTCCTCATGGTTTGTTGGTAAAAGGGCAGGATTTTCCCAATCCAAGCGATTGAAAGAGGTGACCCACTTCTATGGCCCATAATGGCAGTCAATGGTGCTGAGGTAACCTTGAAGGGAGGCTGCCAGCCTGTTGCTGTTTCTTCGAACCCATTCAAAATCATTCATTCGGGCCCGGCGGCATGGCCTAGTGGCTAAAGTCCTGGCCTTTAACGTGCCGGGATCCCATATGGACGCCGGTTCTAATCCCGGCAGCTCCACTTCCCATCCAGCTCTCTACTTGTGGCCTGGGAAAGCAGTCGAGGATGGCCCAAAGCTTTGGGACCCTGCACCCGCGTGGGAGACCTGGAAGAGGTTCCTGCTTCCCAGCATCGGATTGGCATGCACCAGCCCGTTGTGGCTCAGTTGGGGAGTGAATAATTGGATGGAAGATCTTGCTCTCTGTCTCTCCTCTCTGTATATCCGGCTTTCTAATAATAATAAAATCTTTAAAAAAAAATCACTCATTCAAGAAGGGACAACAAGCTTTGCTGGTTCAGTCTTCACATCTAAAGGCTAGCTCTCTGACCCCGATCAATTGGCAGATCTAATTCAGAAGGTAAGTATAAGCTCTGGGCACCCCTCCAACAGACAAATGCACCCACTGGAGGGAACTGCCCTCCTGAACAAGGGCAGCCATAAGCATGAAAGAATTTGAAAATGTTCACACTTGAAACAATTTCTTAGGGCAATAATCAGCAAGTAGCCTTGGCCCAGGGAGAGTTAGGCTCGCTCCTGGCATGGCTTTAAGTCCTGCATTCCAGGAATCACACTCCACTGGGCAGTTCCCTTCAGGGATAACCCTAATGGGAAAGGCCTGGAGTACCTCACACTGCCCGAACAGAATGCTTGGAACTGGGGCTGTGCTCTGACTCCCCTTGAGCTGGGGATGGTTTCCTGCCCTCTGAGCTGCCCAGAAGCTCTGGTTGGGGCGGCTGAGGTGGGCCAGGGCCAATGTCCTGAGCATCAGTTTTGCTCTTCCCTTGCCAAGCATTGTGGGAAAATAAATTAACCAATGTTACCGACGGGTGCCAATTTGACCAGGGTCCCTCAGACCTTGAGTGCCTGAGCACCTAGGATTTCTAACCCTCTAAAGTTCAGCATGTAATTTAGTGCCTTAAGCGCAGGATGATCAGGTTCCTCACAATTACTGCCCGTGTTTAAGGACAGTAGAGGAGAGTGGCCCTCAGATACCCAGTCGGGTTGTCCGGCCAAGGAGATCCTGTGCAGAGTTTTGGGTAACGCCCAAGTGTCACATTGGACAGAAACCGCCAGTCCTCACACAAGTTCACCCCAGAGCCATGCATCCAAGGCCATCTCTCAAAGCAGGAGATGAGAGGTTAGGCGCAGCATTGTCTTTTTCCCTATCACCTACCTTAACTTCAAGCTGTCAGGGGATTCAACTGGGGATAAGCTGGGAATGGGTGGGGGGGGTGTGACCACCTTCGTGCAGAGCTGTGGGGTGCCAAGGGTCACTTACGCAGAGTACACTACAGCTCGCCAGGACGATTACAGCACTAAAGGTGAGTCCCAAGAGAAGAAGGCGACCTGAAGACCCACAACTTGTGTGAGGATGTGCTTCACTCAGGAGGAGCGAGGAGGGGGCAGGGATAGAGGGGAGGAGCAGAATGGGGGGCCCCTGCGGCTGGAGGGGAGGAGCAGAGTGGGGAGCTGCCGCGGGTGGAGGGCAGGGGAGCAAAGTGTGGGGTGGCCTTGGCTGGAGGGGAGGGGAGCCAGGGAGCAGAGCAGAGTGGGGCCCCTCGGCGGGAGGGGAGCCTGGGAGCAGTTTGGAGCAGACTGGGGGGGGGCCCGCAGGAGGGGAGCTGCAGTTTGGAGGGGAGGTCACGGAGCTGAGCTGAGTGGGGGGCATCCCGCAAGAAGAGGGCTGGGGTCTCGCAGCAGACCAGAGCAGCAGAGCAGCAGAGTCCCTTCGGAGCGAGGCGCCCCCCCCCCGGAGGAGGTGGCCAGGGTCCAGGAGCAGAGCGACTGCAAGGGAGGGGATGGGAGCCAGGGAGCAGAGCAGAGTGGGGCCCCATGGCTGGAGGGGAGGGGAGATCGGGAGCGGATCTGAGCAGACTGGGGGGGGGGTGTCCGTGCGGGAGAAGAGCCCTGGAGGGGAGCCCCTGAGCAGAGCAGAGAGGAGGGTCCTGTGAGTGGAGGGGAGCAGAGCCCTGGAACTGAGCAGAGGGGGTGGTCGCGGAGCAGAGCAGAGTCGGGGGGTCCCGTAAGGAGGGGGGCCAGTGTTGCAGAGCTGAGCAGCAGAGCAGCAGAGCCACATTGGAGCAGGTGACATGGCTAGGAGGTGGCCAGGGTTGCGGAGCTCAGTGGACCAGAGCAGGAGAACAGAAGAGCAGAATAGCAGCAGAGACCCTTCAGAGCGGGGCGGAACCACAAGGAGTGGGCCAGGGTCCTCCAGCAGAGCCCCTTCTGAGCCCAGCGGCCCCGCGAGGAGGGGGTGGGGTCGCTGAGCAGAGCAGCAGAGCAGCAGAGCCTCTTAGGAGCGGGGCGGCCCCCACCGAGGACGTGGCCAAGGTCCAGGGGCAGAGCAGCAGAGCAGCAGAGCAGCAGAGCAGCAGAGCAGCAGAGGCCCTTCTGAGCAGGGAAGCCCCGCTAAGCCCCACCAAGGAATGCTTCACCCTCCTACAGGGGCATCCTGGATTCAAGACCCTTTCTCCTGCTGCGGAACACCTGTGGACCATCAGCTGCCACTGATGTGCCACCTGAACCAAGAAACCCCAACAGCTGACGTGTCTTCTCCACATAGGCTTTCTCACCAGGAGAGGTAGAGTAGCAGCATGCCTGGATGCCTTGTTGGTGCCCGCTGCTCTCTCAGCACGGAACAGCCAAAGTTGTGCCAGCAAGAGGGACAGGTACATTCACTGGCCTGTTGGAGGAGCTGCTGAAGAAACTGGTAAGGGATGGAGTCGGGTGGTGTGGGTTTTGGTGGTTGGGGAGGTGTCCTAAGGTGTCAAGCCTCAGCCTGTGAGGCAGTTCAGCAGTATAGGTGCTGCTTCAAGACCTGACAGAATCCTCTGTAGTCCAGGTCCCTGCTGATGGTGCTAGGAGAGCAGCGGAGGATGCTGCAGGAGCTTGTGCCCCTGTGGCCCCTGTGGCCATGTGCCCCTGTGGGACATGTGGAGGAAGCTTCTGGTGTCCGGGCTTGTCCTGGCCCAGCCACATCTGGCTCTGGTGGTGGTCCCTGGGGAAGTGAGGCAGCAGATGCAAAAAGATTGCTCTCTCCCTCTCTGTTCCTTTGTGTTTCAAACAAAATATGACAGATCCAGGCAGGCACTCAGGCATGCAGGAAGGAAGCAAAAGAAAGCTGCTGTCCTGGGTGGTAGGGAGTGTGCTGTGTGCTGTGCTGTGGCTCTAGACTGCTTTTGTCTGCCAATGCAGACCCCAAGGGTGTGCGTAGGGCTTCTGTCCTGGGACTTCTGTGCAACCTCTCCAAAGCGTGTCCTTGAGAGTGAATTTCTCTTAGGCTGGGTTTGTTTCCCTTGTTTGTGCAGGAGAGCCTGGAGGAGCGTCCTGCAGTGAGTCTTGCTGTCTACGACAGGGCGCATAAGCTGCCCTTTCTACCCCTGGTTGGCTGAGGCGTTTTGAGCACTAGAAGGTCCAGCCCCAGCCATCCTAGTGTCAGGTGGGAATCCCGGACAGAATTCCTTTATATGTGTCCCATGAAGATTGGGCTCCAAGGCCAAACAGCCTGCATACGAAGGATCAAGAGGGGGTGGAGGATGCTTGTGGCCTTGCATCAGGCCGGGTCACTGTGCTAGGAAGTGGCTGTCTGTCTTCACCAGCAAGGTAGAACCTAGGGCACAGGGAGAAAACTAAAAGCTGGAGTTCCACGTCACGGTCCCCAGAGGCCCTGTGGGAAGTGGAGTCCCAACGTCAGCAAGCACATGAGCCCTATGGGAGCTGGAGTCCCATGTGAGCGTGCCCACAGACCTTCTGGGTGCTGGAGTCCCACATCAGTGTGCCCTATGGCCCTGTGGGACCTGTAGTCCCAAGTCTGCATGCCCACGGGATCTCTTTGACCTCGATCCTAATTCAACATCCCCCAATCTCTGGGGAATCTGGAGTCCCACCTCAGCGTGGCAATGGACACTCTGAGACCTGGAGTTACACACCAGCTGACTACCAGTAATCTTTTGCAGATGAGGTCCCCGGAAACCTTTCTGGGATCCAGCAGCAGAGGATCCTCCACCCTGCTGGGGTCCAGCAGCAGAGGGCCTTCCTCTGCTGCTGGTGTCCGGCAACAGAGGACACTCCTCCCAGCTGGGGTCTGACAGCAGATAACCCTTGTCCCTGCTGAGGTTCAGCAGCAGAGGACACTCTTTCCTGCTGGGGTCCGGCAGCAGAGGACCCTCCTCTCTGCTGGGGTCCTGCCTCAGAGGACCCTCCACCCAGCTGTTGTCCAGCAGCAGAGGACCCCACTCAGTGCTGGGGTCCGACAAGAGTGGAGCCCCCTCCGGTGCAGGTGTCCGGCACCAGAGGACACCCCTCTGCAGGGGTTTGGCAGCAGAGGTTTCTTCTCTCTCCTGGGGTCTGGCACCAGAGGGCCATCCAATTCTGCAGGGGTCCAGCAGTAGATCACCCACCTCTACTGTTGGACCCCAGCAGAGAGGAAGTATCAGAGGACCCTCCTCTCTGCTTGGGTCTGGCAGCGGAGGACCCTCCTCCTGCTGGGGTCCAACACAAGAGGACCCTCCTCTCCTTCTGTGGTCTGACACCAGAGGACCCTTCTCTTCTACGGGGTTCCGGCACAAGAGGAGCCTCCACCCTGCTGGGGTCCTGCAGCAGAGGACCCTAGTCTGATGCTGGCAATCAGCAGCAGAGGACGCTCCTCTGCTGCCTTTCCCCAGCCGAGAGGAAGAAGCAGATGACCCTCCTCTCTGCTGGGCTCCAGCACCTGAGGAACCTCCTCCCTGTTTGGGTCCGGCAGCAGAGGACCCTACTCTCTGCTGATGTTCGGCACCAGAGCACACTCTTCTTTGCTGAGGTCTGGGAGCAAAGGACCCTCCTCTCTGCTGGGGTCTGGCAGTGGAGGACCCTCTCTCTTCTGTGGTCCTGCACCAGAGGATCCTCTTCCGCTCCTGGGGGTCCACACCAGAGGACCCACCTCCCTGTTGCTGGGGTCCAGGCCCAGAGGACACTCCTCTACTGCTGGGGTCTGGCACCAGAGGATCTTCCTCTGTTGCTGGGGTGTGGCAGCAGCAGATCCTTCTCCCAGCAGGGGTCCCGCAGCGATGGATCTCTACTGCTGCTGGGGACGGCACCAGAGGACCCACCTCTCTGCTGGGGTCCAGCACCTGGGGACCCTCCACTCTGCTGGGGTCGAGCAGCAGAAGACAGTCATCTCTGCTGGGATCCTACAGCAGAGGAGCCTCCTCTGCTACTGGTGCCCAGCAGCAGAGGACACACTGCTGCTGCTGGGGTCTGGCAGCAGAGGACACTGCTTTCCTGCTGGGGTCCTACAGCAGAGGACAATCCTCTGCTGCTTGGGTGCGGCAGCAGAGGACCCTCCACTGCTGCTGGGGTCCAGTACCAGAGGACTCCTCTTTGTGCTGAGGTCCAGCAACAGAGGACCCCCCTCTGCTTCTGGGGTCTGGCACCAGAGGAACCACTTGTGCTGCTAGGGTCCGGTACCCGAGGACTCTACTCTCCTGCTGGGGTTCAGCACCAGAGGACCCTCTACTCTGCTGGGGTCCAGCACAAGAGGACCGCCTTCTGCTGCTTGGGACAGGCAGCAGAGGACCTGCCTCTGCTGCTGGACCCCAGCTGTTAGGAAGCTGCAAAGGACCCTCCCCTCCTGCTGGACCCCTGCAGCAGAGGACCATCATCTGCTGCTGGACCACAGCATAGGGGAAGTTGCAGAGGACCCTCATTCCCTACTGGACCCCAAAGAGAGGACCCAGCAGCGGACCCTACTCTTCTACTGGCGTCCTGCAGCAGAGGACCCTCCTCCCTGCTGTTTCCAGCAGAAGAGGACTCTCAACTACTGCTTGGGTCCGGCACCAGAGGATCCTCCTCTGCTGTTGGGGTTTGGCAGCAGACAATCCTCTTCCCTGCCTGTATCTGGAAGAAAAGGACCCTCCTCCCTGTTGTGGTCCGGCAGCAGAGGAACCTCCTATGCTCTTGGAGTCCGGTACCAGAGGACCCTCCTCTGCTGCTGTTTTCTGGTACCAGAGGACCCCCCTCTGCTGCTGGGGTATGGCACTAGAAGACCCCCCTCTGCTGCTGGGGTCTGGCAGCAGAGGACCCTCCTTCTGCTGGGTTCCGGCAGCAGAGGACCCTACTCCCTGCTGGGATCCGGCAGCAGAGGACAATCTTCCCTGCTGCAGTCCGGCAGCAGAGAACCTTCCTCTGCTCTTGGTGTCAGGCACAAAAGGACCCCCCCTCAGCTGCTGGGGTCCAGCAAAACAGAACCCTCTATGATCTTAGGCCCGGCACCAGAGGACACCCCTCTCTGTTGGAGTAAACCACCAGAGGTGCCTCGTCTCTGCTGGGGTGGATCAGCAGAAAATCCTCCTCTCTGTCTGGGTCTGGCAGGAGAGGACCCTACACTGCTGCTGCGTCTGACAGCAGAGGACCCTCTTCTTCTGCTGGACCCCAGCAGAGAGGAAGCAGCAGAGAACCATCCTCTCTGCTGGTGTCTAGCATGAGAGGTCCCATCTCTCTGCTGGGGTCCAGCAGAAAGGAAGCAGAAGAGGACCCTCCTCTCGGCTGGAGTCCTGTAGCAGAGGACCTTCCTCTTCTTCTGGGTTCAGCAGCAGAGGACCCTCCTCTCTGCTGTAGTGCAGCACCAGAGGAGCCTTGTCTTCTGCTGTGGTCCAGCAGTAGAGGAAACTCCTCTGTGCTGGGGTCCAGAAGCTGAGAACCCTCCTCTCTGCTGAGTTCCAGCACCAGAGGACCTTCTTCTCTGCTAGGATCCAGCACCAGATGACCATCCTCTCTGTTGGGGTCCAACATCCGAGAACCCTTCTCTATGCTGGCGTCCGGCAGCACAGGACCCTCCTCTCTTTTTGGGTCTGCCAGCAGAGGATGCTCCTCCCTGCTGGGGTCCAGCAGCAGAGGACCTTCATCCATGCTGGAAAGCCTTGGATGAGCATCCCGCACTGAGTGCTGATGGCCACGAGAGGGCGCCCAAAGCCGCCATTCTTTCTTTTCTTTTTTTCTTTTCTTTTCTTTTCCTTTTGTTTGTTTTTTTTTTTTTTTACAGGTTTATTTATTTTATTCCAAAGTCAGATATACAGAGAGGAGGAGAGACAGAGAAGAAGATCTTCCGTCCGATGATTCACTCCCCAAGTGAGCCACAATGGCTGGTGCACGCCGATCCAAAGCCAGGAACCTGGAGCCTCTTCTGGGTCTCCCATGTGGGTGCAAGCTTCCAAAGCTTTGGGCCGTCCTCGACTGCTTTCCCAGGCCACAAGCAGGGATCTGCTTGGGAAGTGGAGCAGCCGGGATTAGAACCGGTGCCCATATGGGATCCTGGGGCTCGTCCAAGGCGAGGACTTTAGTTGCTAGGTTACGGCGCCCGGCCCCAAGCTGCCCTTTCTACCCCTGGTGGGCTCAGGCCTTCTGACCTCTAGACAGTCCAACCTGGGCCATCCTAGGGTGAGGTGGGGGTCACAGACCGTATTCTGGTACACGTGTTGTTGAAAGATCAGGGCTCCTTTAGGAAGTGAGGGCCTACCCCTAAGTGTTCCAGTGTGTTTCCAACATTTTCTTCCAAAAGTTTGAAGGTTTCTGGATGTAGGTTTAAATCTTTTATCCATTTAGATCTGATCTTAGTATATGGTGAGAGATGTGGGTCTATTTTTTTGTTTCTGCAGGCTATCAACCAGTTGTCCCAACAGCATTTATTGAACAGACCTTCCCATTTGCCTGGGTTGTCGTTTGTCTTTTTGTTATGAATGTTATATGTTGTGTATAAACTAAAATTGAAGTGTAGGTGAGGTGGTCACAGAAGGTGGCTGGGAACTCGCATTTACTTTTAACATATTGGTTACTCATTACTATGTCAATTAATTCCATAAAGATGTAGATTTGTGCTGATGGTATGTTGGAGCTTTTAATTTTGCTCGGGATGATACTCTGCTGGCTCTGTCTTCAGACCAGAGAGGGTACACCTAAGAAGCCGTTGAACTTGACTAGACAATAAGATGCTGGACTCTATGTTTCGTATATGCTTGCAATGGGGGAATCTCAACTGAACTTGAACTGTGGTTATGCAACAAGGTGGAGGAATCCACCATGGTGGGAGGGTTTGGGGAGGGGTGGGGAGAATCCCAGTACCTATGAAACTGTGTCACATAATACAATGTAATTAATGAATTTAAAATAAAATTAAAAAAAAAAAAAAGAAAGATCAGGGCTCCAAAGCCGAACAGCCCACATACCAAAGCCGGGGAGGGGTGGAGGACGCTTGGGGCCTAGCATCAGTTCAGGCCTCTGTGATAGGAAGTGTCAGGGTGCCTTTAAGAGCAAGGCACTTAAAGAACCCTGGGAGGTGGTGTCCTATGTCAGCATGCCCACAGGCCCTCAGGGAGCTGGAGTCCAACACCAGCATCTTGGAGGCCCTGAGAGCTGGAGTCCCGCACCTGCGTCCCACAGGACCTCTGTGAGCTGGTATTACACACCAGCCCACTGGGGTTGTACTGTGCCAGATGAGGTCCCGGGAAACCTTACTGCCACCCCCATTCCTTGCAGAGCCCCCTGAGATGCAGGCTCTGGGCATTCTGTGGCAAGTGGAGCATCTCCCTGATGAGCTAACAAGAGGGCTTCATGGACTTTTATTTTTTTTCATTCCAAAGTCCGAGATACAGAGAGGAGGAGAGACAGAGAGGAAGATGTTCCGTCCGACGATTCACTCTCCAAGTGAGCTGCAACAGCCGGTCCCCTCGGCACCCACTCTGCTGGGGCCTCAGCGAGAGGGTCCCCTTCAGAACCACATCCTTCGCTGCTGGGGCCTCAACAAGAGGGTCACCCTCGGAACCGCATCCTTTGCTGCTGGGGCCTCAATGAGAGGGTCACCCTCGGGACCCCCTCTGCTGGGGCCTCAGCGAGAGGGGCAGCCGAAGCCCCACTCCCTCGATGCTGGGATCTTAGAGTGAGGGAACACCGAACCCCCCTCTCTCTCTGCTACGGTCTCAGTGAGAGGGACCCTCGGCCCTCCTTTCTCTCTCTCTCTCTCTCTCTTTCTCTCTCTGCTGACGCCTCAGCAAGAGGTTCCCCTCGGGACCCCCTCTGTGGGGGCTTCAGGGAGAGGGACCATCTGCAGCCCTCTCTCTCTGTTCTTCTCTGATGGGAACTCAGCGCGAGGGTGCCACTTGTACCCCCCCTCTCTCTCTGCCTTGGCCTTAGCGAGAGTGTCCCACTAGGGACCCACTCTGCTAGGACCTCAACGAGAGGGACCCCTGGCGCCCCCTCTGTCTCTGCAGGGGCCTCAGCAAGAGGGTCCCCCTCAGACTCCCTTTCTGTCTCTGCTGTGGCCTCAGCAAGAGGGTCCACTCGGGACCCACTCTGCTTTGACCTCAGTGAGAGGTTCCCCTAGGACCCGCTCTCTCTGCTTGGGCTTCAGGGAGAGAGTCCCACTAGGGACCCACTCTGCTGGGGCCTCAGCGAGAGGGTCCCCCTTGGGACCCACACTCTCTTTCTCTCCTCTGGGGCCTCAGCAAAAGGGTCCCCTTCGGACTCCCCTCTCTCTCTCTCTGCTGGGGACTCAGCGAGAGGGTCCCCCTTGGGACCCACTCTGCTGGGGCCTCAGGGAGAGTGTCACCCTCGGACCCTCCCTCCCTCGCTGCTGGGGCCTCAACAAGAGGGTCCCACTAGGGACAACCTCTACTGGGGCCTCAGCGAGAGGGACCCTTTCTTTGCTGGGGCCTCAGTGAGAGGGAGACTCCCAGCCAGAGCCTTTTATCTCTGCTGGGGCCTCTGCGAGAGGGTACCCCTCGGGACCCCATCTGCTGACTTCTAAGTGACTGGGACCCCCAGAACCCCACTCCCTCCCTGCTGGGGCCTCAGCTAGACGGACCCCCAGAGCCCCTCTCCATCTCTGCTGGGACCTCAGTGAGAGGGTCCCCCTCGGACGCGCCCTCCCTCTCTGCTGCAGCCTCAGCGAGAAGGTACCCCTCGGGACCCCCTCTCCTCAGGCCTCAGGAAGATGGAACCCCTCGGGTACCCCTCCATCTCTGCTGGAGCCTAAGCGAGAGGGTCACCCTCCTGAGCCACTCTACTGCGGCCTCAGCGAGAGGGACTCCCTCAAGACCCCCTCTGCTGGGGCCTCAGTGAGAGGGTCCCCCTAGGAACCCTCTCTGCTGGTGCCAGAGCGAGAGGTTTGCCCTCAGGACCCCCTCTGCTGGGGCCTCAGCGAGATCATCCACCTTGGGAACTCCTCTGCAGGGGCCTCAGCGAGAGGGTCCCCCTTGGTACCCTCTCTGCTTGGGCCTCAGTGAGAGGGACCCTTTGCCCCTCCCTTCCCTCCCGATCTCCTGGGGCATCTGCGAGAAGGTCCATCTCAGGAGCCCCTCTGCTGGGGCCTCAGCGAGAGGAACCCCCGGCGAACCCCTCCCTTGCTGCTGGGGCCTCAGTGAGAGGATCCCCCTCGGGACACCCTCTGCTGGGGCCTCAGCGAGGTGGAACACTGGCGACCCCTCCCTGGCTGCTGGGGCCTCAGCAAGAGGTACTCCTCGGGACCCCTTCTGCTGGGCCCTCAGCCACAGGGACACCTAGAGCCATCTAACCTTTGTGCTGGGGCCTAGGCGAGAAGGTACCCCTCGGGAACCCCTCTGCTGGAGCCTCAGCGAGAGTGTTCCTCTCAGACCCCTCCTCTCTCTCTACTGTGGCCTCAGCGAGAGGGTCCCCCTCGGGACCCCCTCTGCTGGAGCCTCAGCGAGAGAGATCCTCATTACCTAACCCTCTCTCTCTGTTGGGGCCTCAGCGAGAGGGTCCACCTCAGGAACCCCGTCTTCTAGGGCCTCAGTGTGGTGTCCAAGGGTGTCAAGCCTCAGCCTGCCAGGCAGATGGCCTGTGTAGGTGCTTCTTCAAGTCCTGGTTGTTTCCCCTGCAATCAGGCTCCCTGCTGATGATCCTGGGAGAGCAGTGGAGGATGGTGAAGGGGTTGTGCCCCTGTGCCCCGTGAACCTTTATGACATGTGAATGAAGCTCCTGGTTCCTCGGCTTGTCCTGGCCCTGCCATAGCTGGCTCTGGTGGAAGTGAGCCAGCAGATGCAAGAAAGTTTGCTCTGTCTCACTCTCTGTTCCTCTGTGCTTCAAAGCAAGCAGGACAGAGGGATACAGTCAGGCAGGAAGGAAGAGAAAGAAAGCTGCTGGCTTCCTGGGAGGGAGTGTGCTGTGTGCTGTGTACTGTGCTGTGGCTCTAGACTGCTTTTGTCTGCCAACGCGGACCCCAAGGACATGTGTAGTGTTTCAGTCCTGGGACTCCTGTGCAACCTCTCCGAAGTATGTCCTTGAGAGTGAATGTCTCTCAAGCCAGGTTTGTTTCCCTTGTTTGTGCAGTAGAGCCTGGAGGAGCGTCATGCAATGAGTCCTACTGACCACGAGAGGGTGCGCAAAGCTGCCCTTTCTACCCCTGGTTGTCCTTAGTCCTTTTGAGCACAAGAAGGCCCAGCCAGAGCCATCCTAGTGTTAGGTGGGGGTCCATTACAGTGTTCCTGGATATGTGTCGCTGGAAGATTGGGGTCCAAGGCAGAACAGCCCTCATACCAAGGTCCAGGAGGGTTTGGAGGACACTTGTAGCTTTGCATCAGCCTGCGCCTCTGTGCTAGGAAGTGGCTGTGTGCCTTCACCAGCAAGGTACAACCTAGGGCACGGGGAGAAACCTGGGAGCTGGAGTCCCACATCAGCGTGCCCAAGGCCCTCTGAGAGCTGGAGTCCCACATCAGCGTGCCAACAGACCCTCTGGGACCTGGAGTTACACACAGGCTGACAAGCCCTGATTTTTCTCAGATGTGGTCCTCAGAAACATTTACACCACCTCCTTTCCTAACTGAGCAACCCTAGGCAGGCCCTTGGCTTTCTTTACCAAGTGGGGCAGCTCCCTGATGGGCTGCGGAGAGGCCTTCATGTGTTTTTGCATGTGTGGAGTGGCAGTTATGGTGATACAACACGCGGCATTCCTCTGCCTAGCTCGGTGGGTGTGTGCTGTGTGCTGTGTCCTGTGGTTCTAGACTGCTTTTGTCTGCCAATGCAGACCCCAAGGGCATACGTAGGTCTTCTGTCCTGGCACTCCTGTGAAACCTCTTCAAAAAGTGTCCTTGATAGTGAATTTCTCTCAGGCCAGGTTTGATTCCCATGTCTGGGCAGGAGAGACTGGAAGAGTGTCCTGCTGTGAGTTCAACTGTACACAAGAGAGCATGCAAAGCTGCCTTTCTACCCCTTGTGGGCTCAGGCCTTTTGAGCACAAGATGGCCTGGCCCAAGGCATCCTAGCATCAGCTGGTGCTCCCGGACAGTGTTCCTGGACACAGGATGCTGGAATATTGGGGTCAAAGGCAGAACAGCCCGCATACCAAGGTCCAGGAGTGTGTATAGGATGCCTGTGTCCTTGCATCAGCCCAGGCCTCTGTGCTAGGAGGTGGCTGTGTGCCTTCACCAGCAAGGAACATCACAGGGCACTGGGGAAACCTGCGAGCTGGAGTTCCACGTCAGGGCACCCAGAGGCCCTGTGGGAGCTGGAGTCCCACATCAGTCTCTCCAAGGGCCCTCTGAAACATGGAGACTCACATCAGTTTGTCCATGGTCCCTCTGAGAGTTGAAATCCTAGGTCATTGTGCCCACGCACCCTCTGTGTGCTAGTGTCCCACGTCAGTGTGCCCATGGACCCTCTGGGAGCTGGAGTTACTCAACAGCTGACTAGCACTGGTCTTTCGCAGATGAGATCCTTGGAAACATTTACACCACTCTCTTTCCTCACAGAGCACCATTAGGGGCAGGAACTAGGTGTTCTTTAGCAAGTGGTGAAGCTCCCTGATGGGCTGCATAGAGGCCTTTGTGCATTTTTGCATTTGTTGAGTGGCACTTAGTGTGATACACAACTCGGACTTCTTCTGCTTAGCTGGGTGGAATCTGGGCATGTGGGCTCCTAAGCCAGGAGCAGGTGGATGGGTAAGTAAACACCAGAGGTCACCAGTCATCTGGAATAGGAAGTCCCAGGCCTTAGCTGCTGCAAGAGCACCCTGGACATGCATTCTCACTGTCTAGCAGGGATAGTGGATGGGGAGCCACCAAACCTGCAAAAGGGAGGGCCTCCCATGCCATCTTCAAGAATGGGATCACAGGGACCATATTCCATTCTACAAGGCATCATATTAAACATGTGTCGTGTGCATTGGAGGCATGAATTTGGTTCCAGAGTACCCTGTCAAATGCAATTGCCCTCTTGTTCACCAGGGAATGCTTCACCCTATTCCAGGACCATCCTGGATTCAAGACCCTTTCTCCTGCTGCGGACAACCTGTGAACCTTCAGCTGCCACTGGTGTGCCACCTGAACCAAGAAACCCCAACAGCTGACGTGTCTTCTCCACAGAGGCTTTCTCACCAGGAGAGGTAGAGTAGCAGCATGCCTGGATGCCTTGTTGGTGCCCACTGCTGTCTCAGTACGGAACAGCCAAAGTTGTGCCAGCAAGAGGGACAGGTACTTTCACCGGCCTGTTGAAGGAGGTGCTGAAGAAACTGGTAAGGGATGGAGTCGGGTGGTGCGGGTTTTGGTGGTTGGGGAGGGGTCCTAAGGTGTCAAGCCTCAGCCTGTGATGCTTGTGTGCAGTTCAGCTGTATGGGTGCTGCTTCAAGACCTGACAGCATCCTCTGCAGTCCAGCTCCCTGCCGATGGTGCTGGGAGAGCAATGGCGGATGGCGCAGGGGCTTGTGCCCCTGTGGCCCTGTGCCCCTGTGGGAAATGTGGAGGAAGCTCCTGGTTCCAGGCTTGTCCTGGCCCAGCCACATCTGGCTCTGGTGGTGGTCCCTGGGGAAGAGAGGCAGCAGATGCAAGAAAGATTGCTCTCTCTCTCCCTCTCTGTTCCTGTGTGCTCCAAGCAAACAGGACAGATTCAGGCAGGCATTCAAGAAAGCAGAAAGAGAGTGATTGCTATTGGCCTCCTGGCAGGGAGTGTGCTGTGTGCTGTGTGCTGTGCTGTGACTGAAGTCTGCTTTTGTCTGCCAATGCAGACCCCAAGGGTATGCGTATGGCTTCTGTCCTGAGACTTCTGTGCAACCGCTCCAAAGTGTGTCCTTGAGAGTGAATGTCTCTTAGGCTGGGTTTGTTTCCCTTGTTTGTGCAGGAGAGCTTGGAGGAGCGTCCTGCAGTGAATCCTGCTGTGCATGAGAGGACTCATAAGCTGCCCTTTTTCCCCCTGGTTGGCTGAGGCATTTTGAGCAGTAGAAGGTCCAGCCCCAGCCATCCTAGTGTCAGGTGGGAATCCTGGACAGAATTCCTTTATATGTGTCCCTTGAAGATTGGGGTCCAAGGCTGAACAGCCCACATATGAAGGATCAGGAGGGGGTGGAGGACGCTTGTGGCCTTGCATCAGGCTAGGCCTCTGTGCTAGGAAGTGGCTGTCTGTCTTCTCCAGCAAGGTAGAACCTAGGGCACAAGGAGAACTAGAAGCTGGAGTTGCACGTCACGGTCCCCAGAGGCCCTGAGGGATGTGGAGTCCCAGTCAGAAAGCACACGAGCCCCATGGGAGCTGGAATCTCATGTGAGTGTGCACACGGACCCTCTGGGAGCTGGAGTCCCACATCAGTGTGCCCTATGGCCCTGTGGGACCTGGAGTCCCATGTCTGTGTACCCACGAGTCCTCTTGGACCTCGATCCTAATTCAGCATTCCCCAATCCCTGTGGAATCTGGGGTCCCACGTCAGCGTGCCCATGGACCCACTGAGATTGGAATTACACACCAGCTGACTAGCTCTGATGGTTCGCAGATGAGGTACCCAGAAAACTTTCTGGAATCCGGAAGCAGAGGAACCTCCTCCCTGCTGGGGTCCGGCAGCAGAAGACCCTCCCCTCAACTGAGTTCCGGTAACAGAGGACCCTCCTCCATGCTGGGGTCTGGAAGCAGATGACACTCCTCTGCTGCTGGGGTTCGGGACAAGTCGACCCCCCTCAGATGCTGGGTTCTGGTAGCAAAGAATCCTCCTCTCTGCTGGGTTCTGGCTGCAGAGGACCCTCCTCCATGCTGTGGTCTGGAAGCAGAGGACACTCCTCTGCTCCTGGGATCTGGCACCAGAGGATCCTCCTCTGCTGCTGAAGTCCAGCAGCAGAGGATTTTCCTCCCTGCTGGGGTATGGCAGCCGGGGAACCTCCTGCCTTCCGGGGCCCAACAGCAGACTATCCTCCTCTTCTGCGGGACTGTTGCAAAGAGGTTCTCCCCTGCTACTAGACCACAGCAGAGAAGAAGTTGCAGAGGACCCTCCCCTCATGCTGCACCCCAGGGAGAGGACGCAGGAGAATACACTCCTCTTCTGTTGGGGTCCGGCACCAGTGGACTCTCCTCTCTGCTGTACCCCAGCAGAGAGGAAGCTGCAGAGGACACTCCTCTCCGGGTGGGCATCAAACCGAGGAAGCAGTAGAGGACACTCCTGTTCTGCTGGGGTCTGGCAGCAGAGGTCCCTCCTCAGTGTTAGCGCCAGGGAGCATAGGAGCCTCCTCTCCTACTAGGGTCCAGCACCAGAGGACACTCTTCCCTGATGGACTTGGGTCCAGCAGCAGGGTCCCTCCTGCTGCTGGAGTCTGGCAGCAATTTACCCTCCTCTCTGCTGGGGTACAGCAGCAGAGGACCCTACTCTCTGCTGATGTTTGGCACCAGAGCACCCTCTTCTTTGCTGAGGTCTGGGAGCAAAGGACCCTCCTCTCTGCTGGGGTCCGGCAGTGGTGGACCCTCCTCTCTTCTGTGGTCCTGCACCAGAGGATCCTCTTCCACTCCTGGGGTTCCACACCAGAGGACCCACCTCCCTGCTGCTGGGGTCCTGGCCCATAGGACACTCCTCTACTGATGGGGTCTGGCACCAGAGGACCTTCCTCTCTGCTGGCATCCGGTACCAGACGAACCCCCTCTGCTGCTGGCATCCGGTACTGTAGGAACCCCCTCTGCTGCTGGGGTCCATCAGCAGAAGACTAGCTTCTGCTGCTGGTATCCAACAGCAGCGGATCCCCTTCTGCTGCTGTGGTCTGGCAGCAGAGGATGCTGCTCTGCTCCTGGCGTCCCACAGCAGCTGCTCTGCTGCTGTACCCTTGCAGCAGAGGCCTTCCTTTGCTGCTGGACCACAGCACAGAGGAAGTTGCAGAGAGCCCTCGTCCCATACTGGACCCCAAAGAAAGGACGCAGCAGAGGACCTAATCTTGTGATGGCGTCTGGCAGCAGAGGACCCTTCTCTCTGCTGGGGTCTGGTACCAGAGGACACTCCTCAGCTGTTGGGATCCAGCAGGAGAGGACTCCCCTTCTTTGCTGGGTTCCGGAACCATAGGATCCCCCTATGCTTCTGTTGTCTGGCAGCAGAGTACCCCCCTCTATTGCTGTGTTCCAGCACCAGAGGATCCCCCTCTGCTGCTATTGTCTGGCAGCGGAGGACACCCACTCTGCTGCTGGCATCCAGAACCAGAGTACCCCTCTCTGCTGCTGTGGTCTGGCAGCAGAGGACCTTTCTCCCTTCTGAGGTCCTGCACCAGAAGACCCTACTAGGTTGCTCGTGTCGGGCACCAGAGGACCCAACTCTGCTGCTGGGGTCCGGCCACAAAGGTCCTTCCTCCTTGCTGTGGTACGGCAGCAGAGAACCCTCCTCCCTGCTCGGGTACGGCAGAATAGGACCATCCTCTGCTGCTGGGGTCCGACACCAGAGGACACCCCTCTCTGCTGAGGTCCGAAACCAGAGTACCCTAGTCTCTGCTGGGGTCGAGCAGCAGGGACCCTCCTTACTCCTGGGGTCCAGCAGCAGAGGACGCTACTCAGCTGCTGGGTTCATACAGCAGAGGACCCTCCTGCCATCTGGGGTCCGACAGCCGATGACCCTCGTTTGCTTCTATTCCAGCATCAGAGGGCCTCCTCTGCTGCTCGGGTCTGGCATCAGAAGACTCCTCTCTGCTGGGGTCCGGCAGCAGAGGCCCCTCCTCCCGGCTGGGGTCAGGCACAGAGGACCATCCTCTCTGCTGAAGACTAGTATGAAAGACCCTCCTCTCTGCTGTGGTCCTACAGCAGAGGACCCTCCACTGCTGTTGTGTCTGGTAGCAGAGCACCCTCCTCTGCTTAGGAACCCCAGCAGAAAGGAAGCAGCAAAGGACCCTACTCTCTGCTTTGGTCCAGCAGCAAAGGACCCTCCTCTCTGCTGTGGCACAGCAGAGAGAAAGCAGAAGAGGAACCTTTACTCAGCTGGGGTCCCGCAGCAGAGGACCTTCCTCTTCTGCTGTGTTTCAGCAGCAGAGGATTCTCCTGCATCTGGACCCCAGCGGTGAGGTAGCAGAAAAGGACCCTCCTCTGCTGGACTCTTGCAGCAGAGGACCGTCCTCTGCTCCTGGACGACAGAAGAGGGGAAGTTTCAGAGGACCATTGTTGCCTACTGGACCCCAAAGAGAGGACACTGCAGATAACCCTACTCTTCTACTGGGGTCCAGCACCAGAGGACCCTCCTCTGCTTCTGGACCACAGCACAGAGGAAGTTGAAGAGGACCCTCGTCGCCGACTGGGTCCCAAAGAGAGGAAACAGCAGGTGACCCTCTTCTAATGGTGTTCGGCAGCAGAAGACCCTCCTCTGCTGCTAGTTTCTGGCAACAGAAGACCCCCCTCTATTGCTGAGGTCCAGCACCAGAGGACTCCCCTTTGCTCCTGGTATCCTACAGCAGAGAACCCTCCTTCTGCTGGTTTCCTGCAGCAGAGGACCCTCCTCTGCTGCTGGAGTCTGGAAGCAGAGGTCCTCCCTCTGCTGCTACTGTTTCTGGCAGCAGAGGACCCCTCACTGCTTCTGGGTTCTGGCACCAGAGGACCCCCCCTGCCGGGGACCAGCACCAGAGGAATCACTTGTACTGCTGTGGTCCGGTACCCGAGGACTCTCTTCTCCTGCTGGGGTCGAGCAGCAGAGGGCCTTCCACTCTGCTGGGTTCCAGCACCAGAGAACCGCCTTCTGCTGCTGGCGTGCAGCAGCAGAGAACCCCCTCTGCTCTTGGGTCTGACACCAAAGGACCCACCTCTGCTACTGGGTCTGGCAGCAGAGGAACCCCCTCTTCTGCTGGTGTCCGGGAGTGAAGGTCCTCCCTCTGCTGCTGTGGTCGGGCACCAGAGGACCCCCTCAGCTGTTGGGGTCTGGCACAGAGGACCCCCCTGTATTCCTGGGGTCTGGCAGCAGAGGACCTTCCTTCTGCTGTGTTCTGGCAGCAGAGGACCCTCCTTCTGCTGGGTTCCGGCAGCAGAGGACCCTCCACTCTGCTGGGGTCCAGCACCAGAGGATCGCCTTCTGCTGCTGGGTGTGGCCGCAGAGAACCCCCTCTACTCTTGGGGTCCAACACCAAAGGACCCTTCTATGCTACTGGGTCTGGCAGCAAAGGACCCTCCTTCTGTTGGGTCTGGCAGCAGAGGACCCCCCTCTTCTGCTGGTGTCCAGGAGTGGAGGTCCTCCCTCCTCACTGCTGTGGTCCGGCACCAGAGGATCCCCCTCAGCTGTTGGGGTCAGGCACCAGAGGACCCCCCTCTCTGCTGAGGTCCAGCCAAAGAGAACCCCCTCTGCTGCTTGGGTCGGGCACCAGAGGACACCCCTCTCTGCTTGGGCCCAGCACCAGAGGACCCTCCTCTCTGCTGGGGTGGAGCAGCAGAATACCCTCCTCTCTGCTGGGGCCTGGCATTAGAAGACCCTCCACTGCTGCTGCGTCCAACAGCAGAGGACCCTTCTCTTCTGCTGGACCCCAGCTTAGAGGAAGCAGCAGAGGACCATCCTCTCTGCTGGTGTCTAGCATGAGAGGACCCTTCTCTGCTAGGGTGCAGCAGAAAGGAAGCAGCAGAGGAGGTTCCTCTCAGCTGGAGTCCTGCAGCAGAGAACCCTCCTATTCTTTCCTGTTCCAGCAGCAGAGGACCCTCCTCTCCTGCTGTCAGAACCCAGCAGCAGAGCAGCGTCATCTCCTGCCTGACACAGCAGAGAGGAGGGTTCTCAGCTGCTGAACCCCAGCCTAGAGGAGTCTCCTCTGCTACAGGACCACAGCAGAGAGGAAATTGCACAGGACACTCATCTCCTGCTGGACCCCAAAGAGAGGACAAAGCACAGGACCCTAATCTTCGGCTGGGATCCGACAGATGAGGACCCTGTTTCTGCTGGATTCCTGCATCAGAGGACCCTCCTCCCTGCTGGGGTCCGTCAGCAGAGGACCCTCTTCTGCTGCTCGGGTCCGGCACCAGCGGACCTCCTCTGCTGCTGGCGTCCGGCACCAGAAGATCCCCCTCTGCTGTTGGGGTCCAGCACCAGAGGACCTCCGTATGCTCCTGGGGTCTGGCAGCAGAGAACACTCCTTCTGCTGGGTTCCTGCAGCAGAGAACTCCCCTCTGCTGCTAGGGTCTGGCACCAGAGGAACACCTTGTTCTGCTGTGGTGCGGTACCCGAGGACTCTCCTCTCCTGCTGGGGTTCAGCAGCAGAGGACCTTCCACTCTGCTGGGGTCCAGCACCAGATTATCGCCTTCTGCTGCTGGTGTGCGGCAACAGAGAACCCCCTCTGTTCATGGGTCCGACACCAAAGGACCCGCCTCTGCTACTGGGTCTGGCAGCAGAGGAATCCCCTCTTCTGCTGGTGTCTGGGAGTTGAGGTCCTCCCTCTGCTGCTGTGGTCGGGCACCAGAGGATGCCCCTCAGTTGTTGGGGTCTGCCACCAGAGGACCCCCCTCTGTTTCTGGGGTCTGGCAGCAGAGGACCTTCCTTCTGCTGTGTTCTGGTAGCAGAGGACCCTCCTCCCTGCAGGGATATGGCAGCAGAGGACCCTCCACTCTGCTGCTCTGGTGTGGTACCAGATGACGCTCCCCTGTTGCTGGGGTCCGGCAGTAGAGGACCATCGTCCCTGCTGAAGTTCGCAATGAGAGAACCCTCCTCCCTGCTGTGGTCCGGCTGCAGAAGACCCTGCTCTGTTGGTGGGGTCTGGCACCAGAGGACCCCCTCTCTTGCTGGTGTCCAGCACCACATGACCCTCCTCTGCTGCTGCAGTCTGGCAGCAGAGGACCCTCCTTCTGCTGGGTTCCGGCAGCAGAGGATCGCCTTCTGCTGCTGGGGTGCGGCAGCAGAGGACCCACCTCTGTTGCTGGACCCCAGTGGAGAGGTAGCAGCAAAGGACCCTCCTCTCCTGCTGGACCCCTGCAGCAGAGGACCTGCCTCTGCTGCTGAACCACAGCATAGGGGAAGTTGCAGAGGAACCTTGTTCCCTACTGGACCCCAAAGAGAGGACACGCAGAGGATCCTACTCTTCTACTGGCGTCCTGCAGCAGAGGACCCTCCTCTTCTGCTGGGTTCCAGCAGCAGAGGACCCTCCTCTCTGCTGTGGTCCGGCAGCAGAGGACCCTCCTCTCTCCTGATGTCAGGCAGCAGAGAGCCTCTTGTGCTGCTGGATTCCGGCAGCAGAGAACCCCCTTTTGCTGCTGTGTTCTAGCAGCAAAGAACCCCCCTCTGCTGTTGGGTTTCGGTACCAGAGGACCCCCTTGTCCTGCTGGGGTTTGGTAGCAAATGACACTCCTTATGCTGGGTTCTGGCAGCAGACAACACCCATGTTCTGCTGGGGTCCAACAGCAGAATTCCTCCCTCTGCTGTTGGTGTCTGGAAGCACAGGACTCCCCTCTCATGCTAGGGTCCGGCACCAGAGGACCCCCTCTGCTACTGGGGTCTGGCAGCAGAGGACCCTTCTTCTGCTGGATTCCTGCAGCTGAGGACCCTCCTCCCTGCCTTGGTACGGCAGCAGAGTCCCTCCTCTCTGCTGGGATCTGGCACAACAACGCCCTACACTCTGCTGGCATCCAACAACAGAGAACCCTCCTCTGTTGCTGGGGGTCCATCAACAGAGGACACTATTCTCTGCTGGGGTCCAGCACCAGAGGACCCTCCTCTCAGCTTGCTCGAGCAGCAGAAGACCTTCATCTCTGCTTGGGCCCGGCAGCAAAGGACAATCCTCTACTGCTCAGGTCAGACAGCAGAGGACACTCCTCCCTGCTGTGGTCTGGCAGCAGAGGACCCTCCTCTGCTTTTGAGGTCTGGCACCAGAGGACATCCCTCTCTGCTGGGGTCCAGCAACAGAGGATCTTTCTCTGTGCTGGGGTGTTTCACCAGATGACACCCCTCTCTGCTGGGGTCCAGCACAGGACGACCCTCCTACGTGCTGGAGTCCCCCAGCAGAGCACCCTCCTCTCCTGGGGTCTAGCACGAGAGGACCCTCCTTCCCTTCTGGGGTCCTGCAGTGCAGGACCCTGCTCTCTGCTGGGGTCTGGCAGCAGAGTACCCTACTCTGTGCTGTGATCCCGCAACAGTGACCCCCCCCTTCTGCTGCTGGTGTCCGGCACCAGAAGACCCTCCTCTGCTGCTGGGACTGGCAGAGAACCATTCTCCCTGCTGTTTTACGGCAGAACAGGGTGCTCTACTGCTGCTGGGGTCTGGTAGCAGAGGACCCTTCACTCTGTAGGACCCCAGCAGAGAGGCGAGTCCTCTGCTGCTTCCTCTCTGCTGGGGTCCGACAGCACCAGAGGACCCTCCACTGCTGCTGGGGTCTAGCATCAGAGTACCCCCCTCTGTAGCTTGGTTCCGGCACCAGAGGACCCACCTCTGCTGATGGTGCTGGCAGCAGAGGACCCTATTTCCTGCTGTTTTCCAGCACCAGAGCACCCTGCTCTGCTGCTGGGGTCAGGAAACAGAAGACCCTCTTCTCTGTTGGATGCCAGCAGAGAGATAGCAGCAAAGGAGCCACCTCTCTGATGGTTTCCGGCAGCAGAAGACCCTCCTCTGTACTGGGCCGAGCAGCAGAGGACCATCGTCCCTGCTGAGGTCCAGAAGAATGAACCCTCCTCCCTGCTGTGGTCCGGCAGCAGAGGACCACCCTCTGCTGCTCTGGTGCAGCAGCAGAGGACCCCCTCTCTGCAGGGGTCTAGCACAAGAGGACCCTCTTCTCTGCTGGGGTCCATCACCAGAGGAAGCAGCACAGGAACCTCCACTCTGCTGGGGTCCTGCAGCAGATGACACACCACTTCTGCTGGGTTTAAGCAGCAGAGTTCCTACTCTCCTGCGGGACACCTGCAGCATAGGACCCTCCTCTGCTGCTGGACCCCAGCAGAGAGGAAGTACAGAGGACACTCAACTCCTGTTCGACCCCAAAGAGAGGATGCGGCAGAGGAACCTCCTCTTCTGTTGGGGTCCGGCAGCAGAGGACCATGCTCTCTGCTGGGGTCTCGCAGCAGAGAACACTCCTCTCTGCTGGGGTCTGGCAACAGAGGACCCTACTCCCTGCTGGGGCCTGGCAGCCGAGGACCCACCTCCCTGCTGGGGTTCAGCAGTGGAGGACCCTTCTCTGCTGCTGGGGTCCGGCAACAGAGGAAACTCATTCCTGCTGTGTTCCGGCAGCAGAGGATTCTCCTTCCTGCTGGATTCGGACAGCAGAGGAACCTCCTCTGCTGAAGGAACATAGCAGAGATAAAGCATCAGATGACCCTCTTCTCTTCTGGGGTCCATCATCAGAGACCCTGCTTTCTGCTGGACCCCAGCACAGAGGAAGCCACAGAGCACAATCCTCTCTGCTGTGGTACAACAATAGAGTACCCTCCTCTCTGCTGGGGTCCGGCAACAGAAGACCCTCATCTGCTGCTGATGTCCAGCAGCAGATGCCCATCCTCTGCTTTTGGTGTCCGGCAGCATAAGACACTCCTCTCCGTTGGACCCCATCAAAGAGGAATCAGCAGAGGACCATCCTCTCTACTGGGGTACAGCAGTATAGGACCCTCCTCTCTATTGAGGTCCATCCCCAGAGGATCCGCCTCTCTGCTGCGGTCCAGCAGAGAAGAAGCAGTAGAGGACCCTCCTCTATGCTGGCGTCCGGCAGCAGAGGACCCTCTTGTTCTGCTGGGGTCCGGCAGCACAAGATCCTCCTCTCTGCTGCTGCCTGGCACCATAGGTTCCCCCTCACTGCTGTTTTCCTGCAGAGAGAAAGGAGCAGAGTACAATCCTCTTCTGTTGGGCAATAAAGAAGGAAGCAGCAGGGGACCCTCCTGTTCTGCTGGGTCTGGCAACAGGGGACCCTCCTTCCTTCTGTGGTCCGGCAGCAGATGACACTCGTCCCTGCGGGGTCCGGCAGCAGAGGACCGTCCTCTGTGCTGGGTCCGGCAGCAGAAAACTTCCCTCTTCTGCAGGGATCCGGCACCAGAGAACACCCCTCTGCTGGGGTCAGGCAGCAGAGGGTCCTACTCTACTGCTGGGTTCCGGAAAAATGGGACCCTCCTCTCCGTTCGACCCCAGTGGAGAGGAATCAGCAGAGGACCGTCCTGTCTGCTGGAGTCCAGCAGTAGAGTACTCTCCTCTCTGCTGGGGTCCAGCACCAGAGGACTCTCCTCACTGCGGGTGTCCAGCATAGACGAAGCAACAGAGGACCCTCCTCTCTGCTGGGGTCCAGCAGAAGAAGACCCTCTTCTTTACTGGGGTCCGGCACCAGATTACACTCCTGTATTGCTGGGGTACCGCTGCAGAGGACCCACTTCCCTGCTGGGGTCTGGCAGCAGTGGACACTCCACTTTGCCTTGCTTCCAGCAGCTGAGGACCCTCCTCTCCTGCTGAACCCCTGCAGAAGATGACCCTCCTCTGCTGCACGACCTCAGCAGAGAAGAAGTTCTAAAGGACCCTCGTTACCTCAAGGACTTCAAAGAGAGGCCACAGCAGAGGACCCTCCTCTTCTGTTGTGATCGGGGAGCAGAGGACCCTCTTCTTCTGCTGGGGTCCGGCAACAGAGGACCCTTCGCTCTGCTGGGTCCAGGAGCAGAGGACCCACTCACTGCTGGGGTCCGGAAGCAGTGGACCTCCTCTGCTGGACCCCAGCAGGGAGGAAGCAGCAGAGAACCCTCCTCTCTTCTGTGATCCAGCACCAGAGGACACTCCTCTCTGCTCTGCCAAAACAAAGAGGAAGCAGCAGAGTACCCACCTCTCTGCCTGGGTTCGGCACCATATGACGTTCCTCTCTGCTGGGTCTAGCACATGAGGACCCTCGTCTGTGCTAGGGTCCAGGGAGTAAAATGCTGCAGAGGACCCTTCTCTCTGCTGGAGTCCAGCAGCCAAGGACCCTCCTATCCTGCTGAACACCAAAGAGAGGAAGCAGGAGAGGACCTCTCTGCTGGGGTCAGGCTCCAGAAGACACTCCTTCCTACCGGGGACAGGCAGCTGAGGACCCTCGTCTCTGCTGGGGTACAGCAGAAGAAGACCCCCCTCTGCTGCAGGTGTTCGGCATCAGAGTACCCTCCCCTCTGCTGGGGACTGGCTGCAGAGGACCCTGTTCTCTGCTGTGTTCCTGCAGCAAATGAGCCTCCTCTCTGCTAGGGTCTGACAGTAGTGGAATCTCTCTCTGCTGGGTTCCGGCACCAGAGGATCCTCCTCTGCTGCTGGGGTCCGGTACAACAGGACCATCCTCCCTGTTGTTGTCCAGCACCAGAGGACCGTCCTCTGCTCCTAGGGTCCTGCATCAGAGTACCCTCCTCTGCTGCTTGTGTTCGGCACCAAAAGACTACCCTCTCTGCATGGGTCCTGCAGCACAGGACCCTCAACTGCTGCTGGGGCCCGGCACCAGAGGATCCCCCTCTCTAATTGGGTCTTGCAGCAGAGGACCCTCCTCACTGCAGGGGTCCAGCAGCAGAGGACCCTCCCTCTGCTCATGTCCGGCACCACAGGAACCACCTCCCTGCTGGCGTGTGGTACCAGATTACCCTCCTCTGCTCCTGGGGTCCGGCACCAGAGGACCCCCCTCTCTGATTGGATCCAGCAGCAGAGGACCCTCCTCACTGCTGGGGACCAGGAGCAGAGGACCTTCCTCTCTGCTGGGGTCTGGCAACAGATGACCCTCCTGTCTGCTGTAGTGCAACACCAGAGAAGCTTCGTCTTCTGCTGTAGTCCAGCAGCAAAGGAAACTCCTCTCTGCTGGGGTCCAGAAGCAGAGCACCCTCCTCTCTGCTGAGTTCCAGCACCAGAGGACCTTCTTCTCTGCTAGGATTCCAGCACCAGAAGACCCTCCTATCTGTTGGGTCCAACATCCGAGAATCCTCCTCTATGCTGGCTTCCGGCAGTAGAGGACCCTCTTTTCTGCTGGGGTCCTGCAGCACAGGACCCTCCTCTCTTTTTGGGTCTGCCAGCAGAGGACGCTCCTTCATGCTGGGGTCCGGCAGCAGAGGACCTTCATCCATGCTGGAGAGCCTTGGATGAGCATCCTGCACTGAGTGCTGGTGGCTACGAGAGGGCGCCCAAAGCCGCCGTTCGTTCTTTCTTTTCTTTTTTTCTTTTCTTTTTTACACATTTATTTATTTTATTCCAAGGTCAGATATACAGAGAGGAGTAGAGACAGAGAGGAAGATCTTCCGTCCGATGAGTCACTCCCCAAGTGAGCCACAATGGCTGGTGCACGCTGATCCAAAGCCAGGAACCTGGAGCCTCTTCTAGATCTTCCATGTGGGTGCAAGTTTCCAAAGCTTTGGGCAGTCTCTACTGCTTTCCCAGGCCACAATCAGGGATCTGCTTGGGAAGTGGAGCATCCGGGATTAGAACCTGTGCCCATATGGGATCCCAGCGCGTTCAAGGCGAGGACGTTAGTTGCTAGGCTACGGCGCTGGGCCCCAAGCTGCCCTTTCTACCCCTGGTGGGCTCAGGCCTTCTGACCTCTAGACAGTCCAACCCGAGCCATCCTAGCATCAGGTGGGGGTCCCGGACAGTATTCTGGTACACGTGCTGTTGAAAGATCAGTGCTCCAAGGCCGAACAGCCCACATATCAAAGCCCGGGAGGGAGGAGGACGTTTGGGGCCTAGCATCAGCCCAGGCCTCTGTGATAGGAAGTGTCAGGGTGCCTTTAACAGCAGGGCACTTAAAGAACCCTGGGAGATGGAGTCTCACATCAGCATGCCCACAGGCCCTCAGGGAGCTGGAGTCCCATGCCTGCGTCCTCAGAGCCCTCTGAGAGCTGGTGTTAAACACCAGCCCACTGGGGTTGTACTTGGCCAGATGAGGTCCCGGGAAACCTTACCGCCACCCCCATTCTTGCAGAGCACCCTGAGATGCAGGCTCCGGGAATTCTTTGGCAAGTGGAGCAGCTCCTTGATGGGCTGCCAACAGGGCTTCATGGACCTTGTATTTTTTATTACAAAGTCCGAGATACAGAGAGGAGGAGAGACAGAGAGGAAGATCTTCCGTCCAATGATTCACTCTCCAAGTGAGCCGCAATGGCTGGTGCACGCCAATCCGAAGCTGGGAACTTGGAACCTCTTCCGGCTCTTCCATGTGGGTGCAGGGTCCCAAAGCTTTGGGCCGTCCTCGACTGCTTTGCCATGCCACAAACAGGGAGCTGGATGGGAAGCGGAGCAGCTGGGATTAGAATCAGTGCCCATATGGGATCCCGGTGCGTTCAAGGCAAGGACTTTGGCCACTAGGCCACGCTGATGGGCCCCGGCTTCATGTATTTTTGCATGTGTTGGGTGGTGGTTAGGGTGATACACTACTCTGCCTGCCTTGGCCTAGCTGAGTGGTGTCTGGGCATGTGGGCTCCTAAGCCAGGAGCCAGGTGGATGGGCAAGTAGGCACCAGAGGTCACCAGCCATCTGCAATAGGAAGTCCCAGGCCCTAGCTGCTAAAGAAAGCATCCTGCAACATGCAGCCCTACTGCCCAGCACATATGATGATGGCTGGGGAGCCACCAAGGCCTGCACAAGGTAGGGCTTTCAGGGCCTGTGCTTCCTGCACACAACAGGGTGCACAAAGCTGCCATTCCTATCTCTAGCTAGCACTTGAGGGGTCAGCCATCCCTGTCATGTGCTTTGGAGGCAGGAATTTGGCCTCACAGCCTCCAGCCAGATGCTGCTGCCCTCTTGTTCACCAGGGAGTGCTTCACCCTCCTCCATGGATCCTTCTGGATTCAAGACTCTTCCTCCTGCTGGTCAGCTGTGGACCGTCGGCCGCTGCTGATGTGCCATCTTCCACAAGACATCCCAACAGCTGACATCTGTTCTTCACAGAGGTCCTTCTCCCCAGGACAGGTAGAGTAGCAACATGCCTGGATCCCTCATCTGTACTGGCTGCTCTCACAGCACGGAACAGCATAAGTTGTGCAAGCCAGGGGGACAGGCACCTTCAGCAGCCTGGTGAAGGAGCTGCTGAAGGGTCCAGCAAGGATTGGTGTGGTGTGGTGTGTGTTGTGTGTAGTGTGGTGTGGTGTGGTGTGGTGCAGGGAATTGTCCCAGTGGGTCAAGCCTCAGCCTGCCATGTGGATGGCCTGTATGGGTGCTGCTTCAAATCCTGGCTGCTTCCCCTGCAGTCCAGCTCCCTGCCAATCCTCCTGGGAGAACAGCGGAGGATGCTGCAGGGGCTTGTGCCCCTGTGCCCGTGTGCCCCTGTGCCCCTTTGGGAGATCTGGAGGGAGCTCCTGGTTCCTGGGCTTGTCCTGGGTCTCAGCGAGATGGTCCTCGTCGGACCCCCATCTCTCTCTATCTGGGCTTCAGCTAGTGGGACCACCTCGGACCCCTTCCTCGCTGCTGGGGCCCCAGTGAGAGGGTCCCCCCTGGAATCCCTCTGCTGGGGCCTCAGAGAGAGGGACCCCCAGTGCAAACTACACTCTCTGCTGGGGCCTCAGAGAGACAGATCCTCAGAGCACGACCCTCTCTCTGTGTTGGAGACTCAGCCAGAGGGTCCCCCTCAAGACCCCGTCTTCTGGGGCCTCAGTGAGAGGGATTCCTGAGTCCCACACTCTCTCTGCTGGGTCCTCCGCGAGAGGGTCCCCCTGGGAACCACCTCTCCTGGGGACGCATGAGAGGGAACCCCTCGGGACCCCCTCTGTTGGGGAATCAGAAAGGGGGAACCCTGGCGACCATTCTCTCTCTGCTGGGGCCTCAGCGAGAGGATCCCACTTGAGAATCCCTCTGCTGGGGCCTCAGCGAGGGGGAACCCCGGCAACCCCCTTTGCTTGGGCCTCAGCTAGAGGGATATCCGGAGCCACCTAACCTCTCTGTTGGGGCCTAGGCGAAAAGGGACCACTCGGGACCCCCTCTGCTGGAGCCTCAGCGAGAATGTCTCCCTCGGGACCCCCTGTGTTGGGGCCTCCGTGAGGGGGAACCCTCGCGACCCCTCCCTCTCTGCTGGGGCCTCAGCGAGCGGGAACCCCGGTGACCCCCTTTGCTTGGGCCTCAGCTAGAGGGACACCCGGAGCCACCTAACCTCTCTGCTGGGGCCTAGGCGAGAAGGTACCACTCGGGACCCTCTTTGCTGGGGCCCTAGCGAGATGGACCCCCGGAGCCCCCATCCCTCTCTGTTGATGCCTCAGCAGGAAGGTCTCACTCGGGACCCTCTCTGCTGGAGCCTCAGCTAGAGTGTCCCCCTCGGACCCTTCCTATCTCAATGCTGTGGCCTCAGTGAGAGGATTCCACTCGGGACCCTCTATGCTGGGGCCTCAGCGAGATGGTCCCCCCAGACCCCCCTCTCTCTCTGCCTGGGCCTCAACGAGAGAGATCATCAGAGCCCGACCCTCTCTCTTTTGGGGACTCAGGCAGAACGTCCCCCTCAGGACCCCGTCTTCTGGGGCCTCAGTGAGAGGGACCCCTGAGACCCACTACCTCTCTGCTGGGTCCTCTGTGAGAGGAACCCCAGAGCCCCACTCACTCGATGCCGGGGCCTCAGTGAGATGGACTCACAACCACCCCCTTTCTCTCTCTCTCTCTGATGGGGCGTCAGCGAGAATGACTCAAAACCACCCCCTTTCTCTCTCTCTCTCTGATGGGGCCTCAGCGAGAGGGTTCTCTCGGGATCCCATCTGTTGGGGCCTCATCGAGAGGGACTCCCTTGAGACCCCCTCTGCTGGGGTTTCAGCGAGAGGGTCGCCAATACCCCCCTCTGCTGCTGCGACCTAAGTGAGAAGGACTCCCAAGCACCCCTCCATCTCTGCTGGGGCCACAGCGAGAGAGTCCCCAGCGGGACACCCCCTCCCTCTCCGCTGGAACCTAAGCTAGAAGGTACCCCTCGGAACCCCCCTCTGCTGGGGTCAGCGAGAGGTTCCTTCTCAGACCCCCCTTTCTCTCTGCTGGGGCCTCAGTGAAAGGGTCACCCTGGGGAACCACTCTTCTGGGGCCTCAGCGAGACGGACCCCCGAGCACCCCTCCATCTCTGCTGGAGCCTCAGTAGGAAGGTCCCCCTCGGGACCCCCTCTCCTCAGGCCTCAGGAAGAGGGTCCCCCTCGGATACCCCCTCCATCTCTGCTGGGGCTTCATCGAGAGGAACTCCCTTGAGACACCCTCTACTGGGGCCTCAGCGAGAGGGTTTCCCAGCGCCCCCTCCCTCGCTGCTGGAGCCTCAGCGAGAGGGTCTCCATAGGGACCCCCTCTGTTGGGGCCTCAGAGAGAGGGACACTTGACATCCCCCCTCTCTCTTTGCTGGGGCCCAGAGAGAAGTTAGCACTTGGACCCGCCCTTCTCTCTGCTGAGGCCTCAGGAAGTGGGACCCTCGCCCCCCTCTCTCTGCTGGGGCCTCAGTGAGGGACCCCCTAGGGACCCCCTCTGCTGGGGCCTCAGCGAGAGGGACCCCTGGCGACTCCTCCCTCACTGCTGGGTCTCAGCAAAAGAAACCACTCGGGACCCCCTGTACTGGGGCCTCAGCGAGATTGTCCACCTTGGTACCTCCTCTGCTGGGGCCTCAACGAGAGGGTCCCCCTCGGACCGCACATCTCTGTCTGCTGGGACCTCAGCGAGGGTGTCCCCCTCGGGACCCCCTCAGCTGGGGCATCAGCAAGAGGAACCCTCGTCCTCCTCTCTCTCTCTCTCTGTTTCTGCTGGTGCCTCAGCGAGAGGGTCCCACTCCGAACCCATTTTGCTGAGGCCTCAGCGAGAGGGACCCTCGTCCTCCTCTCTCTCTCTCTCTGTTTCTGCTGGGGCCTCAGCGAGAGGGTCCCCCTCGGGACTCCACTGCTAGGGACTCAGCAAGAGGGACCACCACAGCCCACCTACCTAGCTGCTGGGGCCTCAGTGAGAGGGTCACCCTGGGGAGCCCCTCTGCTGTTGCCTCTGTGAGAGTGTGTTCCTCGGACCCTCCCTCTCTCTGCTGGGGCCTCTGTGAGAAGGTCCCACTCGGGACAACCTCTGCTGGGGCCTCAGCGAGAGGGAACGTTTCTCTGCTGGGGCCTAAGCGAGAATGATCCTCCCAGCCAGAGACTCAATCTCTGCTTGGGCCTCTGAGAGAGGGTCCCTTTCGGGACCCCACCTGCTGGGGCCTAAGCGATAGGAACCCCCAGATCACCCTCCCTCACTGCTAGGGCCTCAGTGATACTGACCCCAGCTCCCCTCCATCTCTGCTGGGACCTCAGTGAGAGGGTCCCCATTTTACGCCCCCTCCCTCTCTGCTGGAGCCTCAGTGAGAAGGTACCCTTCAGGGCCCCTCTGCTGGGCCTCAGGAAGAGGGTCTACCTCGGACACCGCCTCTGTCTCTGCTGGAGCCTCAATGAGAGGGTGACCCTCTGGAGCCCCTCTGCCTGGGCTTCAGCTAGAGGGACCCCCGGCAACCCCTCTCTTGCTGCTGGGGCCTCAGCAAGAGGGTCCTCCTCTGGAATCCCTCTGCTGGGGCCTCAGCGAGAGGGACCCCTGGTGCCACCTACCCTCTCTGCTGGGTTCTCAGCGAGAGGATACCCCTCAGGACCCCCTGTGCTGTGGCCTCAGTGAGATGCACCCCCGGAGTCCCCTCCTTATCTGCTGGGGCCTCAGGGTGAGGGTCACCTTCGGACCCTCCCACCCTCACTGCTGGGGCCTCAGCAAGAGGGTCCCACTCGGGACAACCTCTACTGGGGCCACAGCAAGATTGGCCCCCGCGGGACCCCGTCTGCTGGGGCCTCAGCGAGAGGGACCCTTTCTTTGCTGGGGCCTCAGTGAGAGGGACCCTCCCAGCCAGAGCCTCAATCTCTGCTGGGGCCTCTGAGAGAGGTTGCCCCTCGGGACCCCGTCTGCTGCGGCCTAAGCGAGTGGGACTCCCAGAGCCCTCCTATATAGCTGCTGGGGCCTCAGCGAGACGAACCCCCGAGCACCCCTCCATCTCTGCTGGGACCTCAGTGACAGCGTCCGCCTCGGACACGCCCTCCCTCTCTGCTGGAGCCTCAGCAGGAAGGTAACCCTCAGTACCCCATGTTCTCGGGCCTCAGGAAGAGGGTACCCCTCTCATATAACCCCTCTGTCTCTGTTGGAGCCTAAACAAGTGGGTCACACTCTGGAGCCCCTCTGCTGGGCCTCAGCGAAAGGGACCCCGGTGCTCCCCTCCCTCGCTGCTGGGGCCACAGAGAGAGGGTCACCATGGCAACCCCCTCTGCTGGGTCCAGAGCGAGAGGTTTTCCCTCGGGACCACCTCTGCTGGTGCCACAGTAAGATCGTCCACCTTGGGACCTCCTTTGCTGGGGCCTCAGCAAGAGGGTCCCCCTTGAGACCCACTCTGCTGGGGTTTCAGGGAGAAGGTCCCCGTCGGACCCTCCCTTCCTTGCTGCTCGGGCCTCAGCGAGAGGTTCCCCCTCGGGACCCAGTCTGCTGGGGCTTCAGGGAGAAGGACCATCAGCCGCCCCTCCCTCTCTCTCTCTCTCTCTCTACCTGCTGGGGCCTCAGCGAGAAGGTCCTGCTCGGGACCCACTCTGCTGGGGCCTCAGTGAGAGGGACCCTTGGCCCCCCAATCCCCTCCCTATCTGCTGGGGCATCTGCAAGATGGTCCATCTCGTGAGCCCCTCTGCCTGGGTCTCAGCGAGAAGGTCCTCCTCAGACCCCCCTCTCTCTGTACCTGGGCTTCAGCTAGTGGGACATCCGGCAACCCCTTCCTCGCTGCTGGGGTGTCAGCGAGAGAGACCCCCTCGGAACCCCTCTGCTGGGGCCTCACTGAGAGAGATACTCAGAGCCCAAGCCTCTCTGTGTTGGGGACTCAGCCAGAGGGTCCCCCTCAAGACCCCGTCTTCAGGGGCTTCAGTTAGAGAGAACCCTGAGTCCCACACTCTCTCTGCTGGGTCCTCCGCAAGAGGGTCCCCCTGGGGAACACCTCTCCTGGGGCCTCAGCAAGAGAGACCACCTTGGGACCCCCTCTGATGGGGACTCAGTGAGGGGGAACCCTGGCAACCCCTCCCTCTCTGCTGGGGCCTCAGCGAGACGGTCCCCCTTGTTACCCCCTCTGCAGGGGCCTCAGCGAGGGGGAACCCCGGCTACCCCCTTTGCTTAGGCCCCAGCTAGAGGGACATCCGGAGCCACCTAACCTCTCTGCTGGGGCCTAGGCGAGAAGGCACCACTTGGGACCCCCTTTGCTGGGGCCTCAGCGAGATGGACCACCGGAACCCCCTTCCCTCTCTGTTGGTGCCTCAGCAGGAGGGTCCCACTCGGGACCCCCTCTGCTGGAGCCTCAGCGAGAGTGTCCCCCTCGGACCCTTCCTATCTCAAGGCTGTGGCCTCAGTGAGAGGATTCCACTCAGGACCCTCTCTGCTGCGGCCTCAGCGAGAGGGTCCTCCCAGATCCCCATCTCTCTCTCTGCCTGGGCCTCATCGAGAGAGATCATCAGAGCCCAACCCTCTCTCTGTTGGGGACTCAGCCAGAGGGTCTGCTCAGGACCCCGTCTTCTGGGGCCTCAGTGAGAGGAACCCCTGAGTCTCACTACCTCTCTGCTGGGTCCTCTGCGAGAGGGTCCCCCTGGGCACCACCTCTCCTGGGGCCTCAGCGAGAGAGGGACCACCTAGGGCCCCTCTCTGGGGCGTCAGCAAGAGGTTCCCCCTCGGACCACCCTCCCACTCTGCTGGGGCCTCAGCGAGAGGGTCCCTCTTGGGACCCCCTCTGCTCTTGCCTCAGCGAGAGTCCCCCTCGGACCTCCCCTCTCTCTGTGCTGTGTCCTCAGTAAGAGGGTCCCACTCAGGAACCCGTCTGCTGGGTCCTCAGCCCGAGGGTCCCCCTCAGAATCCCTCTCCATCTCTGCTGGGGCCTCTGTGAGAGGTTTCCCCTCAGGCAGGTATATTAGGCCTTTATATGTTATGTAAGTATGTTAGTATTTGTGAAGCACCCCTCTCTTTATCTTGTCTTTCTGCTATGAGCACCAGGTTCCGACATTTCCTGCTAGTTTCCATTTTAACCAGACTGTCAGACTGTCTGATGTGTGACCCCAGCTGTTGGGGGTCTGGTCCTCCCTTTATAAATAGCATAATCTCTGCCCGTGCTTTTGCTTATCATTCCCCTGTTATTACCACAGGGAAAATACCCACCTTCTCTACGTGGCAGCTTTGTGGGGTTTGGACATGACTGGCAAGCACCCCGTTTTCCCTTCTTTAGGAATGCAATGATTCCTGTGGAATCTATTAGTTCCATCATTCCTCTGAACTTGAGGACTCGCTCACGTGGGTGAACCACAGCTCCTTGAATTTGAAGCTTGTGTCTGCCTGTGTTATCCCCATGTTTCTCTCTCACATACAGAAAACACCTCTGAAGTAAATGACACCACGTTCCAGTGCACGCTGACAGCGTGCTGGAATGGCAATTGCAATTCTGCTGTTCTTCAGCCCCTGCCCTGAATCCTGCCTGTGTCTGTTGGGACTGACGGAGAGGCCTCTGTTGACCTGATAAAGAATAAAACAGACTGGCATAATGTCGATCACCATAGCCAGTACATCAGCAGCCGCCACCACCAGTTACCTTGGTGACAATGAACAAGGTTGAGGTACAGACTGCCAGAGTTATGGAACAATAGGACTTTACTGATGCACATGAGTGGGTGGGCACCCTTGTGTTGTAACTGCGGGTTGATGTGTTGGCAGAGGAACAGCAGAGGCTGTGAGATTGGGTCTAGGCCTCTTGTACTCCATCGTATGCCTTTTTGTGTGCAACACCTATGCAAGTGCAAAATGCTTCCCAAGCCCGGGAACTGCTGTCTGCTCGTTGCTACCGAGCTAAAGATACTCCTATGGTCAGGGCCTCTTGTTCCCCATCATATGCTTTATGTATGTTTCCCCTGTGTAGTGCTATGTTTTGTCAAGCCCAGGAACTGTTGTCTGTATTTTACAATGCTGTCATTTTTATTTAAAGTAACAAAATAGTTTTCCAGTGATTGTTTTCATGAAAATCAGATGCTTTTGAAGAAATAACTGGCATTAAAAAAACGTGTATACAGTTACTCTGGAGAAACCTCAGACAGATGAACAGTAGGACAAAAGGACAGTCCTCACTCAGATAGGTGTGCAGGCAGTCTCAAAAGGGACAATTTCCCCACCTGGCTGGCGTTACATTTTCCTTCTAGCATAAGGAGTGTAGCTATAGTATGTGTGGTGAGCTCCTTATGGTGGTTAAGGACACCTGGTACCTGATGCAAAGTGAGGCTTAGCTGCAGGATGCAGAGCATGTGTGCTGAGGCTTTGGCCATGTGGAAACAGCCTGGAGGAGATGGCAGTGTGGGTGGCTAGGGTGTTGGCAGTATTCAGCTTCCTGTCCCTCACTGCCTGCCTGCTTTGCCCATGTCAAGTATGTCTAATTGACTAAATCTATTGACTTGGTAATACTTTGTGTATAAAATTTCATTTCCAGAAGTTCTAGTAGATCATTTTCAAGTCCATGTCTTTTGCTTCTGCTTCTAAATCTGCTTGTATTTTATTGCTTTAAAGACAATGTTGATCACATTTCCCATGGTTACTGTTTCTCAATGTGCAATTTGTGGATCTACTTCTGCTTTTTCTCACTCTTGATATCCTATTTCCTGGTGTACCTAATCTTTCATACAGATTATTTTGCAAGTTTGTATATAGCAATAAATGTGGAGGTCTCAGAAAACTAACCTCTCTGGAGAGGATTTACCTCTTCACTACCCACCTGCGACCCCCTCATTCATGCTCAGGACTTGAAATTAATTCCCTTAAACTATGATCCCAAGGACCCAGCACAGTGGCCTAGTGGCTAAATCCTTGCCTGGAAGTCACCAGGATCTCATATTGGTGCCACTGCGTGTCTGCTGCTCCACTGCCCATCCAGCTCCCTGTTTGCAGCCTGGGAAAGCACTATAGGATGGCCCAAAGCCTGGGGACACAGAAAAAGCTCCTAACTCCTGGCTTCGGATCAACTCCTCTCGGACCATTGTCACTTTATCAGCAGATGGAGGATCTTCCTATTTTTCCTTCTCTGTATAGATCTGTCTTTACAAAGAAAAATCTTTAAAAATACATCTATATAATCTCGGGCTGGAAGGGTATATGAGGACTCTACTGTGTCTCATTTATTCTAACTGATGTCCAGTGGAAACTTTTGGGAGTGTGTCTGCTAGTAGCTTCTCAACTTCCAGCAGACACAGGGCTCTGATGTCTGACCCTCTCCTAAATGTCACTACCAAATGTGTTCAGGTCACAGAGCCCACAAAAGCAGCTCTCAGGTTTTATCGCATGAGGTTCTTTTTTGTCCTGTCAGTTTTTGCCAGATACTGTTTTGCCAGCTTTTCAGGTGCTAAGAAAGATGCTTTAAATTTAGCTTTACTGCTTATCAGTGAGAGTAGATCCAAATAATTAAGCCTGACTTGACTAGAAATGAGATGTCACATCTCAATATCTTAAAGCAATAGAAAAAGTAATGGTGATTTTGAGTATGATAGTAATGTTGCTATGAAGTTAGAAATCCAGGTGGAAGTAAGTACTGTGTGCCCTTGGATTTTCTTCCACTGAGATTCAGTTGAAGAAAAATCCATGGAGATAGTTTGCTTTGATGGATTTGAGATCATCTGCAAGAGTGGGTAAAAAGTTCTGGCAAAGTGCAATTGAAATAGAAGTTTGGTGCAAAAGAAAAAGCCCTAAAATCCATGAACCCAGTGGTCTTCAAGTTTTTGAAAAAAATTACAAAAAACTGCAGAGATTTCAAGTGTGTTTTTGCACTTGCACTTAATTTCCATTTTTTCCCATTGGTGTCTTGAAGTGCACTCATACAAACATTGTTGTAGACTCTTCCCCTGCCAACCTATCAAAACTGTTGGGAAAAAAATAAGGTTTTTGGTTTAAAAGTACATTTACTTAGAGTGTTCCTTTTTATCTTTAGATTTTTTTAAAGATTTATTCATTTTATTTCAGCCCAAGGTCCTGAATTCGTTCCAAAGGGCAGACTGCAAGCATGCGCCTCCCTTTTGCATGGTTGGTAAGTCTAGAGCTGCTTCTTGGCTTCTGTTTTATTTTATTATTTTTTTTAAGATTTATTTATTTTTATTGCAAAGTCAGATACACAGAGAGGAGGAGAGACAGGGAGGAAGATATTCTGTCCAATGATTCACTCCCCAAGTGAGCCGCAATGGCCGGTGCACGCCAATCCGATGCCGGGAACCAGGAACCTCTTCCAGGTCTCCCATGCGGGTGCAGGGTCCCAAAGCATTGGGCCATCCTCAACTGCTTTCTCGGGCCACAAGCAGGGAGCTGGGTGGGAAGTGGAGCTGCCGGGATTAGAACTGGTGCCCATATGGGATCCCGGGGCTTTCAAGGTGAGGACTTTAGCCACTAGGCCACACCACCAGGCCCTTTCTCCTTAATTTGTGTTTGTTATTGCCATGAGAAAAGTTTTGGCTGAGTCATAAACGGTACCTACTCATGCAATAAAGAAACTGATCAAACTTGCAGCGATAGTTTGTACATAAGGAGACTGCTGATCTTTGGCTTCATGGTAACAGAGCTATGGTGAGTCACTGGCTTAGAGAAGCCTTCGGACAAGGCCAGCAGTCATGCATCACAGCATGTGGCCGGATATGGGGGAGAGAGTTGGAGAAGGATTTATTAAGTAATTGTTCACTATTTGAGCAGTTTAGGTCCATAAAGAGTGACTCGTCCAGTCTGGGATGCCTAGATTTAAATTAGAGAAAAATAAAGAGGAGCATGTTGAGAAATGCCGGCTCTGTTACCCTCTTGTTGTGTCACTTTGCTGGCAAGGACAAAAAGAACTATTCAGCTATTTTCCCATAACAATGTTAACATTGTATAAAGAATATATGTGGAAAAGAAATATTTGTGAACCTGTACTTTTCATACTCTCTATATGAGCACTTGATGCTGTTTGAGGATTTGATTAGTCATTTCTGAGCCTGGGTTATGAGTATGTCTTTTGGTACAATATTACATATTGATATGTACATTCTATGTGCCTAGGTCAAACCAGCAGCATAGCAGTCCCTAAACTAAGGAACCTACAGATAAGCCATCCTATTCTTAGATTTCAAATTTGAGAAATATTCACTTAATATGTAGGGAATCCAATTTCTGATTAATACTTTGCAAGTGGATCCACAGATGGCAACAACAATGCTGCGTTCTGCATGCCAAGTGTTACACCAAGCACACTATCACTGACATTCAGAAGGTAGGAATCAGTGATCCTATTCAACAGATGAGAAACAAAGGCACAGAGAAGTTTCTTGACAAATACATGAAGTGCTCATAACTCATTTTGGCCCATGGAAAAGCTGTAACTCGAATCCTACTTCACATAGCAAAATTAGGGAACCTAAGGTAAAGCGCCAGGGTAGGGGAGGTCGTGGGGAGGGATGTTGGGTGGCAAAGTCCAGGCTTCACATTTTGTTTTCCTACTTGCTAAAGGCATGTGATTAAGTTAGTTCCTGCTACTATTATGGTTAAACTGTTTAAAATATCATCCCTAGGCAAATGTTGGCAGAGATTAAGATGATGCTGGAGGACTCCTGTAGCCCATATCATGGGGTCTGGATTCCAATGCTGCTTCAACTGCGGGCTCTAAACTTCATCTTTTTTTTTGCTTTTGTTTTGTTTTTGTTTTTGTTTTTTTATTAAATTTATTCATTAATTACATTGTGTTGTAATCTCATAGGAGCTGTGATTCTCCCCACACTTCCCCACACCCTCCCCCCATGGTGGGTTCCTCCACCTTGTTGCGTAACCATAGTTCAAGTTCAGTTGAGATTCCCTCTTAGCAAGCATATGCCAAGTATACTAACTTCATCTTAATGAACCCTGGAAGTAACCAAGTGATAATCTGAACAGCTAGGTTCCTGCCATCCGCATACACCTGGGGATGGATATCTGACAGCTGCCTTTGGTCTGACCTAGCCCATGCTGTGGCAGGCATATTGAGATTAAATCGGTTAATAGAAAATCTTTCTCTATTCTCTTACTCTCCTCTCTTTTTTGTAAAGTTTTATTTAACTGGAATACATTCCTTGTATTTTACTTAAAGTTAACAGCATAATGAGATTTCCCAACCTGTCTAGCCTTCTGCCACACTCTCGCACTTTCTCCTCCTTCCTTTATAATTTTTGTTTAACTTTTCACTGCAGCATACTTTGAGTTTATAACCACAAGTTTAATCCTTCATTAAAGAATCCCACAAGTAGTAAGTAGAAAAAGCACTATTTCTCAAGAGTACAGATGAGGGTTATAAACCTTAATCAAATCTCAAGGTGTCAGTTTCAGTCATATTCCACTTCTGTACTCTGTATTAGCTAACAAACAGGAAGGAAACCATTTGTCTTTGGGGGGCTGGTTTATTTCAGTAAGTATAAGACGCAAGTGTCTACTTGCCTCCATTCTTTCAAATAAATAATAAAATTTAAAACAGCCATCCTTCTTGATCAGTCATCCCTTCCCATGGGAGAAATATACTATGACTTCTTGTGTGTGTGTGTGTGTGTGTGTGTGTGTGTGTGTGAGAGAGAGAGAGAGAGAGAGAGAGAGAGAGAGAGAGAGAGAGAAGATTCTCTTAAAATATCTATTTCCATCTCATCAGAAACCAGGGAGTTGGAGTAAATGAGGCACTTGGAATGCTGACGGGAAGGTACTGAGGGGAGCTAAGTAACTTGGGAGTGATGTATAGGAGGAAAGCATTTGCCAGCATCCTCTCCGACGTCTTACAGGACTGAAAATTATTCAATAGCGTAAAACTATCAATAAGTGCTGACTATAAATTTTGGTTTGTGGAAAGAGCCAGAGACTGAAATCACATTGTCTAACCTCAAAGAACTCCAAAAACATGACTGTAATTCTCAGTTGCAGTCTACTGAGAGTTGGGTAGGAGAAGCGATGCCAGTTCCCTGAAGCCTTGGAAAGATTGACTGTGTGATGCCATGTTTTCTATTGCAGAAAACAATGCACAAGTCCCCTACCAATGCCAAACGGACATCAACAAATCAAATATTCTGAATGTATATTTTGCTTAGTTCCCTGGTAATCTTACCTTAAGAACAAGGTCTAATGCAGTCACTGGGCAGCTTTTTCTTTTTTTCAGTCAAGCAAAATGAAGGAATTGTTGGAATATCATGCTTTGCTGCCAGAAACTCTCAATAAGATGAACAGTTCCAGTGAAATACATTGCCAGAGGGATTGTGTCTGCTATCATTTGAACAACTGTTTAACTAATTACCTGCAGATGTGCAGGAAATCATGTGCAAAACCATGCTGTACTCACTTGCTACTATTTTACATGTAAACGCATTCTATGGCTTATCAGGATCTTTAACCGTAAACATTTGAGTGACAAATCTCCAACTGGACCCGGAGCAGTAGCCTACTGACTAAAGTCGACACCTTTGCAAGTGCCAGGATCCCACGGGACTGCTCGCTCACTTGTATCCCGGCTGCTCCACTTCCCATCCAGCTTCTTGCTTGTGACCTGGGGAAGCAGTCAAGGCCAGCCCAAAGCCTTGCGACCCTGTACTAGCATGGGAGACCTAGAAGCTCCTGGCTCAGCTCCGGCTGTTGCAATCACTTGGAGTGGCTCAGCAAATGAAAGATTTTTCTGTCTCCTCATCCTCTCTGTAAATCTGACTTTACAGTAAGAATATTTTTTTAAAGGTTTATTTATTTTTTGGGGAAAGCCAGACATGTAGAAAGGAGAGAGGACAATCTTCTGTCCAATGATTCCCTCCGCAGAGTGGCCGCAACAGCTGGAGCTGAGCCAATCTGAAGCCAGGAGTCCAGGTCCTCCTCCAGGTCTCCCACGTGGGTGCAGGGTCCCAAGGCTTTGGGCCATCTTCAACTGCTTTCCCAGGCCACAAGCAGCGAGCCGGATGGGAAGCGGGACTGCCAGGATTAGACGCAGTGCCCATGTGGGATTGGTGCACATTCAAGGCGAGGACTTTAACTGCTAGGCCACCTCACCAGGTCCAAAATCTTAACTCTCCAACTAAAATACTGAAGGCCAGTACATTGTGAGCTGAACATATCCCATGTTGGTAGCCCATTCCTAAACCAATGCTGGCCTTTTTTTCAAGGATAACTAGGCTGTCAGAATTACTCCATATGCACGGGGCTGAAACTTCCTAAACACACACACAAGCAAGAATTGTAAAGAAAGATGGCTTGTGTGAGCATGAACTTCACCCCATTAAGGTTCTTAAATAGTTATCTGCTTTTAGCTCATTTCCTACTAAAAATTCAAATGTCTCAATTTTCCGTTAGGCTGTTACAGCTTCGTCTGTTAAGCATAGTCCCGCGTTTCCTAGCATCACCTAGTAGATCATTCTTGATCTCGGAGCTTCTGACGAGCTGTGTGGATTCCAAGTGAGATTTGCCTTACCGGAATTATGCATACATGTTAGTAAGGATTGTTTTCCATCATTTAGGGACCAAGTGATTTCTAGAAAAGCCATAATGTTGAGAGTACTTCCGAAGTTTTTACTGTTACGGCATCGTAGAGAAACTGACACGTGCGTTGGACTAGACGTGAATTTGTCAGCATTGGCCAGCAACATTCCTCGTGTAGACAAACGTGGGAGTAATGCTCAAATGCTCAATACCGAGATAGGAGAAGATCAGACAAGGATGAAAGTCTGGCGCTTCTCTGCCTCGTGGAGGTGTTTGAGGAAGTAGGAAGTGGGATGCTTCACAAAGTCCGTAAAAATGGAGTCAAAAGAGAAGTTTCCATGCAGACTTGAAATCCATATGTTGGCTTTCATGAGCATTCTCCACAAACATTTTAAAGACTGGTTGAAAGAGACAGTGTATGTGAGTTCTATAGCTCACCAATGTTAGGAAAAGTACACCTGTTCCTGGCTAAGTACCCAACTTGTGAGAATTCCATAATTTTTAGCTTGTATTTTCTGCCTTCTGGCTAGATGTGTTTTGGATTTTTATTCTTTGGGCAGGTGTGGGTAAAAAGTGGGAAATTAATGATGATCAAATTAGACAATGGACCTACTTATTAGCTCTAGAGGAAGTCTAACTACAATGAAAATTAGACTTGTGGATTATTTGAGTTACAATTCCCTCACTTTTTTTTATGAAGTACGTTGCATTACGTGACAGTTTCATAGGCTCTGGGATTCCCCCAACCCCTCCCCATGCCATCCCCCCATGGTGGATTTTTCCACCTTGTTGCCTTATTACAGTTCAAATTAAGTCAAGATTCTTTCATAGCAACCATGTAGGTTGCATAGTGTCCAGCATGTTATTGTCCAGATAAACTCCAGGTTTCTTGGGGAGACCATCTCTGGTCTGAAAATAGAGCTGGCAGAATATCATCCCAATCAATTAAAAGCCACAACAAAACATCAGCAACAATTTGCAACATGATGGAGTTAATTTACATGGTATTGAGTAATCAGTACGTTAAAATGCAAGTTCTTAACCACATCCTGTGAGTACTTCATTGGCATTTCAATTTTAGTTTATACACGGAACCGGCTTCTATACACCTTAAAATGGCTATAGGGTACTATTCAGCTGTCTCGTGTCTATTTTCATTGGAGTATTTAGCAGTTTATAGTGTTAAAACACAATGTTGCTGAACTTGGCAGATTTTAGGATAGTCTAAACTGGCTTATAACTCTGACAAGGCATTTGTCAACAGTTGAGGTGCAGAACAGTTTTAGGAGGGGTGTGCAGAGAAATCTTCAATGCCTTAGTGAGGAGTAACCAATCTTTGTGTCCTCCCTAGTAAGGTATGTGTGAGTCCACGCCGAACATTTCCTCCTGGTTCTAAGCTTTCCTTGTTGTTCTCTATCCTAATTTGTTTTTTTTGGGGAGTCTCTGCAGCGACCCTGATGGTCCTTGCAGGAGAGGGTGGGGATCCAAAGTTGAAACTAAGTAAGGATCAGAGAAAGCTCCTCTCCCTAGTCCCAAAGGAAGTTTACTGTTCTTCTGTTTCTGCAGACTGCTCAGGGCTCCTGGCTGCTGTCCCGATGACCTTGGATCCTGCCAGGAAGGATTTGGGCTTCTTCCATCCCATGTGGGAGATCCAGATGGGGGTGGATGACCTCAGAATTCTCAGGCTCTGAAGGCACTCCAATTCCCTATGTTCTTCTTGGCGGTTGGGATGTAGTCCTTGGTGCCCGTAGTGATAGTCCTTGGTGAGGATCCGGGAGTCTACAGGGTTGGGATACAAGCCTCCTCCTGTCCACCTGCTCCACTCTGGGGTGCCCCCCTGCTCTGTGTGTACGACCTGTTAAGAGATTGTCAGGATCGCTCTTGATTCCCCCTATATGTCTTTGTAGTTTGAGTTACTTGTTCCATTCCTGACAGGTTATACTTCACGTCTTCCTCACATTCTAAGCAGATGGAAGATTTCTCTGCTCTCCCACCCCATTTCCAAGTAGCATAGGGTCTTAAAAGTATATCAGGTTTTACAATTCTTTGATGTAGATCATAAGCAGTTTGACTCACATTGATTGTTGGTTCATTGGTGACATCACAATATCTTAATGCATGAGCTACAGACTGTTTGGGCTTGGAATAATACTACATTTTACAGGTACTGTTTTTCGAACTGGCATCATTTCATCTTAAATTAAGGCAAATATGTGGTATCTAACCTTCTGGGATTGGCTCATTTCCCTTAGCATTATGGTTTCCAGTTGGGCCCATTTGGCTACAAGACTGCCTTTCATTTTGTTTAAAGCTGAGTAGTATTTCATGGAGTAAATGAACCATAGCTTTCTTATCCAGTCTTCTGCTGATAAGCATTTCGGTTACTTCCATGGTTGTACAATTGATTGTGTTGCTATGAACATAGGAGTGCATGTTGGTTTCTCGTGTAATAGTTGTTTTGGATGTATTCCTAGGAGTGCTATTGCTGGATCATATGGTATGCAGACTTTCTGTTGTTCGAGTGTTCTCCATACTGATTCCCCTAGAGGCTGTACAAGTCTGCAGTCCCACCAGCAGTGGAGTAAGGTTCCCTTTTCCCCACATCCTCGCCAGCAAGTGTTGGTGGTGGTTTTTTGTATGTGAGCCATCCTCACTGGCGTTAGGTGGTATCTCATTGTTGTCTTAATTTGTACTTCCCTTATTGCCTGGGAAAGCTGAGCGTTTTTCATGTTTGTTTGCCATTTGGGTTTGTTCCTTTGTGAAATGTCTGCCCATTTCTTGAGTGGTTTGTTTTGGTTGTTCTGGAGATCTTTGTATATTCTGGAGATTAGCCCCATATCACCTATGTAGTGTGCAATGATCTTCTCCCATTCTGTGGGCTGCTTTTTTACTTTGTTGATTGTTTCCCTTGCTGTGCAGAAGCTTCTTAGTTTGATGTAGATACATTCATTTGTTCGTGTCTTGATTGCTGTTTTTGGTGTCCTTTTCAGGAAGTCGGGACCTACCCCTAGATCTTGCAGAGTATTTCCAACATTTTCTTCCAAATGTTTGAAGGTTTCTGGATATAGGTTTAGGTCTTTTATCCATGTAGATTTGATGTTAGTGTATGGTGAGAGATGTGGGTCTATCTTTTTGTTTCTGCAGGCTATCAACCAGTTGTCCCAACAGCATTTATTGAACAGACCTTCCCATTTGCCTGGATTATCGTTTGTCTTTTTGTCAAAGATTATTTGGCTGTATCTGTGTGGGTTCCCTTCTGGTGTTTCTATTCTGCTCCATTGATCTTCCTCTCTATCTTTGTGCCAGTACCAGGCTGTTTTGATAACCACTGCCCCATAGTATGTCCAGGGGTTTGGAACTGTAATTCGCCCTGCTAACTTCCTGTGCTTCAGGATGGTTCTAGCTATTCTTGGGTTTTTGTGTTTCCAAATGAACCTTTGAATCATTGTTTCCAGTTCCATGAAGAATGTTTTGGGTAATGTGATTGGAATTGCATTGAATGTATATATTGCTTTTGGTAGTATAGACATTTTAATGATACTGATTTTACCTATCCAGGGGCATGGGATGTTACTCCATCTTCTGAGGTCTTGTTCAATTTCTTTTTTAAGTAGTTTGTAGTTTTCTTCAAATGGGTCTCCTACATTTTTGGTTAGGTTTATTCCCAGATACTTCATAGTTTTCTGTTATTTTGAATGATATCTTGCTGATTAGATCCCTTTCCATCTTGGGGCTGTTTGCATACACTATAGCTGCTTTTCGTTACGTCATTTTGTACCCTGTCACTCTACCAAACTCTCGTATAAGTTCTAGCTGTCTCTGTATTGAGTCTCTTGGCTCTTCTAAAGAAACATAACACATCGCCATGGAGGAAAAAGACACGAGGTGTAGTTAAGCGAGGGAGTGAAAGTGAGGGTTTGTTCTTTGTGGCAGATTGTAAGAACAAAAGGTGAATTTTTGAATATTTTTCACCATTGCAAAGAATCTTGCTGGTAAAATAATGCACCAGTCAAAACCTGATAGTTCCAATTGTTTGCATGTAATAGTTAGCAGACGCATGTCTCCATAATTTTCTCATTAAATCAGTCTGAATGTTCCACAACAATTAAAATCCTCATGTTTTAAGTTTCTGGTTACTTGAATATATAAGGTGGTCATAATTTTAAGTGCAACTTTTTACATTTTTAAGATCAATTGACACAAATATGTATCCACGGGGACTCTGTAAGGTTTTGCTGCATGTAAAGCAAACATTGGGTACTGATGAAATGGGGGTGAATAGATCTAGTTATGTAGTTCCTTGGATAATTTCTATGTGCTGAAACACTCAAATTCCTTCCATCTAGCTTTATATGTATTAACTGTATGTTATATATAATGTGTAGACGCATCCACATATGTATGTACACACAGCATGTTATTGGTAACTGTCATCACCTTGTCCTACTATAGAACACCAGAACTTAGTTCTTCTACCCAGCCATTACTTTCAACTTGTCCATCAGACTTCTCCCATTTTTCTATCCCTCTCCCTTCTTCCCCCCAATCTGTGATATTATTCTAAACTCACATGAGATCAACTTTAAATTCCAAACAATGTTTCAAAAAGTTTGTAGAAGACAGAATTAAAGATCTGTTTATCTTGATGAAAAAGGTCTTAAAATTTGCGTTTTTCATAAAATGAACACCATGAATGCATATACAGGTCTCGACAATAGTCCCTAGTGACCTTTCACCTTTCTCTAGTGTTGGTTAGATTTCGTTTCTCAGCTCTCCTCTAATTTCTTTTTGCTGTTTTTAACATTTATTTTATTTTCATTACAAAGTCAGATATACAGAGAGGAGGAGAGACAGAGGAAGATGTCCCATCCGATGATTCATTCCCCAAGTGAGTGCAATGGCCCGTGCTGCACCGATCCGAAGCCAGGTGCCTGGAGCTGTTTCCAGGTGTCCCATGTGGGTGCAGGGTCCCAAGGCTTTGGGCTGTCTTTGACTGCTTTCGCAAGCCACAAGCGGGGAGCTGGATGGAAAGTGGAGCTGCTGGGATTAGAGCCGGCACCCATACAGGATCCTGGAGCGTTGAAGGCAAAGACCTTAGCTGCTAGGCCACGCCGCCGGGCCCAGGTCTCTAATTTCTTTTCAATGTTTTGTTTCTAGGTTAGTCTATAAGTTTGCTGGTTTTATTTCTTTTGGAAATAACCTTTGTTTCACTGATCTTTCATGTTTTTCTCTTCATTTGCTGGTTTGATCTTTATTTCTTTACTAACTTTGGGATTTAGTTAATTCTGCCTTCTCTAGATACCCAAATGCACCTAACCTGTTTGAAACCTTTCCATTTTTTTATGTAGGCATTTAATGCTTCAACCTTTACTTAGTATTTCTTTAGATGTCTTCTGTAAGTTTTGAAATGCTGTATTTTCATTTCATTCAATTTTTAAGTTTTCTTTTGGATTTCTTCCACATTTCTTCTTTGGATTTCAGGATCATAATATTTAATCTGCAGATGGTTTTGTTTTCAAGATTTATTTGAAAGGCAGATGTTACAAAGAGAAGATTTTCTGTCCACTGGTTCACTCTCCAAATGGCTGCAATGGCCGGAGCTGAACCAATCCCAAGCCTAGAGCCAGGAGCTTCTTTGAGGTCTTCCACTCAGGTGCAGGGTCCAAGCACGAGAACTATCCTCCACTGCTTTTGCAGGCCATAAGCTGAGGGCTAGAAGGGAAGTGAGGGCCCCGGAACATGAACCAGTGCCCACATGGATGCCGGTGTGCAAGGTGGAAGATTAGCCTCTTGAGCCACAGGGCCCGCCCCTCAATCTATGGCTTTGTATTACCAAATTTGTCTGGATTTATATTTTTGTGATTAGAAAAGATATGATGTACTTTTTGTTGTGATTTAATATGTGGTCTTAGAGGAAGTTTAGTGTATTCAAGTACATATTCTAAAGCTATTGCAATGAATGCTGTGTCAGTGTCTGTATACCCTAGAACTGTGGTTTTTCTCTCTTTTTTTTTTTTTTTTTTTTGCTTGACTGACATGTTAGTTGATTCCTTAACTCCACTTTTCTTGATCTGGAGCTTGACTCTCCCTTTAGATATGTTTGTGTTTTTTTAAAAGATTTATTTTGTTACAAAATCAGATATACAGAGAGGAGGAGAGACGGAGGAAGATCTTCCGTCTGATGTTTACTCCCCAAGTGAGCACAACGGCCGGTGCTGCGCCGATCCAACCAGGAGCCTCCTCCAGGTCCCCCACGCAGGTGCAGGGTCCCAAGGCATTGGGCTGTCCTCGACTGTTTTCCCAGAGCACAAGCAGGGAGCTGGATGGAAAGTGGAGCTGCTGGGATTAGAGTTGGCATCCATATGGGATCCCGGGGCATTCAAGACGAGGACTTTAACACTAGGCCATACTGCCGGGCCCTCCCTTTAGATATAATAAGGCTTTTTAAGAATATGACATGCTGTGGCATTGGATATATAGTACCTAATCTGTCCTATCTTATTGTTGAATTAATTCCTTGATCACTATCTGATGATCTTTGTATCTTTTTATAGCTTTTGGCTGAAGTGTATTTTGTCTAATGCACTACTCCTGCTTGCTTTAGGTTTCCACTTAGGTAGAACATTTTTTCCCATCTTTTCACCAGTGTGTGTCTTTACTAATGAGTTTCTTAAGGTACATATCCTTGGTTATTTTTTAATCCATTTAGCCAAACTGTATCTTACCTGGGAGTGTGGTCCATTGACTTTCAAAGCTGTTGCTAATAAGTAGTAACAGTAAGTAGCTGTTATTAGTAAGTAATCTATGCACTTAAAAATTAGTTGGTTTCTTCTGAGTATTCTTCATCCAGTTATGGGTGAGCTTCAAAGTTTTCCATTTTGGGCCCAGCACAATAGCGTAGTGGTTAAAGTCCTCACCTTTCACATGCCAAGATCCCATATGGGCACTGTTTCTAATCCCGGCGGCTCTGCTTCCCATCCAGCTCCCTGCTTGTGGCCTGGGAAAGCAGTCAAGGATGACCCACAGCCTTGGGACCCTGCACCCACATGGGGGGCCCGCCTCCTGGCTTCGGACTGACTGAGCTCCAGCCATTGCGGCCACTTGGAGTGAGCTGTCGGACGGAAGATCTTCCTCTCTGTCTCTCCTCTCTGTATATCTGACTTTGTAATGAGAATAAATAGAAGTTTTGCATGTTCTCATGATGCTAGCCTGCTACCTTTTATTTGCTTCTGTCTGTACATTTCCCTCAAACAAGTTTTAGGAGGCCAGTTGATTCTGATGACTTTCCTGACTTTCACTCATTTTGAAGAATATTTAAGTTATAAAGGATAGTTCTACTCAGCCAAGTATTTTTGGCTGATAGGCTTACTTTTTCTTCACAACTTGAAATAAACCATTCAATTCCCTCTTGGCCTATAAAATTTCTGTTTGACAATGTTGTTTGTTTAGTGGAGGTCCCCTTGAAAATGACAGTGCTTTCCTTTTGAGAATGAACAATTGTTTGTACTTAAAAGAGCCGGACCACAATAGGTCAAGGGAACGTGGATCTTTTCTGATCCTGTCAATTGACATCCTATGGGCCTTCTGTACTTGGAGGTGTACTTATTAAGATCAGGGAAGTTATGAGCTGTTTCATTGAATATGCGGCATACTCTCTTCCTCTCAGGAATTCCAAGAAAATGTTCATTTCAGTAAGGTCTCAAAGCTCTCGGGCTGCTTTCATTCCCTTTCTCACATTTTTTTAAAAGCTGGCTAGAAAATATTGAACCTGTTTTCAAGTTCAAATATTTTTTTAATTCTGTTGATCCTCATTTATCTTGACTTTCAACTATTTTCATTTTTAATTTTTCTTTAAGACATACTTGATTTGCAAGGTAGATAAAGAGGGGGAGACAGATCCTCCATCTCAATGGCTGACATCAAGGCCTGGGCCACTGGATAGCCAGGAGCCTGGAGCTCTGTCTCTCTTGTAGATGACAGGGACCCAAGTACCTCTGCCCTCTTCTGCTGCCTCTGCAGACATATTAACAGACATCTGGATCCACGGTAGAATGGTCAAGACTTGAATCGGAGCTCATAGGAGATCAGTACACAGGCAGTAGCTCAGCCTGCTGCTCACAAGAGCCAGTCCACAGTTGATTTTGTAATATCTGTTCAATTCCTCAAGGTCAGTCCTTGCCAAATTTCTCATATCATGCATTGATTTTCTAATTTCATTTTCTGTTGAAGTGTCTTATGTCTTTTTGAGTGTTCCACATCATTCTTTTTGGATTCTTTATTTTATTGGAAATGCAGGTTTACAGAGAGAAGCAGAGACACAGAAATATCTTCCATCCACTGGTTGATTTACCCAGTGTCCAGAATGGCCAGAGCTGAGCCAATCCAAAGCCAGGGGCTTCTTCCAGATCTCCCTTATGGGTGCACAGTCCCAAGGCTTTAGGCTGTCCTCTACTGATTTCCCAGGCCACAAGCAGGGAGCTGGACGGGAAGCAAAGCATCCGGTATTAGAACCAGTGTCCAGATGGGATCCCGGCATGGTTGAAATGAGGACTTTAGCTACTAGGCTACTGCACCAGACCCCTTAACTGCCAAGCTATTGCGCCAGACCTCTCCCGTGTAAATTCTCAAATTTACTAGCATTCCTAAGTATGCACCCTTAATTCTAATGTCGGTGTACACTAGGTATTAATGTTAAACACTTCAACAATGCGGGAGTAGTTTCTTATAGTATAAACAATTCTATATGTAAAACTTGCAAGGTTCATTTCTCAACATGCTTAAGCCTTTAGTATTTTGTCCCAGCTTTTCCATTCCATGATAGCCATACTTCTGTAGGACAATATTCTACAAGCAATTCTCTTCCTTAATAACCTGCTTATTTGCTCGATTTACATTTTGAAACAATCATGTAAGACTCCAAATTAAGACATTCTATAAATAAAAACATACCGCATTTTGGCCCAGGCGCAAGTGATGGTGAGGGGCCACGGCATGGCTGCAGACCCTGGCCTCTGCTGCTATGGGGTCTCCAACAGTGGAGCCGACCCTCGACGCGGATCCCAGGGATCTCCAACAGCTGAGTCCGGGGGTCTCCAGCATCAGCGGAGAACTCAAGAGAGGGGGCACAGCGGGGCTGGTAAGGCCAGGAGCAAGGGAAGGGGAGAGAGTGTGGCATGGCTTAAGACCCTGCACTGAGAGGGGAAGTCCAGCAGCAGCAGAGACCCGCGCTGTCGCACCCGGGGGTCTCCATCAGTATTGGCGACCCTCGCCTCGGCTGGTAGGCGTCTCCAGCAGCGTCGGCGACACTCGCCTAGGGTGCTGGGGGTCTACACCAGCGGCGGCGACCCTCGCCTTGGCTTGCAGGGGTCTCCAGCAGCGGCGGAAAGGGGAGGGGATGGAGCGCGGTGCAGCTGGAAAGTCCAGGCTATAGGGAAGGGGAGTGGGGCGGCATGGCTACAGCCCTTTGCTGCACCACAAGGGGATCCAACAGCAGCAGCGACCAGACACAAGGGAAGGCGAGGGTCCCTGGCCCAGGGGAACACACTCACCTTGGCTTCCAGTGGTCTCCAGCAGCAGCTACCCTCGCCTCTGCTGCCAGAGGTCTGCAGCAGCAGTGACTGCCTGAAGAGAGGGGGCGCAGCGGGGCTGGTAAGGCCTGGAGCAAGGGAAGGGGAGGGAGCGCGGCATGGCTTGAGACCCTCCCCGCACTGCGAGGGGAACTCCAGCAGCAGCAGAGACCTGCTGTGCTGTACCTGGGGGTCTCCATCAGCATTGGCGACCTCGCCTCGGCTGCCAGGGGTCTTCAGCAGCGGCGGCAACCCTCAACTCGTGTGCTGGGGGTCTCCAGCAGCGATGGTGACCCTGGCCTTGGCTTGCAGGGGTCTCCAGCACCAGCGGTGACCCTTGCCTTGGCTGCCGGGGGGTCTCCATCAGCAGCAGCGACCCTCGCCTTGGATACTTGGGGTCTCTAGCCGACCGGCCAGGGGAGGGGTGGGAACAGGGCGCCTGGATAGCTCAGGCACATGGCGAGGGGAGCCTATGGCGCATGGTGCATCTGGAGAGCCCAGGCGCGAGGGAAGGGGAGGGGCCGCAGAATGGCTGCAGACCTTCTCCTCGGATGCCAGGGGTCTCCAGCAGCAGAGGCAACTCTCGATGGGGACCCTGCTGCTGGGGTCTCCACACCGAGGCCCTCACAACCTTCCTGTGAGTGTGGTATGGGGTGATGTTTGTTGGGCCGGGGTGTTGCAGGGTGGTGTCCCAGTGGGTCAAGAATCAGCCTGCCAGGCAGATGGCCTGTATGGGTGCTGCTTCAGATCCTGGCTGCTTCCCCCGCAGGCCAGCTCCCAGCCGATCCTCCTGGGAGAGCAGTGGAGGATGGCGCAGGGCTTTGTGCCCCTGTGCCCCTGTGCCCAGGGGGAACACCTGAAGGAAGCTCCTGGTTCCCGGGATTGTCATGGCCCAGCCTCGGCTGGCTCTGGTGCCGGTCCTTGGGGAAGTGAGCCAGCAGATACAAGAAAGATTGCTCTCTCTCCCTCTCTGTTCCTCTGTGTTTCAAAGCAGTCCCACGTCAGCATGCGCACGGGCACTGTGGGAGCTGCAGTCCCACGTCAGAGCGCCTGAGTACTCTAGACGCTGAAGTCGTGAGGCATTTTGGGAAAAGATGTTCCACTAGGTAGCCTCCCATAGGCCGCTCTGGGACAAGAGACACCATCCCCTTGTCTCTCAAAGTGCATCGTGGGACGTATATTCTCAGCACCTCTTTTGCTGCTGGGCCGAGGCCAAGCCGAGCACAGCCGAGTACAGCCGAGCACAGCCGAGCTCAATCGAGCAGGTATGCAGTGCAGTGTCCGGGTTGCAGCGCCAGGAGATGGTCAGGCTTTTTGGAGCACATTTGGGAACTTGTACTGTAGGTGGCAGAAGCCATAAGCAGGTATGACGTTGGCCGGGGAGCCACCTGGGCCTGGACAAGGGAACGCTTTCAGGGCCTGTGCTCCCGAGAGTACGGGCCTGGATCCCTGGACTGTTTCCCAGCAGCCTTTCCTGCGTTCTACCCTGAACCCTTCTTTAGGGGAGGTGCACCCTTGCATCCCTGCCCTCTACTCAGGCACCCGTCGCCCCTTTCCCGCTTGTCCCTGCCTTGGCCATGCACCCCATCCCCTTGGGGAGGCCCTCACAACTGCCCTGTGTGTGTGGTATGGAGTGGTGATTGTTGGGGTGGAGTGGTCCAGGGTGGTGTCCCAGTGGGTCAAGAATCAGCCTGCCAGGCAGATGGCCTGTATGGGTGCTGCTTCAGATCCTGGCTGCTTCCCCCACAGGCCAGCTCCCAGCCGATCCTCCTGGGAGAGCAGTGGAGGATGGTGCAGGGCTTTGTGCCCCTGTGCCCCTGTGCCCAGGGGGACACCTGAAGGAAGCTCCTGGTTCCCAGGATTGTCGTGGCCCAGCCTCGGCTGGCTCTGGTGCTGGTCCTCGGGGAAGTGAGCCAGCAGGTGCAAGAAAGATTGCTCTCTCTCCCTCTCTGTTCCTCTGTGTTTCAAAGCAAATAGCACAGAGGAAGGCTGGCATGCACACAGGCAGGCAGTCAGGCAGGAAATGATAGACACTTGCTGCCCTCCTGGGAGGGAGCATGCTGTGTGCTGTGTGCTGTGCTCTGTCTCTACTGCTTTTTCCTGTGAATGCAGACCCCGAGGGCGTATGTAGGGCTTCCATAATGGGACTCCTTTGCAACTTGTAAAGAGTGTGCTTGACAGAGAAGGTCTCTGTGGCTGGGGCTGCTTCCCTTGACTTGGCAGCAGTTAGGAGGAGCGTCCTGCAGTGAGTGCCGGTGGCCACGAGAGGGCAGGCGAAGCTGCCCCTTCTACCCCTGTTTCTCTGAAACTTGAGGAAAAGTGAAGAGGCTATTTTAGAAAGTATAAATTAAATTGTAATGCTGCATCAAGGTGGAGGAATCCACCAGGGGGAAGGGGAGGGGGAGGGGAAGAGGGATTCCCAAAGCCTATGAAACTGTGACATAATGCTAAATATTAATTAAAAATAAATAAATAAATTTAAAAAAAGAAAGTATAAATTAAATAGAAATGGTTTTGCCAAGCATTTGGATTAAAGAACAGCTACTAGTAAGTATGTTTCTAGGGCTGCATCTTATTGTCACCCTGGGCCATTCCACAACATTTCATTATGTTTCTCCTACTACCAAACTGAAGCTCATTCTCTCCCTTTCCCTTTATTTTGTTTTGTTTCTAAGTTTTGCTTCTATTCACCATCTGCAATATCGGATCATTTTGGGCCTAGTCGTTATGACAGTCTATCTGGTGGCCATGGTGGGCTCTATCCTACCTCTTACTTTTTACAAGAGAACTTCCCCATCATCTCATGTATTATTTCCGGTAGGCTTAAGAACAATAGTTTTATCATCCTGTTTATGGGTGTGGGATATTGGGTCTAACAACTTGGAGTAACTCATTCACAATCATACAGTCATGAAGTACCAGGGCTGAGCTCGTTGTCCCAGTTTTTTGTTTGTTGGGTTTTTTGGTTTTGTTTTGTTACTCTAAACTTTTGTAGTTGGTGGAAACAGATTGTGTGAACGAAAGCTGCAATCCCAGGAGGTAACCAGACGGAGGAAGGGGGTGTCATGAGTGAGTGCTGTGCAGAGTGATGACATCACGCCAGCTGATACAAACAACCTGCCCATTGGATCTGCATGTCACTTTCCTGTAAGAGCCCACCTGATGTTTGTAACCAAGTGACAGTAAGGGGTGTTAGTGTATGTAAAGGTGGGAGAATGGGGAGGTCTAGTGTCTGGAAAATACCTGCAGGTGATGCCATTAGTTCTTTGTAAAGTGCTGGTCTTAAAATGTGAAACCCAAAAGGAAAAGTTCTTGTGAAGCTTTAGGAAAATTAACAGACACTTGAATACTGGGTACCTTTGGGTACAATCATGTTTGAATTTTTGACCTTGAACTTGATTTGAATAAAGACCTATTTTGTGAAGATACTAAAAGTTCTGGGGAACTGAATCCCAGGCTTCAACTTCCTTCAACAGTTCCTTTGTCATTTATTAGCTTAAGCTGCCTTTCTGTTTTCAAATATAGGCAGTTCATCTTCTGTATAGATTCCCAATACAGTAGGGATTAAAAGTTGCTCAAAGCTAGGCAGTAAAACTTTCAGCCAAGAAAAAATCAAACGTCTGGATGGCCCAAGGGAGCAACTGACATTTCAGTTTTTTTAAAGATTTATTCCCTGAATATTTCAAATTTAAACTTAGGCTTTGGATCAGTGCAACTTGGGTTCTGTGTCACTTATTCTATATTACCTCAGTATTATATTATGGATTCAATTTCTTGCTCAGTTTTTGGAAATGGAAGACAAATTAAGTTGTCAGGCAGGACTTTAACCTGTAGTTTGCATTTCCTGTTCTTGAATTGTAGTGCTAGAGTCTTCAATGTTATTAATTTTTGCTAACATGAGTAAGGAAGTGAAGTCCCAGGACTGTTTGGAAAACAGGATGAGCTTTAGTTAGGGAGGGTGGGGGTGTGTGAAATGATGGGTTTAATAAGGGAAGTGAATAGGAAGCAGCAACAAGATGGTCATGTTACATTTGTTGAAACCAGAGATTCTGAAAATATAGAAGTCACTTCAGAAAACAAGGACCTTGTAGGCATCATTCTCCTGTCTACTTCTCTTCCCCCCCAAAGTACTAATGTTGAAACAATTTTGATTTGATGGTGATACCGTTTATGGAAGGATTGTTTTTTTCACTGTAGAGGCGAGTCCTGTTTGGATAGAATTTGTACACAGATATAGTGAACATCTTTGGAAGTTATGTCACCAGTGACCGTGTGCTTTAAATCACTTGCATTATTGTTATGATGATGATGATGATGATGATCAAGGCAATTGCAAAGCACTTACCCTTGAACATCTACCAAAAGTCTGAGGCTCTATGATATAATGTTGATGGATTGTGTTGTTGAAGAATTAACAAGATGAATGCCCTTTTCCCTACGGTTGTATGTACTTACATCTTATACTTATTGCTAAAGAAGTAGGTGTCAGAGAGGCTGATTTAATTGTGCTCAGTATTTCGTGACAAATCATGAAAGAGATTCCATTAGATTCCATTTCTTTTCCTCTTTGTATAAATATCTACCTGAAACATTTTTCCAAATCCAGTTTATGAAGAGCCATGTCTGTGTAGCTGTACTCATACATAATCTCTTTCTCCCACTGCACACGCACACACACACACCTATAGTGTACAGCACTAGTTTCTTTGAGACATAATCCTCAGCAAACACCATATTCCTCATGGATCTATATAGCACCATGCCATTTGCAGTATATATTTGATGAATCAATGAAGACTAGATTGTGGAGACTAGTATTTGAAGCATTCAATTTCTGAATCTTCCATTTTAATATGATTAAGTAGTAAGCAAAACTAGGTTTCTGAGGACTGAGGACACATCCTTGAGTGCCAGTAGGGAAGTGTAGCAGGATGGATTAAAGTGCAGGTATAAACTTTGGGATCCAGCCTTCCTGAAACTGCATTATGATTCTGTCACTAATAGGCTGTATTACCTTGGGCTAGTTACTTTCTTCTCCTTACCTTCTTGCATCTGTAAAATGTGGGTGATCATAGTAGTTACTTGATGGAATGATGGCTAAATAATCAAGTATTCCAAGAACGCAGTGACTGCTCTATGAAAGTTCACTGCTGGGAGAATCAAGATGGCAGAATAGGGTAAGCACACGTTTAAACAGATGGAGAAACATTTAATCAGGATGAAGCAGAGAGTACACATTCCAGGAAATAGAGAAAAGAACAACAGCAGAGGGATACCTGGAGACTGACAGACACAGGAGAGCAGCAGACACAACGGTGTGGTGTTGCAGTGATGGATACTCCAGCGGCATTCAGCTGACGGCAATCGGAACTCCACCAGCAACCAGGTGGGAAGGGACTTGCACTGGGAACTTGGGAGGTGAACCCAAAGAACTGGCCGTCCTGCTGGTCCATTTGATTTGACCAGGAGCGGAGACAAAGCAGCAGATCCCAGACGGGCAGTGCGAGAACAGGGTGGATTCACAGCCCAGTCAGCCCCATAGAGCCGAATTGGGCGCCATTTTGCGTAAGGAGACAAAAGCAAGGGAAAGGACTGAGCATAAGTTGAGCTGGGAGTGAACTCGTTTCTTCTTTTTTTTTTTTTTTTGCATTTTTTTATTTATTTTTGAAAATTATATTGTTGACAATCTTTACATAGTTAATTACGGTAAAAAGGTTCAGGAGCTATAGGGAGGTGGGTAAGACTATTATGTCCATATTGTTTCCTTCTTGTATCTGAGGTAAAGGGGGTTATTGAGGGAGAAGCCCCTCCCAGTTTCCCACCCACCCCAAGTCCCGGATGTGGGGCATGCTCTGAGATCCTTGCTCAAGTGGTTTTAATAGTTCATCAGTTATGAATCGCTGCCATTTTCACCACTCTAAGCACAAGGGGGTTGTTGAAGAATCCACTGATTGACATAGTCATAGAGTCTTCATTTGCCCAGTATTTCGCTGGCAACATAGAGCTGAGGTGGTTGATTGACTTGTTCTTTCTTCTGTCTTTTCTTGGCCAGGGTTCTGAGTCCAGCATTTCGATTGGGGAGAACCCCAAAGAAATTGTGAGGTATTTATAGACCAGATTCTGGTATGTTCTAGCAAGCACAGGGCCCGGCACAGTCCATCTCCTGGCTCAGTTGGTGGTTGCAATTGTTGGGTTGGTTCTGTTTTCAGGCCCAACATAAACTGGGACCAATGGCTGTTGCAGTCCAGCCTGGTTCTGCTCAGCACATACTAGGCCCTCACATATACCAGTGGGAGCTGCAGCCTAGTCAGAGCGACCCACAATAACACCCAGCCACACGGCTAGGGGAGGGGGCGGGGAGCGGCGCAGCTTCAGACCCCAGCCTTGCCAGGAGGGGATTCCTCTCCCCGAGCAGGTGGAGACCACCGCTGCACAGGGAGGGGAAGGTGGCGCGGCGTGGCTAGAGACCACGGGAGACAGGGCCACAGTCCTCACTCTGGACCCCAGGAGACAGGGCCCGGTCCTCTCTCCGGACCCCAGGAAGCAGGGCCCCGGTCTTCCCCCTGACACCTTGGACAGGCCCTGGTCCTCTCCAGAACTCTGAGACAGGGCCCTGGTCCTCTCTCTGGAACTGGAGACAGGGCCACGTTCTCTCCTGGACCCAGGAGACTGGACCCCGGTCTTTTCCCCGGAACACGGTAGACAGGGTGCTGTCCTCTCTTGGAGCCCGGGCGCCTCGGGTGCGGGGGCGGGGGTTTCCAGCAGTGGAGGCGACCCTGGGCTGTGGGACTCCAGCATCTGTGGCGAGGGGAGGGGGCGCTGCACTCCTGGAGAGCCAAGCTGTGCTGCCAGGGGAATGGAAGGGGCAGCGGGCAGCTGGAGAGCCCAGGTGCAAGGGAAGCGGAGGGGGCGCAGCAGGGCAGGAGACCCTCCCCCGCGCCAAGAGTGGATCTCCAGGAGCAGCTTGGACCCTCACCTCAGGTGCTGGGGTTCTCCAGCAGCAGCAGCGGTGACCCTTGCTGCGGCTCCCGAGGGTCTCCAGCAGCAGCGGCGGCGAGGGGAGGTGTGGGGGCCTGCGCGGCTAGAAAGCCCAGGCTGAAAGGAAAGGGAGGGGGCGCGGCACGCCTGCAGCCCCTAGCCGCGCCACGAGGGGACAAAGCCAATTGTTTTTTGCAGCCCTAGCCAGAGAGAGCCGACCCCTTGCGGTGCGTCACTGCTAGAGGAGGCAATTCAGAACCAGCACAGCTCCAAACTCAGACACTGCTTTCCCTAGGATGCGCCGGGGTGGGGGGCCGCCAGCTAGGAGCTGGCGGGTGTGGGGGAAGCAAATGTGTCTCAGGCGCGCATCAGCCTGAGAACGTGAAGGATTATCCGCGGGATTATCCGCGCGGTCCACGCGGTCCAGCCAAGGGCACGGGCAAGCCTGCTTAGTTGGCTAGCTTTCAGAGCAGCTCTCCAGAGGCAGCGAAGTTCTGCTCACCAACGGGGAAAAAAAAATCCGGAAGGCGGGGGAACAAAGCTTGGTTCATTCTCAACATTGCACGTCCCGGGGACTCTATTGCCCCTTGGCTTTACTCAGAGTTTCTGCTTAAGGTCCAGGTGGCAGGGAAGGCACCGGTCTCCTCCTTGCGGGGGGGGGGGGGGGAGGAGGAGGCTTGGCCCCGCCCGCATTGTCTTTCTTGTCTTTGCTGCCGGACTGTGCCGGGTTCTGCCGCCTCAGCCTTCTCGCGGCTTTTGTGTTGTCTTCCAAAGTTAGATTAACATTCCTGCCTTGAAATTTTTAAAAATATCGTTATTTTGGTAAATGTGCTACTTTACATCCATAAGTGGCTTTAAAATAACTCCAGAAAGTCACTTATAATTACCACTGAAAAAGCATGAAAATTAGCTTCTGATCTTGTGCAAACCTGGTTAGGTTTGTTGGCTCACCCCTTTCAGAGTGTGACTACAGGATACTCACCCTTCAAAAATCAAACTTTCAAAAAAGATTTATTTATTTTTGTTGGAAAGTCAGAGATACAGAGAGGAAGAGAGAGGAAGATGTTCTGTCCTATGATTCACTCCGCAAGTGACCACAACTGCTTTCCCAGTTCACAAATAGGGAGCTGGATGGGAGCGGGGCTGCTGGGATTAGAACCATATGGAATCCTGGCACGTTTAAGGCGAGGACTTGAGCCGCTAGGCCGCCGCGTTGGGCCCCCAAAATGAAACCTTTTAACTTAAAGAAAACTCGATTTCTAAATGCTTCCTAAGAATCTACTAAAGATACAAAGCCTCTCCTGTGTATTGTTTGAGAACAGTAAGAGCATCTAATTCTGTGTTGCTATAAAATGTCTGGTAAAAAAAAAGGAAGCTGATCAAAGTAAAAATGTAATTAATAATAGTTATTATATTTTACTTTCCTCTGAAGATTTGCATGTATTGCTACTGCAGAGTTCCAAAGAATACATAAAATACATTTTCCCCAAATCATGCCCCCAACCTCATCTGAAAATAATTGATGATAGAGCTGGTGACGTGGCCTCAAGGACTAAGCCACCATCGGCATCATCAACATCCCGTGCAGGTGCTGCTTTGGGTCCAAGCTGCTCTACTTTCAATCCCTCTTCCCACACTAGTACCTGGGAAAGACAGCCCAAGGATCACACTGAAAGTGTGAGGGGAAGCCTGTGTTGACTAAAGGAGACTCTAGTTGCGTCCTCTATAGCTTTGATGTGGACGTGAAAAGGGACATTTAGGATTGAAATGACAGAAGAATTTAATTTGCTTTTTACTTTCTGTATTCTGCTTGCGGTAAAAGGACAGTGAAGGGCAGTGAAACATTTCATGATAGAGCCTGGGAGCCTAAGAGATAAGGGGCACCTGCAACTAGCCTCCGCCCCTAATGGCATGGCCCCCTCCCTGCTTATGTTAATGATTCCCACTCCCTGCTCATGTTAATGGTTCACCCTTCCTGCTTATGTTAATGATTTTAGCCTTAGCTTAGCCTTTTAAAAACCCCTCTGTCTAATGATTCGAGGTCGTTGCCTGGCCCCCTACTAGAGGAACTGGCCTTGGCTCCAGCGCGCTGGTAATCAAATAAAGCCTCTTGCTTTTGCATCAAGTCTCGTCTTCGGTGGTCATTGGGGAAACTCACTCCCTCGAGACATTTGGTAATGTTTTTCCCTGTTGGGGGGCCTTACAGATGCATGTACATGCCACTGCATGAAATCGCACAGCATCTAGTAACAGTGTCTGTTGATTTTTACTCAAGGGGTACTTCCAGTGGAAGCGTCATTTTTTAAAAAGAAAAATCATAAAGGAAGAAGAAGGAAGGAAGGAAGGAAAGAGAGAGAGAGAAAGAAAACAAACTTTGAGGGTGGGCATGATGGCCCAATTGGCTAATCCTCCAATTGTAAGCACCAGGACACTACTGATTCCTGTCCTGACTGTTCCAACTCCCTTCCAGCTCCCTGCTTGTGACCTGGGAAAGCCTAGAGGATGGCCGCAGTCCTTGGGACCCTGAACCTACATGGGAGATCTGGAAGAAGCTCCTGGCTTCGAATCAGCTCAGCTCTGCCCTTCGGGGTCATTTTTGGAGTGAACAAACAAATGGAAGATCTTTCTGTCTCTCCTTCTCTCCGTAAATCTGCCTTTCCTATAAAAGTACATTTTTTAAAACTCAAACTGCAGTTTTATTTTTTTGCTACTGTATTCACATGTCTTTTTTTTCAAACACCCCTTTTCTGCCACTCACGCAGAAGGGCATTTAAGCAAAGCAAAATGAAAATATCTATGGTCTCAGGAGCATTGTTGTAATTTTAGGGGCAGGCCTGGTTCTTGGCAGGGAACGAGTGTAGCTTGTATGCATTCCAATCAGGGCACAAAAATCAGCTCTAAGGGCTTTGACGCGTAGAGAGAATGCTTCACCAGCTCTGGCTTCGTAATCCCGCCTAGGAGGGAAAGCTTTCACCGAGTTCCTGTTCCAGGGATCACCATTTTCTGCGGGTGCGCCTGTGAGCGCGCGCCCAGGTGTCCCGACCTGAGTGCGCTGGTTAGTCAGGCGCGCGTGTGTCTTGATTTCAATCAGAGTTGTAGGTTTCAGCGGCCTGTCCATCAACTAGTATTTCTGGAGAAGCTCTAAATCCAGACACCTGCGACCCAGCGTCCTCCACCCGCCCGACTCTTGGGAGGTGGAATGGAGAATAGCGCAGGTGTGCGCGCTCAGGTGAGCGGCGCGCCCGGGGCCAGGAGCCGGGGACCAGGGACCAGGGACCGGGGAAGGCCAGAGTCGGGCTTGGAGGAGCATAATGCCGCGGGTGAGTGACTCCAATGGAACCCGGAGTCCACTGAGCCCAGGTCTCTCGGCCACTAGCCTGGCGGGCTGAGGTTTAAGCTGGCGGGGAGGCTCTGAGCTCAGGGGATGGGGCAGCGGGTCCGGTCTGCGGCTTCAAGCTCCTTAGGTTTAGTCTGAGTGTTTGGGCGGCAGCGGAACGGTGATCTAGTTCCTCGCTACTACAGCGCTCCGGAAGGGGGGAATTCAAGTTAGAAAGCGACCAGGCAGATTTTTTCAAGTCGCTCTCTCCGGGTCCAGATCCATGGTCCCAAACGCTGGGACTCCAGAAAACTTTTGCGACTAAATGAAGACCTCCTAAGGCACCCGCGGTGCGGTTCTGCCCAAGTTGCAACATTCGTTCAATTGGCGTTAATTAGAATACTCCGTTGGTGAAAAAGTCAGTCTGGATTTGGGTCTTTGAATTCATATCCCTTGTTTTCGTGTTCGTAAATAGTGGTGATAGAATATGACAAAAGTACACCGTTGGGGAATTTTTTGGTCAAGTTCAAGAAGTAGCACCGTTACCTCTGTCTAGACTTCAAAGTGGACTTTAAAATACTGTGTGTCTCACACTTTCCAATTCCATTGTGAGGGTGAAGTGAGCAGGAAACATGGAGTTTTTTAATGTGGTGGTAAGGTGTTGCAAAACCAGGGCTTGTTTCCTGAAAAAAAAAAAAAAATAGAGAGCTCAGACAATTATCAAAGTTTCTGGACATTTCTCTTGTGGTTTGATTCTTGAAATTTTCAGTATGGGAGCCCTTCGGTGTTGTTTAAAATTGTACGGAAAACAGATTCCTGAGTAGAGACCCTTTGTTTAGTTTGTACTTTGCAATGTGACATTTGACAGTGGTTGGTTCTAAATAGTTGTGCTTTATCGGCACGATGGAGTTTGGCTTTTTTTTTTTTTGTAAACTTGTTCAATTAGGATGCACTTTGCTGGTAATCTTCGTGCTGTATTTGTAAAGTTTTGTTTTGAAATGCTGTTTTACTCTGACCTGAAAGAAGTGGAAGGTACAGTTAAAATTTTGTGTTGAGGGAAACAATAGAAGGCTTAAAAAAAAACTTTGAAGTGGGATTCTTTGAATGTTTAAGTCTTTTTTTTGCACAAGCTGCTTTCTTGGTAAAGACTGGTTCTTGTTCTTTGTGTGGGTGATTTCCAGCCCCTTCCCTGTTCTCCAGGGGCCATCAGCACAATGGTCCCTTCAGTTCTCAAGCCTGAATCTCCCCCATCCAGTGTATCCACGCTTCTGGTCAGTTTTCACCATCAGCCACCCTGAGCGCCCTAGGCTGCAGGATCCTGTGCCTTAGTGCTGTGCTGGATGTAAGCAGCCAGAAATGAACCAAGCTCAAGCAGTGCTTGCCCACATGATTGTGGCAGAGTCAGGGAGGCAGGTTCCCAGCCAAGAGGAATTAGGTGTCAGAATGGGAAAGCTTTGGAGATGCAAGGAGGCACTGGCTTCCTTTACAACAGGTAGCCCTGGAAGATCTACCTGACAAGCTGAGATGGGGAGGAACCACTCACAGGAAAGGGGCAGGGAAACTGCAGCCTGGCCTTGGAACAGTTGTGCTGGGAAGGGCTTGGCTTATCCGAGGACTCAGCAGCAAGGGAGGGTTGACCTAGAAGTCAGCCAGAGATCAGACCACACAGAGACCTGCAGATGACAGCCAAAGGTTTGGGTTGATTCTGAGAGGAGGGACAGCCATGGTAGGGTTTTCAGCAGGCAGGACTGTGGCTGCCAGGTAGAGGATAGGAGTTGCAGGATAGGAGGTAGAGGATGAGAGTAGGAGGCCCCGCTGGATGCTCTCCCGAGGTTTGACCTCAGCTCCAGGCATCCTTTAGAGGTGATAGTTAAGAATGTTACACAAGTGTATGTACTTAAAACAGGTCTTGGATAATGTTTAGTTAGGAAACAAATCAATCTCAAAATGGCCAATTTGTGAATTCATCAGCTTCCATTGTTTGTAATGGAATTTTAATTTTTTTCTACTAGGATCATTTGTGTGACTTTATGAGCATTTTAGGGTTATAAGATTGCCAGCATTGCTAAGAATTTTCACCTGTAGGATCACATGTTTCCAGTCAAGTGGGTCTCCAACTTTAGGGTGTGTCAGCATCACGGGACAGGCTCTCTGCTGCCTTTGAGTATTAACAAGCCGAGAAACTTCGATCACTTGTTACGTGATTGCCTCCTATTCAACATTGTTCCATGCTGACCTCTATTTCACATTGAATTATTACAGATAATATGAACTAGAGATATTATAGAATGTTCTGGGGTAAGGAGTAATTTGCACACTGTTGCCTTTCCAGCTTCAGTCACTCATTACTGATGCATTTGATGGTAATAGATTTCAGAAAATCAAAGAATACTTTGAACAGAAAGAGAGCCATTCCCCTCAAAAATACAGTCGTCTGCTCTTACAAAAGCTCGATAGCTCCATCAATAAGGCAAGTATGTTTTGCTTTCTGGTGTGCCCAAAGTACCTGCATTGAACTGCCGACGTGAGTGGTGATGCAGTGTGGTCTCCTGCCTAGGAGCTGGATGAGCATGCCTTTGGGCATGTCTCCCTGCTGTTCACCTGTGTTCGGCAGTTCTTCATGGATGGTCCTGAAGAAGATGAGCCTTTACTAATTCAGCAGGGACTGATCCCAAAGATAAGTGTCACCTTGTCACTGCTTGAAGCTCTGGGTAACCTGAAGGATTAGGGTGGGTTCAGTTGTGTTACATTATTCTGTCCCATGGAGACCAAATCAGAGAAGAAATCAGTATCCCCACTTTGCCACATCTGTATCCCCACTTTGCCACATCTGTATCCCCTCTTTGCCACATCTGTATCCCCTCTTTGCCACATCTGTATCCCCACTTTGCTACATCTGTATCCCCACTGTGCCACATCTGTATCCCCACTTTGCTACATCTGTATTCAACAAATATATGGTGGGGAGGGAGATGGAATGGTGACAAAAAACAGTTTTTGACGGGGAGAGCTGGAGTGGTGACCAAGGTATTTTATTTTTAAAAAAGATTTTTTTATTGCAAAGATTTACAGAGAGAAGGAAAGACAGAAAGATCTTCCATCCGATGGTTCACTCCCCAAGTGGCCATAATGACCAGAGCTAAGCTGATCCGAAGCCAGGAGCCAGGAACTTCTTCTGGGTCTCCCACGCAGGTGCAAGGTCCCAAGGCTTTGGGCTGTTCTGTACTGCTTTCCCAGGCCACAAGCAGGGAGCTAATGGGAAGTGGAGCAGTCAGGATACCACCCGGCACCCTTATGGGATCCTGGCAGTTGCAAGGCCAGGATGTAACCACTGAGCTATCACACTGTGCCGAACCGAGGTATTTTAAAGCATAGCTTCATGGGATAGTGGACAGTGCTTGCCACCTTCTGTAATGCCAAGCACGGGCACCAATTTGCTCAACTTCCAATCCAGCTACCTGCTAATGTGTTTGGGAAAAGCAGCAGAAGATGGCTCAAGTGCTTGGGCCACTGCACCCCATTGTGGGAAACCAGGATGCAGTTCTAGCTTTGCCAGCGCAGCAGCTTTCTGGGGGTCGGTGGGGGGGGGGAGAAGCAAGGAGAAGAAGCTATTTTCTCAGAGAGAGAGAGAGCTGTCCGTGTGTGTGTGTGTGTGTGTGTGTGTCCCTGCTTCTGTTACTCTTTCAAATCTTTTTTTTTTTTTTTTTTTTTTTTTTAAGAACTGACCTCCCTCAGTTGAGGTCACTTCTTGAGGGGAGGTCCTGGGGTAAGTTGGATCACATTAACATAAAAGAGCATGGAATTTTAATCATGAATTTAAGGATGGAGAAAATATAGTTTCAGAAGACAGATGATTCAATTCTTTTGATTTTTGGACATCATCGCACCAAAAATGTTTCTCTGAGCTTTGAATTAAACATACCATTTTGTTTCCTTTAATGCACTAAAGGACTCAGTAATATTTGTTATAGACAGTGGAGGATTTGGAACATAATTATGTTTCTTGCTGTTGGGATACCACTTGCATTTCTAAATTTTAATATTTATTGCAAAGGTGAGGAGGTTGCAGACCATTGTGGACTTTTGATTAGGATGGAGAGGGTTGGGTTTGGGGGGCAGTGGGATGGCTGAGAAAAATGTTCCTGCCTTCCCTCCTCTGTCCACAGGGGAAGAGGGTTGGAAGAGTAGAGAGAGAAGGTGTGCCACTCCTTGCCAGGCTACAGTGGTGCCAAGGGATGGAGATGGTTGTTGGCTGTCTCCTTAGGGACCCTGACGGGGGTGCAGGGGAGAGAGAATGTCCTGAGGGAGTTATTTCTCTTGGCTTCTTGCACCAGAGGTGAGAAATTCTAAGGTCTCTTGGCTGCCCGCATCTATCTCAGTGTGCCCACAGACTTAGGCATTCATGCATTTGGAAGGCAAAGTGCCAGAGGGGACACAAAGAAAGATGTTTCATCTGTTGATTGATACCACTACAGCCAGTGCTGGACCAGGGCAAAAGCAGGAGCTGGGAATCCCTGCTGGGTCTCCCAAGCAGGTGGCACTTGGTCCATCCTCTGCTGCTTTCCCAGGTGTAGTAACAGGGAGACAGGGGAAGCAGAACAGTTGGGATGCCAGCACCGCAGGTAGTGGCTTAACCCAGTGTGCCACAACTCTAGGCCCCCAGGTGATTGAATCTAAAGTGAAGGTTTTTCTGATGTAAATGCAGGAAATGTCTCAGACCTTGCCTATGTTACAGTCACCAGTCACGTGGAGAGAGTTAACCATTGCCTGGGCTCTGTCACCAGCAATTTTGATTTCCTGGGTCTGGGATCAGGGAATTTTCAGATAGTGCCAGCTTGTCCCAGTTCCCATTGAGGCTTGTTTGTGATGTTCAGCAGGGTGCTTGATTCTGAAATGCAGTGTTCAAGGCTTTGTAAGGAGCTGTTTATCCAAACTCCTGCTCAGCAAGAGCCATTTTCTGTTCTGACCTGTCTCAGCAAAAAATGGTCTTCAGATGGCCTTTGCTTTATTGAGTAAATATATTCTAGGAAGGTGACAAAAGTTTTGTTTGTTTTTTCTGACTTACTGATATTTTTGCTGGAAATGGAGATTTGCAGAGAGAAGGACAGCTGGAGATCCAGAAGCAGCTCCTGGTTTCCAAATGGCTCAGTTTCTGCTGTTGGGGCCATTTGGGGAGTGAACCCACAGTTGGAAGATTTTGCTTTCTGTCTCTCCTTCTCTCTATGTCTGCCTTTTTAATAAAAATAAGTCTTTTTTTTTAAAGTTTGTTATAAATTATTCCCATCCTAGCAACTTAATATGAAATCGAATATATATTTCTATGAAAAGCCAAACCTTGTTTTAGCCAGCTGTGTTTGACATAAGAAAGGTAGCCAGGCCTGGGCCCATCGAGTGCCATCAGGGTGGCACTGGGTGGAGCCGTTCCCAGTTCTGCATCTCTGTTGACAGGTTGCTTTCTGCACGTTTCCCCTTGTGTTGGGAAGATCCGTTGAGCTCAGTCCTGTCTTGCCAGTCCCTTCTGGAGCTTTCTGGCATCCATCCTGGCTAAGTCTTCAATTCCTGCTGAGAACCCGAGAGCTTAGGAGGCTCCTGGAGGTTTCTGGCTCCATCATGAGTCTTCCGCATGGCAGATGTGAGAGCCAGGCCTACCTGGACATGTGCAGGGAAGAGGAGCTTTAGTCCCATTCTGGTCGCCTGAGAAAATCTCCTAAAGAATTTTCATTGACTAGGCTGCAATTACTCAGTCCTGTGTGGTTCCATCTGCCTTTTTTGTCTCAGCTACATAGTTTTCTGGTTTGAGAGGATGACAGGATTTCTGACCATGGAAGACCTGGTCTCAGATGTATCTCTGATCAGTGCGACAGAAGACTTCCTGGACACTGCTATGGTAAGGCTCTGGGGAACTTCACTGTGCATGCCCCCTTGGAAGTGGACAGGAATAGCAAAGCTTCATCCAGGTCTCTTTCACGGGTACAGGAGCCCAAGCACCTGGGCCATCCTTTGCTGCTTTCCCAGGCGCATTTGCAGGGAGCTGAATCAGAAGTGGAGCAGCCAGGACTCAGAACAGCTACCATCCAGGAGGCCACTCTGTAGTTGGTGGGGGAGCATGCTACACCACAGTGCTGGCCCCTCGAGGTTATTTTCAAAGCCTGAATTTCTGTAAGATGTGCTTTTCATTAAAAGACTTTATTATCAGAGTATCATTTAAAGAATAATTGTACATCAACACACATGTCCGTGTTAAAAGAAAAATGGCTTATTTACATATGTACAAATAGCCACTTGCTCATTGTATTCAGGAGGGTGAGGTTCACGTAAGCTTCCTCGAAAGTTCTTTAAGGGCACCCTCTGCCTATGAGGGCACCCTCTACTAACATGAACGTTACAGTTTAGAATGCTGCTTTAGAATAATAGCTGAAACCTTTCTTTTTATTAGGTTATTTCCAGATGCAGTAGAAAAGGTAAGTCTATTATTAGCTACCAATTGGCTACCTATTTTAATTAATATTACAATACAGAGACTATTGAAAGTGGGGTTAAATATATTTGAATTTATTGAGAAAGCATATGATAGTGTTGAAATACATTTTGTTGTGAAAACCTGTTTATTTGTCTGGTTGTGTTTGTAGTTGCTGCTGTCGCTAAATGGCTGCTAAGCTTTGTTCATGTCGTGAAAAACCAGGTTGGTCATTGCATACCAGCAGCATGGTCAGTGCTGTGGTTCCCACTGAGGCAGCAGCGGGGGCTGGTAGGTCCTGAGAGGATGGATTGGGAAGTTTGGCCGTCTCAGCTCTCCTGTTTCTGGGTAATCTCTTTGGCATGTGGCCACTGAAGTGCCATCTGCCACAAAGCCCTCCTCATGCCACCACAGTTACTCAAACCTAGAGGCAGACCAAGAGGAAAACCAGGCCAGTGTAGCTGTTGCTGACTTGACCTGAATTTGCTTTGGCTGCTTTCCTCCTTTAAGAGTATAAAGGTAAGGATTCTAGAAAAGGAAACTGGGGACTAGGTGGTTGATTTTTTCTTTTCCAACGTGGCTCACAGAAAAGACGATTTTGATACTTTCAGTTATTATGAACTCCAAGGTATATTTAAAACATTGGACCATTTCAGAAACTGGGGACCTCTTGCAACAGATACATTCTTTTTGTATGATACACCTTTTTGATTTTCATGTTCAAGAGTGGTTATTGATGATGTCTGGTCACGGGGGATTTCAGACTTGTTAGCAGCTGTGCTGTGTTTGTCAGAGGTCTTCACCATCTGTCAGTGGACTCCACATATCTTCAAGTTATTTTTTTGTTAACTTCATAAATGATAATTGTGGTCTTTAAAAATTGGCAGAAAAAGTATTTTCCATTGTGTATTTGGACATTTGTAGCCCCAATATTCATGTAAAGAGACTTGGAGTGAGTGGACAGTTGGAGAATGAACCAACTGATGAGAGCACTTTCACACTGCTGCTATCTGCTTCTCTGTCAGACTAAACCCTTGCACAATCTTAATTTTTATTGTAATACACAAATGTAAGAAGCATATGGAAAAAACAGGAAATTGTGGGGCCAGTGTAGTGGCTCAACACACTAACCCTTCACCTGCAAGCACCAAATTCCCATGCGGGCACTGTCCCAGCTGTTCCATTTCCTATTTAGCTCCTTATTTATGCCCTGGAAAAGCAACAGATGATGGCCCAAAGCCTTAGTATCCTGCACCTACATGAGAGACCTGGAAGAAGCTCTTGGCTCCGTATTGGATTAGCTCAGGCTCTTGTGGCCTTTTGGAAGGTAAACCAGTCGATGGAGAGACAGAGTGAAAGATCTTCCTTCTCTCTGTAAATCTGCCTTTCCAATGGAAAAAATATATACGTATATATTTAAAAGCCAGAAGCTAGGAGTTTCTTCTGGGTCTTCCATGTGGATGCAGAGTCCCAAGGCTTTGGGCCATTCTCTGCTGCTTTCCCTGGCCATAAGCAGAGAGCTGGATGGGAAGTGGAGTAGCCAGCACATGAACCAATGCGTATATGGGATGCTGGCAATTGGAGGTAGAGGATTAGGCAGTTGAGCCATAGCACTGGCCTCAAAATAAGTATTTTGGAAAAACAAAAGGAAACTAGGGAGAATCAAGATGGCAGAATAGGGTAAGGACATGTTTAAACAGAGAAATGTTAGCCGATGTTAAGCAGAGAGGACACATTCCAGGAAATAAGAGAAGGCAGAATGACAGCAGAGGAGCACCTGGATAGTGACAGACACAGGAAAGCAACATATACAACAGTGTGGTGTGGCAGTGACTGATACCCCAGCAGCACTCAGCCAGCGGTGACCTGAACTGCACCTGCAGTGAGAACTCAACTGGCAACAAGGTGGGAAGGGGCGTTTCCCCAGAGCTCAGGAGGTGAACCCAAAGAACTGCCTGTCTGCTGATCTGTTGGATTTCACCAGGAGCAGAAACAGAGTGGCAGGTTCCAGACAGGCAGTGCAGGAACAACATGGACTTCAGGGCCTAGTCTGCCTGCTAGAGCCAAATCAGGCAGCATTTTGTATAGGAAGGCAAAGGCTGTGATAGGACAGCACTGTGCATGCACTGAGCTGGTATGAACTCATTCTGGCTCGGTGAACTGCAACAATGTGGCATCCTACAGGTTCCACCCAAGACAGGTCTGCTTAGAACTCAGTCCTGACTACCAGCAGATCAAGAACTCTAGTAGTGACACATCAGGTGCAAATCTGAACAGTGTGGAAAAACTTTACAACTGCAGTGACAATAGTGAGCTGTGCATGTGCAGAGCTGGGAGAGAATTCACTGAGCTCAGTGCATTGCACTGGTCCCACAGGAAAATAATACCAACTATGGCATATGGGTCAAAACAGGTCTGTGTGGCCCTCAGACCTAACAGCCAATAGGCTCCAGCAAGATTAGCACCACCATCAACCTAGCTATATAGGACACCTGTTATCTCCCTAATCCTAGGACCTGCTCCAACCGGAAGTGGAAGAAAGTTTGTACAGACAACGATGCAGCCTCAGCACAGTATCACAGAAGGTGGAGAGTGGTGAGCCAGGAGCTGGGGCTGTCTAGATCATGGTAGATGTCTAACATGAGAACCCAGACTTGGAACTTGGTGGAAAAAGTGGCCCAAGTAACTGCAAACAAAGAGATGTGTGCCAACCACAATAAATAAAATCAAATTGCAGACCTGTGAGTGACAGAGTGTAGAAACCTGTCCCAAGGAAGCAGAAGTACAGTGACCAATAGCAAAAGAGGAGCCACAGTCACAATGAATATTACTTAATACTCTCCTGTAAAGGAGCAAAACCCTTAGCCAACCTCAGAGTTCACGGAGGAAGATATCGAGAAAATGGGGAACACAAAATTCAAAACACTTGTTATGAAACTTCTTATCAACAACAAGAATCATGTAATACTTTAATAGTTTAAGGACTTTAAGGAATATGTCACACTGGAAATGAATCAAATGAAAGCTGATATATCAGAAATGAAAAATACAGTGGAGTGAATAAAAAGTACAATGGAGAGTCTCCAAAATAGAATGAAGGAGGCAGAAGAAAGAATCTCAGAATTGGAAGACATTTCTTGTCACCAGGAGGAAACAAGCGAAAAGCTGGAAGCAGAGCTGGGTCAAGCTAAAAAAATATTTAAGAACTGAAAGACACTATTGAAAGGTCAAGTATAAGAGTTATGCCATTCCCAGAAGGTGCAGAAAGAGAAGTTGGGTTTAAAAATGTAATTAATGGGGCCCGGTGACACGGCCTAGTGGCTAAAGTCCTCACCTTGAAAGCCCCGGGATTCCATTTGGGCGCCGGTTCTAATCCTGGCAGCTCCACTTCCCATCCAGCTCCCTGCTTGTGGCCTGGGAAAGCAGTTGAGGACGGCCCAAGGCTTTTGGACCCTGCACCTGCGTGGGAGACCTGGAGGAGGTTCCTGGTTCCTGGCATCGGATCAGCATGCACTGGCCGTTGCGGCGCACTTGGGGAGTGAAACATCGGACGGAAGATCTTCCTCTCTGTCTCTCCTCCTCTCTGTATATCTGACTTTGTAATAAAATAAATCTTTAAAAAATGTATTTAATGAAATAATCAGGGAAAATTTCCCTAATCTAGAGAAAGAATTGGGAAACAACATCCTGGAGGGACACAGAACTCCCAACAGGCTTGACCAAAAGTGATCTTCACCATGACACATGATAATCAAGCTCTCTTCAATCAAACATAAGGAAAAGACCCTTAAATGTGCACATGAACAAATCAACTGACATATAAAGGAATGCCAATTAAATTCACAGGAGACCTCTCACAGGAAACTCTGCAGGCCAGAAGAGAATGGAGTGACATATTCCAGATTCTAAAAGCAAAAAATACTTAGCCCAGGATTACCCAGCAAAACTTTCTGTTGTCTTTGCAAATGAAATACAGTTCTTCCACAGTAAAAAGAATATACCTCTTTCAAAACTGCCCTACAAAGGGTACTTAAAGACTGTCTCTTGACAGAGAAGAGAAATAGCACCCACCAAAATCAAAGGCAAATGTGAAGAACATCTCAGTAAAATAACAGTAGACTAAATTAATGAACAACCCATTGCTAAAATGACAGAATCAAATTACCACCTATTCATATTAACCCTGAATGTGAATGGCTTAAATGCATCAATCGAACATCATAGATTAGCAGACTGGATTATAGAAGCAAAACCCATCTATTTGTTGCCTGCAGAAGACATATCACCAACAAAGATTAACAGAAGCTATATCTCATGGATTTTGATTTTTTTTTAATTCCATCTCTTCAAAACACTTTTTCTTTCCCCTCATTAAATTCTTCAATGACTTATAGATCATATGATAGCATCATTTTGTTAAGGAATATTCTTGATTTTCTTTCTCTTCAACACATTGGTCATTCAGTAGCGTGTTATTTAACTTCATAGCATTATAAATTTCTATTTCTTCCTGTTGATTTTGTATTGTGGCTTTTCATTTAAGCAGATGTATAGTAACTGTAATGGAGACTGTCTTATCCAGATGTGAGGATGTATAGCAGTATGCATCTCTACTTCCAAAGATGGACTCCCAATGAAACTGTTTACTGTATCTTGACAATAGGATGTGGGACTCTCTGCCATTGTCCATGCCCGCAACGATGGACATATGACTGTTTATGAGGAACTGTGCTATAGTAATAATATAGTAGAACTTGTGGGAGGAGGGAATTTGGGGAGGGAGTAAGGGAAGTCCTAGGGCCTATGGAACTGTATCAGAAAATGATAACAATAATAGTAGTAATGATAGATGAAACTGTACAAGGAGCTGCACATTCTTAGTTGGTGTAGAAATCAGAAATCAGTTTTGCTTTAGGTATGATGACAGGGAAGAGTCATACTGCTTGTTCCGTTTTCCTTCGTGGATATCTGCATGATTCATACATATGTGGCCTGGAACTTTTAAATTTATTTGAGTGGTAGAGTTACACACACCAGGGACAGGAGAGAGATCAATTGATTTTCCATGTCCCAAAATGACTGCAACAGCTATGTTTGGGCCAGGATAAAGTCGGGAGTCTGAGATTTCCTCCTGCTCCCCACACGGGCAGCAGGACCTCAAGCACTTGGGCCAGCATCTGCTGTCTTCCTAGGTACATTAGCAGGGAGCTGGATCAGAGGCGAAAGAGCTGGGACTAGAACTGGCAAGCTGTTATGAATGCTGGTCTCACAAGGGACCACGTAACTCGCTGTACCAGTGCTGACCCAACAGGTTTGTTGATTTGAAAGGCAGATTGACACCTCTTCCATCTGCTGGTTCACTCCCCCATGGTCTCAACTGCCGGGGCTGTTAGCATGGAGCTGGACTGGAAGCAGAGTGGCTGGGATTCCAACGGGCATTCCAATATGGACCTGAGGTGCCAGGGCTTAACTCCTGTGCCACAACACCTGCTGGTAGTGGCTTTAACACAGACTTGATCTTGTCTCATGGCCAGACCTCATCATTCCATGGCTTTTGTAGATTTGCCTTTCCATGTCATTGAGAGTCATTTCCTTGGTCATTGTTGGCATCTTATTTTTCCCCTGCCGTTCTTTCCACTGCATCTGTGTTGCTGTTTTGTACTGAGCCTGCACCTGCAGAGTTTGCTGTGGCGTTTCCTGCTTCTGTGTAAGCTGCTGCCTCGTGTGCCGGCTCTGCTGCCATCCTCCTCCTCTTGCTTGTGCTGAATCTGCTGCGGCTTCTCTTCCTCCTGCTACAGCTGCTGTGCAGTGCTGTTTCTGTTCCTGCTGCTGCCTCACCTGCTTTGGTCTCTGCTTTCCTGGTGCCTCTTCTGTGTTTTTTCCCCCTGCTGCTGTTGCCCCTACATTTGTCAGTTTCTCTTCCTCTCCTTCCTCCTCCTCCCCAGATAGGAGAGGCAGAGCTATCTGCCATCTGTTGATTCACTCCCAAAACTTCCAGGACAGCTGGGGCTTGGTCTCCCTGGAGGGCAACAGCAACGCAGTTACCCTGACTGCCTCCCACAGACTGCATGGCAAGGAGTTGAGACCAAGTGCTGTAGGACACGGACACCGTAACCACTAGCTCCCCTAATTCTTTTTGGCACACATTTGATTCTTGTAAAATATGCTTTCAGGGAAAATGCAGATGTTGGATTCCTTCATCCTCAGTTTAGGATTCCTGGTGACTGAAAGGAGGATCAGCCATTCGCTTCAGCAGGAGGTGAGTTAAGAAACTAGACAACAAGTGCTCCAGCAGCTTCCAAGAAACTTACGCATGGGTCTCTGTTTTCTTTCTTTCCTGTGAATGCCTTCCCCAATTCTGAGAAGGCCGTGAGGACTTTGAACATCATTTTGCAAGCTGTACCTCGGGAAAAGAGAAAAAGCCTCCCCTTGTCAGAAAGCATATGTCATCTAAAGTGGCTTTAGCCTCAAGTACGTGGTGGTGTTAAGAGCAACACTCTTGTGGTGGTGTTGGTTCAGCCTTTCTTCTCACGGATGAGTGCAATTATTCGTGGTTTCGGTGAAGGCTCAGTGCACCTGCCGTGTGTGCTAGATTACGCAGGAGGACCGAGGAAGAGGCAGACTGACTGTGTTCTTGTTCCTTTATGGGTTGTTTGGATTTTTTAAATAGATTTTATTGTTATTGGAAAGCCAGATATACAGAGAGGAGGAGAGACAGAGAGGAAGATCTTCCATCCGATGATTCACTCCCCAAGTGAGCCACAACGGCCGATGCGGTGCCGATCCGATGCCAGGAACCAGGAACCTCTTCCGGGTCTCCCACGCAGGTGCAGGGTCCAAAAGCCTTGGGCCGTCCTCGACTGCTTTCCCAGGCCACAAGCAGGGAACTGGATGGGAAGTGGAGTTGCTGGAAATAGAACCGGCGCCCAAATGGAATCCCGGGACTTTCAAGGCGAGGACTTTAGCCGCTAGGCCACGCCACCGGTCCGGGGTTGTTTGGATTTTACAAGGCAAGGTGAAATGCTTTATTAGACCATCCGTGATTTTTTTTTCTTATGTGTATGTGAGCTCACTCAGTGACTGGGAAGAATGTTGACAGTGCAAGTCCTGGGTCCAGACTGCTTGGCTTCCAATCCTACCTTTGCCACTTCCGTGGGTGGAGTGCAGCTTGAACATTGTCCTTCATGCTGCTTACCTATAGACTGGGGTTGGCAGTAACTTCCCAGTGAAGTTCTTGTGAAGGTCAAGTGAGACAGTCTTACAGTGGCCAGCGGGATGCTTTGCGGAGAGCATGGACTCTTAGGTTACCAGCTGTTCGCCACCCCAACAAGGCATGGAGTTTGCATTGCTTTGAAGTGGTGGAATTTTGGGTGACCTCGCTATGCCTGCATAGTCATTGCAGCATGAAATCTGGAAGGATGTCATGTGTGACTGCAGAAAGAGCAAATTTAGCACAATATTGTGAAATGTGATTTTAAATGGCTGACAGTGGCAGTCCAACATTTATTGGCTGGGCAGCTGTTACTGGTGAGTTTACCATGATGTACAGGTGGTGACCAATGATCATCAATGCATTGATGTCATGTTTAACCATGTCACTCATCATTTCTGCACTGGACTTCTCCTAAAAAACAAGACAAACAAAAACACCTTTTTTTTTTTTCATTTGACACAGTGAAATCACTATCTTCAATGTATTTAGAGTTAATATTGATGTTCTGATATCTAATATGTTGAGATTGGAAGATCTCATGTTTTCTGATGTTTTCTCAATTTTCAAATCACAATCCTATGGTCATGCTGCCTTCTTATCTGTGTGTTCAGGAAAGTCTGGAATGTTCTGGACTTTCAGGCACAAGTGAGACCTGCAAGTGTAAAATGAAGTGGTGCTGTTTTAGGGCTGTTTGTTGAGTAGCAACAGATCAATCCACGTATGAGAAACTAGGCTATCACAAGATGTTGCAATAAATCTCTTCTTTAAAATGGGAGTTACTGTAACATGGAAGAAAGATTAGTGTCACAGTTGTTAAACTTGACTTGGAATTCTTGATTATATACAGGTACTTTAAAAGCTTGTGGAAAATGGAATTTAAAAATAGAATGTGTTTTGTTGTGAAAACCTGGAAATTCCATGCATGAATTTTCTTAGAGATTAATTTGTTTATTTGAAAGTTACGTAGAAAGAAACACACACACACACACACACACACACACACACACACACACACACCTCTTCCATCCACTGATTTCTCTTCCCACATGGCCACAACAGCTAGGACTGGGCCAGGCTGAAGCCAAGAGCCAGAAGCTTCTTCCAGATCTCCCACATACATAGCAGGGGCCCAGGCGCTTGCGGCATCTTCTGCTACTTTTCCCAGACGATCAGTAGGGAGCTGGAGGTTAAGTGGAGCAACTGAGACATGAACGGGTGCCCATAAGGATGCTATACTGCCAGCAATGGTCTTTACCCACAGTACCACAGCACCGTTTCCACAGATTTTTGTAACAGGCACTTTTTTGCAAACTTAAAAAAAAATACATTTTTTGAGAGATTAATCAGTGTTCCATCTGCTAATTTATTCCCAAAGTTTGCAATGACCAGGTCTGGAATTTTGGTTTGCTACAAGAGTGGCAGGGGCCCAAGTCATTGGGTCACTTTCTGCTGCTCTGCTAGGCGCTTTAGCAGGAAGCTCGATTGGAAGTGGGGCAGCTAGGACTCAACCTGGTGTCACAGGTAGCAGCTTAACCTGCTGTGTCATAATGCCAGCTCTGCTTCTGGTGAACTTTTTAGACAACTTTCCATATGCAAGAATCTGTTTTTGCAGCCAAGTAAACCTACCCTTTAGTTCTGTTTTCCACCAACTTTTAGGAGTAACCTCATCCAGTGAGAGACTGTGTTCGTTACAGTTTTGACATTACAGTCAGTGAGGGGAATTTGAAGTCATTTCAAACGTACAGATTGATTTTAAAAATATTGTCAGCATGATACACTTGATGTAACTTTGCCACTTGATGTACCTGTCAGTAAATGTGGTTGATTTAAATGTTTCAGGAAAGACTTTGCAAGGACCATCATAACTGTGGGTGGTAAGAATGTAAATATTTACTATATTAAATATTGGGCCCTGGAGGGGATTTTCTAAGCATTTGGGACCCAGGGAGAAGGAAGGATGAATCATGGTCAGACTCTGAAAAGAGGTATTGAGATTTGATTTTCAATTTATTTTGAGAGGTACAGACCGAACACTGTAAAGAATAATTAGGAATTGCATATTTATTCACCATGCAACTTTGTTAAATTTTAGTATGTTGGCACATCTACCGTAAATACTCTTTTTGAAAACAAATGGAGTCAAAATGAAGAAGAGTGCCCTGTGTCCTTGTTCCCAAGCCATTTCATTTCTCCTTGACTCACAGTTTCCATGTCTAAGCAACTGTTTCTAAATTTTCAATTTTCATAAGCACTGAAAATTTTATTTTTTAAATTTAAATTTTAAAAATTAGTTAAAAACACAATTTTAAAAAATGCTTGAGAGACAGAGACAGAGAGCTCCCATCCACCAGTTTATTCCTCAAGTGCCCACATCAGCCAGAGCTGGGAAACAGAAGCCCAATCTGGGTCTCCTGTGTGTGTGTGGCCGGGACCTCGTCCCTTGAACCATCACCTCCTGCCTCCCAGGGTTGCGTTAGTTGGAAGTTGGAATCAGGAGCAGAGTTGGAATACAAACCAAAACACTGCAAATCAGATATGGGTATCCCAACAGTGACTTAACCAGGCCAGGTGCCTTGGCCCTTAATGTATATAAATACCGTCCTATGGAAAGTATTTTGCTCTATGCAGTTTTAGAGTCCATTGTGAATATCATAAGTGACCTTAGAATTGTATTTTTTAAACAAATATTTTATGGCTATTTTGATGAACTTTCTTTGAATTAAAAAAATATTTATTTTTTTAATTTGAAAGGCAGATTTTGGGCCTGGCGCCATGGCCTAGTGGCTAAAGTCCTCGCCTTGAGTGCACTGGGATCCCATATGGTCATGGGTTCTAATCCCAGCAGCCCTGCTTCCCATCCAGCTCCCTGCTTGTGGCCTGGGAAAGCAGTCAAGGACAGCTTCTGCTAGAGACCCAGAAGAAGTTCCTGGCTCCTGGCTTTGGATCGGCACCGCACCGGCCCGTTGCGGCTCACTTGGGGAGTGAATCATCGGATGGAAGATCTTCCTCTCTATCTCTCCTCTCTATATATATCGGACTTTGCAATAAAAATAAATAAAAATTAAAAAAACATAGATTTTTATAGAGGGAAGGAGAGACAGATCTTCATCCACTTGTTGCAACAGCTGGAGCTGAGCTGATCTTGAGTTAGGAGCCAGGAAGGACTTCCGGGTCTCCCACGTGGATACAGGGTCCCAAGGATTGGGCCATCCTCCACTGCTTTCCCAGGCCATAAACAGGAAGCTGGATCGGAAGTGGAACAGCCAAGAAATGAATCAGTGCCCATGTGGGATGCCAGTGGCAGCAGGCAGAGGATTAGCCAGTGTTGCCATTGTGCCAGCCCTTTCCTTTAAAAATTTTAAATGTATCTAACATAAAACCACAAATATTATTCATTTATATGTTGTTGACATCTTTTAGATTTCTCTCCCAGGATTTTTCAGTTGCAGCTTGCCTGGGGGTCCCACCCCAGGATACGTTCTGCTGTTAGTTCGTGTGGCATGAAGCGACCAAAATGGGACTTGTCAGAGCAAGCACTGTCTCTGGGACTCCTTTGTTGTGTCGTTTGTCCAGAGTGACCCATGTCTGCTGTGTGTTCATGTCCAGATTACGACCAGCAGGTTGCAGCTTCCGAAACCTTGTGTAGGTTGACAACTAGAACAGCGAGGGAGGAACTTGCCAAGCAGTGGTTTGAGGATAACGTCATTGTGGAAGCTTTCAAAGACATTAAGGATCGAGAATTTGAGATGGTGAGAGTCTGCCCTAACAGTGAACAGTTGCGAAGTCTCCCCTGAGTTCTTGGCAATGAGTTGGGCTTAGGGAGAAATTTTTTCCTTCCATTTATATGATTTCACTGAAATTGTTAAACTCCCTGTTTTCCAAGGAAAGGGATCCATCAATACAAACAGGGATGGTACAGACTACAGACAAAGTGATTTTCATGGATCAAGCAAAAAATATTTTGTTTTCAATGAGGAGAGCAATTGTAAATGGACATGTAGGGCCCAGTGCGGTAACCTAGTGGTTAAATTCTTGGCTTGAAAGTGCCGGGATCCCATATGGGCACTGGTTAGTGTCCCAGCTACTCCACTTCTCATCCAGCTTCCTGCTTATGGCCTGGGAAAGCAGTCAAGGATGATCCAAAGCCTTGGAACCCTGCACCAATGTGGGAGACCTAAAGGAAACTCCTGGCATTTGGTTTTTGATTGACTCAGCTCCGGCCATTGGGACCACTTGATGAGTGAATCAGTGCATGGAAAATCTTTCTCTCTGTCGCTTCTCTCGTATATCTACCTTTCCAATAATAAATAAATAAATAAACAAATAAATAAATAAATAAATAAATAAATAAATAAATAAATAAAAATAGTAACAGTAAATGGACTTGTAGGGGGATGGGGAACTGGAGAAGTAGTGACAGGCTCCCATGGGTGGTGACAGGCTCCTATGGGTGGGGCTAGCTCTGGTGGCCAAGTCGTGTTGGGTGGTTGTGTTGAGCTGTCCACCCACCATCTGTATGTAGAGGAAGGGTTATTTTCAGGGTCTTCTCTATACTTCTGGCTCACCTTGATTTTGCCTTTGAATGGCACAGAAGTAGCTCATGGCTTTTGTGTGTATCTGTCTCCAGTCTCACATGGCTAACACATATCCTCTTCTCTTTAAAAAAAAACAAAAAACAAAACACCTAAAGCTGCTGCTTTTAGTATAAGGCAAAACCTTAGTAACAGCATCTAGACTAAAAGTACCCTTCTGGGCAAAAGCTACACAACCAGAGTTTTCTCCTTTTAAGATTTATTTATTTTTATTGGAAACGCACGTCAGATTTTACAGAGAAGTGGAGAAACAGAACAATCTTCCGTCTGATGGCTCAGGCCCCAAGTGGCCACAGTGGTTGGAGTTGAGCCGATCCAAAGTCAGAAGCCTGGAGCTTCTTCCAGGTCTCCAGTGTGAATGCAGATCTCGAGGCTTCAGGTCATCCTCCACTGCTTTTCAGGCCCCAGACAGAGAGCTGGATGGGAGGAAAGTGGAGCATGTGGAACATGAACCAGCGCTCATATGGGATCCCTGTGCTGGGAAGGTCAAGTTTTAGCCATGGAGCCATCACTCTGGGCCTCAGGATTTTCTAACATCTAAATGTTTCTATTTTCTCAGGCTCTGAGCCCATTGCCAGGATTCCCTGTGGTCTAGGTGGAGATGTTGACGTCATGTCAGGGCTATCCCAAGCTTGCCTTTGAGTTCCAGCTATCTGATTTAGAGAAATAGAAAGGTCCTGCACTCCCGTGGTCTTCTGGCATGAATTTCTTCTGTTTCACTGGCACATTTGCTGTGAAAGGGAAGAAAATACAGAATCCGTTAATTATCTAGCTTCTGAAATTGTCTCCCCTGGAGGCACCCAGCTCTTAGTTGGGCCACTCATCCTTGAAAGGCTCACCCTGCTGGGGTCTGGCAGGAAGTGCTGATTCTCTTGTTGCTTCTTCTGGCTCAGTAACATACAAATGTGCAAATAACTTCTGGAACTCCCAAGTATTCCTCAGCTGTCACCCTCACAGTCAGAGGAAGGGAGTCTGCTTGTGGCCTGAGCCTCTTTCTCATGGCAAAGAATAGTTAACATGATCCCGAACCCTTATGCAGCATCATGATGTTACTGGATGTAGTTGGGCAGGAGCCCATACTGACCTGTATGTGCTGGTCAGGGTAGTATTAAATAAGATATATACATATATTTTTAATGAAAACATTTGACTTGTTTTGTAGGATAGTCGCTGTTTTCTCAATCTCCTGAATGACAGACTTGGTGACCGAAAGAGGTAAGACAGCTTCTTCAGCATGGTTCCCTTGCTTCTCGGTGTCCTGGTGATGTCGGCTGTGTTTACAGCTTGTCTGGGATCTGTGAGTGTCTTTCAAAATGAGCTCTGTTGGTCTTTAGCACAGTTGTTTGGTTTGGGGCATTTCTGATACAGTACTCTCCAGCAAGTCCGAAGATTTTTAAGAGGAGTGGTTGTTACACACATGAGCTCATCAGAGATAAGTGTGTTATGAACAGTTGAGTTTCTTCTTCTTTTTTTTTTAAGATTTATTTTATTTTTATTACAAAGTCAGATATACTGAGAGGAGGAGAGATAGAGACAAAGTGGAGCTGCCAGGATTAGAACCAGCGGCCATATGGGACCAAGGCGAGGACCTTAGCCACTAGGCCACACTGCCAAGCCCAACAGTTGAGTTTCTGGTGTGAACATATTTGCTAATTTCTTTCTTTGGGAATTCTGCCAAGTGCTTTGGTGGAGGTATAGAGAATCACTAAATGTAATTCAGAGTCTACCAGGTGGGCATTTAAAAACTGTATATGCATCCCATTTGTACATTTGAACCCCCCCACACACTGTACCAAGAAACTCAACAGCATATCCTAGTTATAAATATTCTTGTGTCTGTGGGTTGTGGCTGGGATAATCCAAGTTTCACATTGTAACTGTGATGGTCTCTTCCAGGGTTTATTCATTTCCATGTATTGCTGCATTCACCGATGGACGTGAGGTAGGTTTGCCCTGCCTGGGGGTTGGGAGGGTGCTGGATGGTGAAACCCAGTTCTGTTCAATTTTGCTGTCATTCTCAAGAGACTTTTTGAAAAGAATACTAACATCTCCAAGTAGCTTCAACTCTGAGACCATGCCTGAGGGCTCCATGGTTACTCCTGACAAAAAGGGGGATTTGGGGGTTCATAATGTACCCATGAAGCCAGCTGCTTGTTTCATTTTACCCTCCTCAAGGGAAAGATTATACAGGAAGCAAGAGGTGGTACCCTCGCCTCTTTCCTTCCAGTTGAACTTTCCTCTTCTTTCTCCAACAACAGGGGCCACACTCTTTCCTTTCTCTCTGTCTTCATAGAGTACAGGCTGTGCAAGTACAGACACCTGACAAAGGATGTGCCAGGACAGCTCAGGATGTTGTGGGCACACGGACAGCACTTTCATCCTTCCGTTGTAAGATCAGATTCTTTTCACCCTCCTCTTTGGTTTCTAGACAAACACAGGGTCCTTCCTGTCACAGTGCTCACGAACCCAACATCTCAGTGTCAGGATGAGACCTGAGAGTTTGGTCCCTTGGTGCAGCCTTCAGGGTGTTCGCATGCACCGTGTCCTTGGTTTGGGTCCAGCATGCCTTCCTGGGACTGTAGACCCACGCTTGCTGGCACATTCCTTCTGTCTAGAGCAGATTCTTGGAGTCTCAGTCCTGCTACCAAAGTCTGTCTATTTTATTTCCCCTTAGGTTACTGTGAGAATTCTGCTCTTTGTGGATTTTCTTTGCAATTTTCCAACAGCTTCTATCAGGGCCCTTGAACTTCACCTTATCCTAGCTTCTAGAATATGTATGGTGGGCTAATACCTTCGTCTAACTCTGTGGCTATTAAAAACTAGGCGCCCATGGTGGTGCCCATGTCCAAGAAGTACTATCTTCTGGGAAAGTAGTGAGTCTGTAGTCTGTGTCCCATAGGTGGGCACAAAAGCTGTACATTGTCAGCCCTCTCTGTCTGCAGGCTGGCAGCCACGGGTTCAGCCCACTGCAGATGGAGTGTTATAGGTTGTTGCTGATATGTTCTATATAGTTAGACATTGCAATGATGGTTGCATCTAGGTTGAGTGTGTACTGATTTTTGCCTCATCATTATTTTCTTAAAAATACAGTATTTACTTAGTGTTTACATTGTCATAGGAACTATAAATAATCTAGAGATGGCTTAAAGTATGATAGAAGGTTATATAACTAAATAGTTATATAGTTTATATATATATATTATCTATATAGTTTGTTTATTTTAAAGCTGCATTGAGAAATGGAGAGACTGAGATAGATCTTCATCAGCAGATTCACTTCCCAGATGGCCTCAGGGGCCTCAGTGGCTAGAGTTGGGCAAGGCTGAAGTCAGGGGAGGCGAGAGCTCTCCCATTTGGATGGGTCACCCGCTGCTACTTTCCCCATACCATTAGAAGGGAGCTGGGTCAGAAGTGGAGTAGCCGGGACAAACCGATGCCCATGTGGATGGCAGCATCCCAGACGGTAGCTTTGCCCACTGTGCCACAATGACAATTCCAAGTGCCGTTTTATTTAAGGAACTTCAATGTCCACAGATTTTAGGTTCTGAAGGGACATCAGAACCAATCCCTGGGGGCTATCGAAGGGCAGCTGTTAAATGCTTCTTGAGGTTTGTCTGGGAGGCAGTAGAGACACTATATTAGTGCTGGGTATGGAGAAGTACCGCGGGACCTTGGGAGGCAGAGGCCAAGATGGTGACTGTTTCTATATCATCGTAATCTCTGAATCATCATCAGAACCAAGTGGTGGGCATGCAGGCAGCATGGCTCAGCTAAAGTCCCTGAGCCTCAGGAGTGAGGTTGTAAAGATGGATGGAAACCTGATGTACTGAATACATCTGCTCTTCGACAAAATCTGCAAAAAGCCAAATCCTACCTCAAGTGAAAATAATTGCCAGACTAGCAGTAGATCCTCTTCTAGGCGTAAAGTGATGTGCTGCAGGCTGCTGTCCACGTCTTCTTTTTGAAAGGAAGCTTCCTGTATTTGAAAGGCACAGAGAGGGAGACACCTGCTGTCCCCTTCCACCCCACACACATACTCTCTGTGTCTCATCTGCTGATTCACTACCCAAATGGCCACAACAGCCAGGGCTGGGTCAGGCTACAGTCAGAAGTTGGCAGTTCCATCCTGGTCTCCCATGTAGTTAACAGGGGCCCAGGCCCTAGGTTTTTGTCTGCTTTCAACAGCAGGAAGCTGGATTGGAAGTGGAGCAGTCAAGCACTCTGATTGGGATGCTTGGGTCCCAATCAGAGATTTACCTTGTTTTTACACAAGTTTTTCCAAGTGCAAGACAGAGTCCAGGATGGGGTCCTAGGGACCCCATTTGTTATCACCTTCATGGCAAGACCCGAAAACACCAGTAAACTGCCACATGTTGTTGTGGGTGCCTGAGGCAGAGCCCTGGAACTCATGGAGGAGACATGGAGACACTGTCAGTTGACAAAGAATCCACAGCAGAAAGAGGAGCAAAAGACATCAGCTGCTGTGACTCAAAAGGGAATGTCCACCTGGCTGCAGAGACACCCCTTAGGGGAGAGGGCAACTAGGAGAGCCCCTGAGAGCCCCAGCAATCCTAGCTAGGGGAGGGATCTGCAGTCACACAGACACCAAGTCCTGCCAGCAGAGCCACATGGGACCTCTGCCCTAGAGGAGGAACTGCATCTCCCTCTGCTCTTGAGACACATTTTCGTATTATCTTGTAGAAAGGCATCATTAACAGAGTTCCTGCCACTCTAGGAGGATAAAGGCCCTGGCAAATCCTTGAGCCTGGGCTGCACAGACATCCCAGTAAAATAGCACAAACGGTGATGCCCTAGACTCCAGCCCCCAAAGTGTGCTGTGCTACCAGGGACATGTGTCTGAGAACAACAGGGGGATGAACTCCCAAGACTTTAGAGGTAAGACCACCTGCCCAAGCAGAACGAGGACCCATTCCACCTCCACACTCTCCTTTCCCCTGTGGTGGCACATGGCACTGTGGGGAAGTCTGCTTTCCCATTGAACTTGGGGCACGTACTACTGTGACTGTTCTCTACCCTCCAGCGCTTTGATTGGTACAAAGAGCCATACAGTCCTTGAGGACTCTTGGCCAACACTCCTGCAACCCCAGGCCACCACTGGGGCCTACCTACCTGCTGGAACTGACGTGAGAACCCCATAGCCCTGTAGCCATTGATGACAGTGGAAGGAGTTAGGGGAATCCATACCTCAGCATCCAGCTGGAACTGAAAAGTCAATCAACTGGTACCCAATGATGCATCTGCAGGAAGCAGATTACCTTTAGTAATCAAAGAGACAGGCAAGATGGCAGAATAGGGTAAGGACATGTTTAAACAGATGGAGAATCAGTAGCCAGGGTAAAGAAGATAGGCCACAATCCCGGGTAATAGGAGAGGACAGGCCAATGGCAGAGAGACACCTGGAGATCCATAGACATGGGGAAGCAGCAGAGACGATGGAGCAGTGGTTGGCACCAGTGATTGAAGCTCCACTGGTGGTCAGTTGGAAGGCAAGTTCACCAGGAACTCAAGAGGAGAACTCAGGCATAGAACTACCCATCCTGCTGATTTGCTTGATCCGACCACAAGCAGAAGCAGAGTGACAGAGCCCAGGCAAGAAGGTACAGGAACAGGGTCGCTTTCATGGCTCAGACATGTACCAGAGCCACATGGAGTATGATTTTGTGTTCTGAGGAAAAGGCTTTGGGGTGGAGGAACAACAGCTGTGCAGTTGCTGAGCCAGGAGGGAATTCACTCTGCACTCAACACATTGCACTGGTCCCTCAGGGAAATGGTACCAACTTGGCATCCTACAGGTTCTACTCAAGATAAGTCAAGGTGGCCTCCAGGCCCAATAGCCAGGAGGCCCAGAACTCTCATCAGGCGCCATTTTGTGTACTAAGGTAAAGGTTGTGGGGCAGAAGGAACTGTAGTGAGCTGCACAGGCACACAGCCGGGAAAGAACTCACTTCTGGCTCAGTGCATTGCGCTGGTATCACAGAGAAAATTGCACCAACTTTGCATCTTACAGGTTCCAACCAAAATAGGTCCAGGTGGCCCTCAGACCAACAGCTTCCAGCAAGACTAGCATCCAGTGATGTAGGACAGCTGGTGTTTCCCTAATGCCAGGCATTGCTTGAGCCAGGAGTGGGAGAAAGATTATACAGGATATGGCAAATGGTGCAGCCACAGCAGAGGATCACATGGGGTTGAAAGTGGTGAGCCAGGAGTTGGGGCCATGGAGACCATGGTAAAAGCCTAAAACAAGAGTCCAGGACCGATACTTGCTGTAGAGAGTGGCACAAGTGACTGCAAACAAAGAACCAAATACCAAACTCAATTAGTAAACTCCATCTGTAGTTCAGTGGGCTACACAGTTTAGAAACGGGCCCTAAGGAGAGGAATCTTCCATCCAGAATAGCAATGACCAAGAGCGAAAGAGGAGATAGACACAGTGAATATTACTGCTGCTTCCCCTGCAAAGGAACAAAAGCCTTTGTTGATCTCAGAGTTAACTGAGGAATACATCAAGAAAATGGGGGATAAAGAATTTTAAAAACGTGTTATGAAGCTTCTTAATGAGAAGCACATACAGGAATTGAATGAATTTAAGAACTATAGGTCACACAGGAAATAGCAATACTGAGACAAAGTCAAGCCGAATTATTTGAAATGAACACGATGGAGCAAGTTAGAAATTCAGTGGAAAGCCTCAGTGATAGAATGAACAAGGCAGAAGAAAGAATCTCAGATTTGGAAGACGTTTCCTCCAAAATGGGGAAATACTTGAAAAGCTGGAAGAGGAGCTGAGTCAAGCTAAGGAAAGTATTCAAGAATTAGGTGGCACTATTAAATGACCGAATATAAGACATATGGGAGTTCCAGAAGGCACAGAAAGAGAGGCTGCGTTTAAAAATATATTCAATAAAATAAGGGAAAAATTCCCTAATTTGGAGAAAGAATTGGGAAACAACATTCAGAAGAAGAACAGAATTCCCAGGGGGTTGACAAAAAGCAATCTTTGCCATGACACATGATAATCAAGCTTTCTTCAGTTGAACACAGGGAAAAGATACTTAAATATGCATGTGAAAAATATAGTAACATTAAAAGGATCCCCAATCAGACTTCCTGCTGACCTCTCAAACTCTACAGGCCAGAAGAGAGTGAAGTGACATATTCCAGATTTTAAAGGAGATAAATTATCAACCCAGAATAACTTATCCAGCAAAGTTTTCCTTTGTCTTTGAAATCAAGTTAAATTCTTCCACAGTAAAGAAAAGCTCAAACAATTTGCCTCTTTCAGACCTGCCCTACAAATGATGCTTAAAGATGTTCTCTTTATAGAGAAAAGAAATAACACCTACCAAAACCAGAGGCAAATGTGAAGAACATCCCAGTAAAATAACAACAGAAGAGTAAATCAAATAATGAACAACCGTTGCTGAAATGACAGGATTGAGTTACCACCCATTCATATTAACTCTACATGTAAATGGCTTAAACCCAACAATCAAATGTCATAGATTAGTAGACTGGATTAAAAAAACAAAATCCATCTATTTGTTCCCTACAGGAGAAACATCTCACTAAAAAATGCAGAAACAAAGTGAAAGAAAAAGATATTCCAGGTAATGGAAAAAAGAGTTGATGTAGCAAATTTTCTTCATTTTTTAAAAGATTTATTTTCACTGGAAAGGCATATTTACAGAGAGAAGGAGAGACAGAAAGATCTTCCATCTGCTGATTCACTCTCCAAGTGGCCACAATGGTCAGAGCTGCACCCATCTGAAGCCAGGAACCAGGAGCTTCTTCCAGGTCTCCCAATAGGGTACAGGCTCCCCAGGCTTTGGGCCGTCCTCAACTACTTCCTCAGGCGAAGAGCAGGGAGCTTGATGGGAAGTGGGGCTGCCTGGATGTGAACCAGTGCCATTATGGGATCCCAGTATGTGCAAGGTGAGGACATTAGACACTAGACTACCATGCCAGGCCCTGCTGTAGGCATCCTTATGTTAGATAAGATAAACTTTGACTTGAAAAAATAACCAAAGAGATGAGAAAGGACACCACATAGTGATCAGAGATTGTGTTTTCAGCAGGAAGAGATCACCTTACTTGTTTTTTAGCATGTTTTTATTTTCAACTCTAATTTGACTTGGTTTTTCTCTCTTACTTTTCTTTGCTAGTCTGGCTTAGAATTTGTTTTGCTCATCTTCTTAAAAAGTGGGTCTTTCTTGTTGCTATTTGTAGTTTTTTAGTTTTAATTCCTTTATTTTTGCTGTGATTATCATTTCATGCTTTTCACTTTTTCTCATGCATTATTAGATCATTTATTTGAGATGCTTCTGTTTTTTTGTAAGCACCTGATGTTATACGTATCTTAGTACTGTTTTTGCTACATCTCATGGGTTTTGATTTTTTTGTTTTCATTTCTTCAAGTTTTTTTTTTCCTTAGTAATTTTCTCAGTGACACATAGGGCATACAGTAGCATTATTTCCTTCAAAAGGTTTTGATTTTTGTTTCTTCAGTGACACATTGGACATTCAGTATCACGTTATTTAACTCCATGTTGTAAATTTTCTGTTTTTCTTCCTGTTGATTTTGTTTTGTGGCATTGCATTTAAGGGGATGTACAGTAACTGTGTAATGGAGATTATGATACGTAGATGTGAAGATACAATGCAGTGTGCATCTCTACTTCCAAACCACAGACGGACTTCCATTGAAATTGTGTTATATATGTATATATGAAACTGATATATATACATATATATATGCAATAGGATGCTGGACTCTTTTTCATTGCCCATACCTACAATGTCGGGATATGCTTAAATGGTGGAATGATGGACTTATGACTGCTTATGAAGGACTGAACTATTGTAATAATATAAGGGAAATCAGTGGGGCCAAAGGGCTTTAAGGAGAGGGAACATGAAATTTCAGAGTCTGTGGAACTGCATCATAAAATAATCATTTAAAAATATGAAAATGCCAAAGAGACACTGGATTCATCAGATATGCAAGTGTCAACAGAGGGGTGAAGAAGAGAATGATGCGTCCGCTGGCGCATGGTAATGTTCTAGTAGTGTCAGACGCCAAAGAAAAGGAGGTTGAGGGAATAAATATTTGATTCAAAACTTTCAGGAGAGTGACTATAGGGATAGTCAGAGGTTCAAGAGGTACAAAGAGTTTACTGAAATGAGGCGGACAATGCAGGGTACGAATGATATTTCACAAAAAGATGTTTGAAAAGGAACCAGACTAAAATCTGGGACATAGAAATCTCAATAAAGTAATGAAAGCCTGAACAACAGACTGGATCAAGCAGAGGAAGAATGCCAAAGGTCTTATTTCAGACAAAATGACTTTAGTAAGACAAAACTGTGATTAAGAACTGATTTAGTAGTGGTATATGAGAACGGCTAAAAAATGTAAAACAATTGCAGCAATTGCTTCATTATTCTTCCTAATCAGCAGACAGAAAAACATGGCAGAAACCTACAAGGTTGTGCTTTGGTGGAAAAATTACATTTGGCGATAGCCTCATTTGGTAAACTTGTCCATCTGGACATGTTTCTTGTTTGGAGAAAGTAACTGAGGGGGCTGGCATTGTGGTGCAGCATCAAGCCACTGAGTAACCCTAACCCTGCAACACTGTCCTTTTGTGGCAGTGCCGGTGTGCGTTCTGGCTGTCCTGGTTCTGTCCAGCTCCCTGTGGATGTGTCTGGGAAAGCAGCGGGAGGTAGCCTGAGTGTATGGCCCTTGCCGTCCGTGTAGAAGGCTCAGAAGGAGTTCTAGGCTCTTGGCTTGGCTTCTGCTTGCTTTCGCCCTGAACATGGTAGTCATTTAACCAGCAGATGGAAAATCGTTCAAAGAAATAGAAGTAAAGTCTTTAAAAAATTTATTTACATCTGTATTTGAATCATTTCCTGGAGTTGTACAGTATTTTTGTTTTAGTCTTTGTTAACACTGTTGTGGTTACATGTATTTTCATAAATCAGGCACACATTAAATTGACTTAATAATACCTCAGACTGTTTATAAAAGAATTTAAGGATTACAGCAATCTCAAGGTTTTTTTTTTTTTATTATTTACTACAAAGTGTATCTCACTGGTTTAGCTGTTCGTTGACCTTGGAACTTACAGTAAAGATATATTTAAAATAATGAAAAAATATGAAATAGGCTTCTAATTAGATAACCTTTGCTAAATGCTACTGTCAGCAAAATTATAATGATAACTATTGTGTTTATTCAGACAATAAATTATGTAAACCAGTGTTTTATTATAGATAAAATTACAAGATGGAGCATTTTGGCACACTTAAATGTCCATGAGATGTTAAGATAGCAATTTTTCTTGGAACTAGGTACAGAAAATTGTTATCTTTCCATTTTGCATAAATGAGTTAAGTAATTAAGGCAAGTTGCATAATGTTAGGATAGTATTATTTTAGGAAAAGTTCAAATTCTTTAATGGGTTAGATTTTACATGACCATTTAATGTGGATATTCTGTTCAATTCATGCTGAAATTCTCTTTCAGATGAGAAAACCTGCAGATGAAAAAATAGAGAAATTTTGGATTGATTTCAACCTCAGAAGTCAGAGTGTGACATTTTATATAAACAATGTGGAGGTAATAATGTTCATTTCCCTGTGAGATCCGAATGCTTCTGGATTGTTCTCTGTATGTGTCATGTGCTTGTGAATTTCACAAATTTATTTTCCTTCTAAGAGTACTCTGTGGGATCCAGTAAGATTGTTCAAGGAAGCAGTGGTCCATTTCTGCGTAACAGGTAAGATGATAATTGTTCATGCCACATCTACTTTTGTTTATGTTTTCTGTGGGCAGTTCTGTCAGTAAAAAGCTGGGTTAGTTCTAAAGAAGATTGTGTGCATGCCTTGAGATAGAGGCAAGGTGCCCAGTACGGTGGGGGGATTATAGATGTGTGGACCACCTTTTGGAGCTTCCCTTCTATTTCATTGGTCTATGTGTCAGTTGTGTGTCTTCAAGTATGGTGTTGTGATGCCTCTGGGTTGGTTTTTATTGTTCAACATTTCTTTAATTGTTTGGGATCTTTTGTGTTTTCATAGGAGTTCCTGGGCTACTGTATTGTTCCAGATCTGAGAAGAATGCCCTTTGCATTTTTATTGGGATCACAAATTGTTTTGGGTGGTGTGAGCATTTTGATGATATTCTGACAAATCCCTAAACATGGGGA